>NW_026136706.1:212188-249688 GCF_905237075.1 Dicentrarchus labrax | reverse complement strand
ATCTGGGGACAGGATATGCAGATTATCTATATAATCGTGGTGTGTTACATATTTGTCCCTCAACAAACAAACAGAACTGACTGATCAGTATTAAGATAAAGGGAAACTGTATTGTTGGTCCAGGCTTCAGATCAGCTGCTCTTAATAACTACAATCTGATTGGACGACGGAGCCTTCAGACACCTGAGCAGCAGGAAGGACAGAAAGGTCGGAGGTCATACTCACTGAAGCCAACCATCCTGTCGGGGACCTTGTAATCCTCTGTGATTACCCTGCTGCAACACACACACACACACACACATTAACATCCCGCTCACAGCGTGTGTGTGTGTCAATAAGTGATTATGATTATGACTGTAGGAGGACCGATCTATAAACACTTATCTACTGTTACAGCCAGCCCGCGCACACACACACACACAGACACACACTTGCAAACTATGAAGCTGAACACACGTCATTATCTGTGTTTAATCAATATGAACTGCTGCTCGTACCTTTGATGCCCCATGGCTGCTAGCTGGTTACCTACTGAGAGACAGAGACACACATTAGACTGATCTGATGGAGCTGCTGAACTAACAGTGAGTCTACAACAATACAACACAGAAGAAGAAACACGCTTCCATAGCGAGCTGCGGGGGGGGGAGTTAGCGTCGTCCTGGTTCCTTCCACAAACAGCTGATGGGATTATTCCACTGGGTTCTAGTTTAGGATGATTCAGGAAGATAATCTTCACTAACAAACTCACCTTACATCATTTCTGAAGGCCTATAAATGAACTACACCACGGTCACATGACTTCACCACCAAACTTCCAACTTGTAATTAAATAGCTCAGGGTTAAAGGTTCTAGGTCAGGTCTAAAGGTTCTAGCTCAGGTCTAAAGGTTCTAGCTCAGGGTTAAAGGTTCTAGGTCAGGTCTAAAGGTTCTAGCTCAGGTCTAAAGGTTCTAGCTCAGGGTTAAAGGTTCTAGCTCAGGTCTAAAGGTTCTAGCTCAGGGTTAAAGGTTCTAGCTCAGAGTTAAAGGTTCTAGCTCAGGTCTAAAGGTTCTAGCTCAGGTCTAAAGGTTCTAGCTCAGGTCTAAAGGTTCTAGCTCAGGGTTAAAGGTTCTAGCTCAGGTCTAAAGGTTCTAGCTCAGGTCTAAAGGTTCTAGCTCAGGTCTAAAGGTTCTAGCTCAGGTCTAAAGGTTCTAGCTCAGGGTTAAAGGTTCTAGCTCAGGTCTAAAGGTTCTAGCTCAGGGTTAAAGGTTCTAGCTCAGGTCTAAAGGTTCTAGCTCAGGGTTAAAGGTTCTAGCTCAGGGTTAAAGGTTCTAGCTCAGGTCTAAAGGTTCTAGCTCAGGTCTAAAGGTTCTAGCTCAGGGTTAAAGGTTCTAGCTCAGGGTTAAAGGTTCTAGCTCAGGGTTAAAGGTTCTAGCTCAGGGTTAAAGGTTCTAGCTCAGGTCTAAAGGTTCTAGCTCAGGTCTAAAGGTTCTAGCTCAGGTCTGACAGTCTCTGCAGTTTCTGTTGAATTATTTATTTTACTGTTAAACTCTGTTGGTTCTAATTATTATCGTGATGTTTGTGTATAAATTATTTTTGGACACAAATCCTCTCTGGCTTCATAGTCAGTGATAATAAATAATCAGAATTCATCCTGACTCAACATCGTCACACTCAACCCGTCTGTGGATTCAAACCAAAACCGAATACCAAACTAATAAAAGAATGTAGTCAAACATGGCAACAGCTCGGCCTTCTGGGAAATTCAAATACAGACATCCAGGAAACTGTTCAAAATTCAAATCGAGACTGAAATAGAAAAAACAAAAACACTGATGTGCAGATAGATGATTGTATACATATATCCTGTAGTTCAGGATAATATCAATAAATATGTGTTTGATTAGCTCTGCAGCAGCATCAGTGTGAACAGGTCGACTCTGGTTATCTGCTCTTCACTCAGATATTAATGGTTGTCACATGATTTTCTAAAATTGCTTTTTGCAACCAAAAACCAAAGAGGGTTGCCTGTCGGGGCGTCCTGGTGACTCCAGATAACCTCGAGCACATTGGTGGCACCAAATTACCCACCTGCCCCGGGGAGGTAGTGACATAAATTAACAATACAGGATTCTTTATAGACGCGTAAGTGGAATACGACACTTTAAATCCTTTAACGAGGACAAGTTGGAGTAATTCCAGCTGCAGTAGTGGACAACTTTATTAAAGTTGAAAAGCTCGTAGTTGGAACTCTGATTGAATCGACGTCTGAGCTACCGTCTGTCCCGGAGCCCGGTTTAATGGAGTGTTTATCAAATTACACAAAATATACACGTTAAATAAACTAGCTCTAATCGTGACACACACAGTGACGTCCGGTCGTCTGTCCATACTAAAAGAAACAACGTTCTAGCGGCGCCTCGAATGGTTCCGCTGCCGCCAGGTCAGACTAACCATCGGTACACTTGGTGCAAGTTCCTGGACGAGACGTCTGAAAGTAGATACACTGTGAAGCTGCTGTCGACCGACTGTTCCTCGCACTACTAACGGTTTCTGTAGGAGGTCAGGAAGTGTTTCTGTGATCAGCTGATTTCTGTGTAATCTCTAAAGGAACAGACATTTTCTGTTGGACTGGAAAAACAAACTGAACTGTGTGAACATTAAGAGAGGAGTATTTGGTTTGTTTGCTAAATTAATGTGGATATACACTCAGTGTGGTATTTGTTTTAAGGTATTTTCCTCAGAAAGGTTGTATGTGTCATTACATCACATACAACCTCCCACCCGTCACTCCCTCCTCCTCACCTCCGTCCTCTCCTGGCCGCTTCTGGCCGGGGTAATACAGCGATGGCTCGACACTTCCTGAGGAGCTGTTGAGGTGAGACATGGCTTCTCCGCCCATCTTCCCCACCATCTGAGAGACAGACAGACAGAGAGAGAGACAGCTGTAACACCTGGAACTTTGTTGGATGTTTGTTACTGAAACAGAGAAACTTCACTCTCCCCGAGCACCACGAACATGTCGGGTACTTTTGTTTTCCTCCACATTAAATGAATGTCCGTCCGCGGCTGTGAGGTTTAAAATGTTCGGCTCATAGAAAGCTCGTAGGAAATCTTCCTGAACAACAGCTGATGTTCTGGTTTCACTGCGGTCGCTGCACACACACCCTGAAGCTGCAGAAATAATACCGCAGCAGCTTCACTGGAGACGCATTTAACTGACGAAACAGGAGTCGACTTTTATTGTGAAGTAAGCTAGCCACAGGAAGTGAGCAGTGCACTGTAATCACAAAATAATCGTGATTCAATATAACTCAAAATAATCAATAATCGACTTCGGATTAAGATCATTTTGGCCACAATCATGCAGCTTTAGGGTTGGGGAAAAACAAAATTTTTTTTTTTTTTGTTTTTTTTTTTTTTTCGCGCCCACGGGGTTTTTACACCCCCCCCCCCGATACTAGCTGCTAACTAACCTCACCTTGGTCTCACACACACACACACACACACACACACACACACACACACACACACACACACACACACACACACACACACACGTCTTCATTATAAAGAGAAGAGCAGCAGAAACACTTCAGCAGCTCTTTAACGTTCACACAATCTGAATCACTGCTACCCTTCACACCTGTTCACACCTGTTCACACCTGTTCACACCTGCTCTGACTCAGTAAAATCTCAACACTGATTTAAGCCAGGAGGGAGATCCTTTACATTAAACCCAGCGCTCCCAGTTTCTCTTGATCAGATCCTGATGCTGGTTCTTTACAATCAATCAATCAATAATCAATAAGAGTAATGATCAATAAGACGTCAGTGGAGGCTGCGGCTCAACAGGTGGTCTAATTATTTTAATGCTCAACATAAAGTTCCTTAACTGTGAAGGTTGTGTTTTATATCACATTGAAAACTTTAAGTTTCGTCTGTTTGTCGGAATCAGAGCTGAAATATAGAAACTGGAGTTTTATTAGATCATTTTAAATTAATCAATTGTGACATAAAAATGATAATTCCCATAATATTTCTACCTTAATAGCAGCCACTAATAAATCTGTCGCTAAGACTTTTGTTTTTGTGGATTAATGACTTTTTCAAAATGGCTGCCAGTTAATTTTCAGACATTTTAACAACGTCAGGTTGAATATTAGAGGCGGACGAACGTAAACGTAGAAAAACAGAACTTAAAACGAAAGAAAAGATAAACAACAACTTTAATATTGCTTCATTTTCAAAACTGAATATGTTTTTAAAAAAACACTAAAAACTGACTTTAATCTGAGATTTTTCTCAAATGTTCTTTAACAGCAACTGAAATTAAAACCAGTATATTATATATAATAATATTAGGGACGCTCGATATTGGCTTTTCTGCCGATATCCGATATTCCGATATTGTCCGACTCTCAGATATCTGCAGGCTTTTATTGTCTATCTCCTGTTGTGGTATTAACACATTGTGACTCATTGTATTGTGATGCCCCACTGGATGCATACATAAATGCAACATTTCCAAATGTAAACACTGTCTGTGTAAAATAAAACTTCAACTTTCACTGTATTAATACTGAGAAGAGCGCTAACGCTAATCGCTAGCTTTGGTTAATGTGTTTAATTGTATTATTCACCTGAAGGAGTGCTAATGTAAACTCTGAGCCAGTCGTTAGTTTGGTTAAGGAACAGCTCAGAGCAGGGTCAAATATTTAAGGTGCATTGAACTTTTATTTTGTGTTAATATTAAAATAATTCAGCTTTAAATTGTTTGCTTGTTAGCCACGGTTAGCAACCAACCAGTCTAGCTGTAGTTGTTGTTGTTTACGTCGTCTAGCGAGCGCCAGTAAACGTCCCACGCTGCGTTCATGCAGGCTCGGAAATGCTGAAGCCTTCAGAACAAACATCGGTTATAAAAACCCGATACCGATAATTCCCGATATTACATTTTTTAGTGAATATCGGCCGATAATATCGGACATCTCTAATAATAATATATATTCATTCGATATATCGCTATGGTTACACAATACGGCAAAAACTGAATATTGTCATTAATTTGACAGATATCGCGATTGATTCACGATCATTGTTACTACTAATATTTCACAATGTTAAAATCAACAAATATATTTTATTTATAATGTTGGTCACATTTTACCTTCATTGAAAACCTGCAGCTCTTGTGATTTAAGAATATTATGGTTTGTTGCGCCTTTAGCTTAACTGTCGCTATCAAGGCATCAATAACGGCGACTTACAAAACTTCATAAAATACGAAACATCGCGTTGTGAACGAGGAAGATTCTGCACATTACAGCCGACTAACGCTGGTGGGCTGTTTGTACGAGAGGTGCTTTATAAATAAAATGCCTCGTTGGTGCACGTTCCTGGTGGACCGCGAACGCCGGATTTCTACCGTTTCTACCGTTTCTACCTCGCGATCGCAGAAAGACGAAATCACTGCTGCTGTGATCAGTTTCCAGAGTTTAAGTGTCTGATCTGATTCTGAAACTGCACTTCCTGGTTTCTGTTTCTGTTTCTCTCTACACACACACACACACACACACACACACACACACACACACACACACACACACACACACACACAGTCGATGGTTGTTGACACATTGTTACCGTCCACTGTTTAGATCTTGGTGCTTTTTAACTCTAGATTTGTTGTCTGACTGTTTTCACTCAGTCAACTAGTCTAAATTTAAATTTCTGTTCAATTTGCAGCGAAATTTAGTTGCTAAGAACATTTGTAGTAGAAACATGGCGGTCCAACATGGCGGTCCAACATGGCGGACTCCACCAGAAGAGGACCCGCTCCCTCTGTAGATAAAAACGTCTCATTGTAACAAACACAGTGATTCTTATTATCAGCTGATTAAACACTAATGAACACAAACCTATAGATATATTATTATAACCTGCATCAACCACAGCGCTGACGCAGGCACAAAGAGGACGCCATTGATTATAGATTATAGATTAGATCTCCATATAGAGCTCCAGACTTTATACACTGTGTTTAATGTGGAAATGTTACAGATTATAAATTTAAAATACAGACACTTGCTCAGTGACGCTGTAGGTTTCTAACGTTGTTTCTGGACGTGCAGAGGTCAGAGGTCAGAGGTCAGAAATGAGTAAGAATGCAGAATATCTGTATTTCCTGAAGGAAATAAATAAGGAAATTGATTATTGGCCTTCACCAAAACTTATAAAATAAAGTTAATATCATTATTGTTACTATTATTTTAATCAAATAGACACTACAGACCTCTGCCCTGTATCTAAAGCACTGACCCCTGCCCTGTACCTACAGCACTGACCTCTGTCCTTTTCACTGTAAATTAGGAATTATGTGTAATGATTATAGATTATTGATTGAACCAGCTCCATATAAAACATAGCTCTAGAGTTTATACATTGTGTAATGATTATAGATTATAGATTATTGATTGAACCAGCTCCATATGGAACATAGCTCTAGAGTTTATACATTGTGTAATGATTATAGATTATAGATTATTGATTGAACCAGCTCCATATGGAACATAGCTCTAGAGTCTATACACTGTGTAATGATTATAGATTATTGATTGAATCAGCTCCATATAAAACATAGCTCTAGAGTTTATACATTGTGTAATGATTATAGATTATTGATTGAACCAGCTCCATATGGAACATAGCTCTAGAGTTTATACATTGTGTAATGATTATAGATTATAGATTATTGATTGAACCAGCTCCATATGGAACATAGCTCTAGAGTTTATACATTGTGTAATGATTATAGATTATTGATTGAATCAGCTCCATATGGAACATAGCTCTAGAGTTTATACACTGTGTAATGATTACAGATTGGAGCTTTGATGTCCTGTCTGTGTGAGTGACTACCTGTCTGTCTCTCTATAGGAAGCAGACACACCTCCGCTGGCTGTATATGGCTGTGTTGCATAACCACAGCCTAGTTTCTAACCAACTTACAGTAAACAGCAGCCTATAGGGGGAGGGGGGGGCTCCTGGAAGAGGCTTTAATACAGTCTCAACTCGCTGTTTCTGCCTCGTTACCGCAGTAAACTTGGACCCAGTTGTCCTCGTCCTCTCGGGCTTTTTCACCGTGTTTCTGTCTCGCAGCCCAACAGGTTGTCTCCCTCCTCACTGACACGTGTGGCCAAACTTCTGTCCTCTCTCCCCCCCCACCCAACCCCCGGTCCCACCGCGCTCCCCTCCGGGTGACAGCTCCACAAACTGCCCCTAAACTACCTCCAGCTCGGACAAAGTGTACAAAACCGGCCACAAGTCCAACTCCGAGCTGCTTTCCGCGCTAGTTAGCATGCTAGTAGTGTGAGTGTGTGTGTGTGTGAGTGTTGACGGAGCGCATAAGTTAGTTAGCAGCAGCTCAACACGGACCAATTCGAATAAAAGTGCTTTGGCTCGATTTAAACGGCCCGGTTCGGCCCGGAACGGGTGTGTGCTGAACCCCAGTGGAGTTGTTACCTGCCGGGCCCTCTGTAAAACATCGGCTAGGCCGTCTGACTTCAGCCCCGGCTGGTTCATCGAGGCCTGTCCCTGCACCAGCTCCGCCATCATAGCGCCACTAGCTAGCCGTTAGCTGTTAGCTGTTAGCAGGATTAGCTCGGGCTGCTAACTGAGCTGAGAGCAGAGAGCGGCTAACAGAGAGAGAGGTCTCACTCCGAGGGCGATATCCGACACCGAGAGGAAGAGCTTCTCTCAACAGGCTGGTGCTCAGAAGAGATATAACATTTATAATGAATCTGAACTACATTATTATTATTACTTATTATTCTAATTATAATATTAATAATATCTTTAACTGTTTGTACAAAGGCAGTGAGCACACACACACACACACACACACACACACACACACACACACACACACACACACACACACACACACACACACACACACACACACACACACACACACACACACACACACAGACACACACACACACAGACACACACACAGCACACACACACACACACACACACACACACACACACAGACACACACACACACAGACACACACACAACACACACACACACACACACACACACACACACACACACACACACACACACACACACACACACACACACACACACACACACACACACACACACACACACACACACACACACACACACACACACACACACACACACACACACACACTGTATTACAGGGCTATAATGTCATTTATATAATAATAATAATATATAACGTACATATTAAGAACATGTAGTCAGTAATGTGTTATCAGTCCACAGAAATGTCTCAAACACATTTTATCTCGGTGCCATATTGATTCAGAGTCTCTTCTAATGAATGTGGAAGTTTCCCAATAATTAGTTTAATTAATTAACTGTACAATTAGTTACCTTGAAAACATACAAAGAAGTCTTGTTGTTGTCTTCCTTCCTATATAATATTGAACATCAGTAAATGTGTCACAACATAATTACACACAAACTGAACATAACTGTATTTTCTCTCCTCTTTGAACTAGTTTTTCCTTTTAAATGAACTTTATTGTGAAACTATATCTGCCCTGTAGTCTGTAATCTGACCAGGGTTTCAATGTTTATACAGATATCATTTGGATCTTTTTACTCTTCAATAACTCGAAGAAACCTGAAAACAGAGGATTCAGTTTTCTACCAGTAACCATGGTAACGGTATGGTGACGGTTTGGTAACGGTATGGTGACGGTATGGTGACGGTTTGGTGAAACAGTCTGATTGAATGTCAGCTGACAGTCTATCCTGTAACTTCCGGCGGTGTCTGTTAACCGCAGAGTGACTCATCCGGATCACACACGATCTCTGACGCTGCTCAGCTGTTGGCAGCGCGAGGCTCCGTTTCCGCTTCCGCGTTCAGTCACGTGCTGCTCGCAGCTCCACAGGTGGAGCAGAGTGAACTTTCAGCAGAAGAAGAAGAGTTTAATGGTCGCACTGATCAGCTGACGTCGGTCACAGAGTCTGAGGTCACTGCGAGGGCTGCGTCACTGACCTCTGACCTTTGACCTCTCTCTCTTCTGTCTGTGTGTGTGTGTGTAGGAGCTTTGTGCAGATTGAAGCAGAGCTGCAACTATTGATTATTGTCATTATCGATCAGACCGATCAGCTGATTGTGTGGATTCATTGATTAATGTTCAAACTGTCATTTAATTTCATTGAAATGTTTAATAATCAGATTACTGACAGATTATTAAAATAAATTCATCTAAAATACCTTTAATGATTAATCTGTTTATTTTTATTAAAGCTCGAAAACGACACAAAATTATTGAATAAAGTTTTATTGTCAACAATCAGGTGGAAATTCATCCAGATACAAAAGATTAAAGAACCAAATATATATTTAAAAAAAGAGATTTAATGATTGAATTTATCTGCTACGTGATTTTATGACATCATGTGGCAGATAAATGTTCTGAGGAATAAATATGGATATATATAATATATATATATATTAGATTTATATATATATTTATATGTTTTATGATATTTTGGTGCTTAACAATATAAAGAATAAAGGTTCCACAAATGTCAAGAAACAAATATTAACAATAAAATATATAAATATAATGTAAAATATTGACTAAAGCAGAAGTTTTATATTATTCAGTTTATGACAGAAACAGAAAAACAACCTCTGAATATATTTTATTACTTTAATTAATTAATTATAAAATTACCACAAAAGAATGAAAATACCACAAACTTTACACTTTAAACTCTTTACCTCCAACAGCTCAACTGTGGATGGCACATAATAATAATAATAATAATAATAATAAACTTTATTTATAACCAGAGTTACAAGGTGCTGTACAGTGCAAACATTATAAAAACAATATAAAACAACAATAAAATATAAAACAATAAAGTACAAACAGTCAATAAGAGTAGAAACGTTGGTTAGACAGAACCACGGTTCCAATAATCACGAATCAGAGCTGATCTGGTGGAAAAGGTCCAGTGATGGTTCCTGAGGGTCTGACAAGCTGCTTCCTGTTGATCACTTTATTGATCACTTTATTGATCACTCTATTGATCACTTTATTTAACTGTGTGATAAAAGAACAACAACATAAACACAAACAAATAAATAAGAAGATAAACATTTTAAAGGTGAATAAATAAAATCAGGCGGGTGAGTCAAAGAGCAACCTGAGTCGTACGGAGGTTCACTGATAACCTGCAGCGACCCCGTGACCTCTCTGTGACCTCTGGTGACATCAGATGACCTGTCACACACCTGGCAGGTGGTGTCAGATGTTTCCTCTGATAGAAACTTTAGTTCAGCCCTCAAAGGGAATTCCTCTCAGACTGTTTTCAGTAGTTTTATGTGTTGATCAAATTCTCCTTAAATAAAATATTAAACAGTGAAAATGTTTCAGACCCTCAGACAGGAGCCCAGTGCATTATGGGATGTCCAGCGGTCTCGGCCTTTAGCAGCCTAACTAACACCTGTTCACACAGACAGGTGCATTCTGGGATCCGCAGTATTAATCACTCTGCTACCAGATGGAATACTTCACTCGCTATGCTAACATGCTAGGAAACACAGAGGTGGAGGTGGCGTGGTCCGACACAGCGGCTGCAGAGCGGCTGCAGAGCGGCTGATCGTTCCAGAGGACAAACCAACAAATAAATAATAAATAATAAATAATAAATAATAAAATATCTGTTTATGACCCCAGTGGCAGAAACTACAGACTGCACCTTTAAAAACGATTTATTATTTTAGATTATGGACAGAAAGTGTTTCTGTGTGTGTGTGTGTGTGTGTGTGTGTGTGTGTGTGTGTGTGTGTGTGTGTGTGTGTGTGTGTGTGTGTGTGTGTGTGTGTGTGTAAAGAGCTCTGCAGAGTGGAAAATGATGGCTTCTGAAGAGGCTGTTGTTGGACGTCAACAGGAAACACTAACTTAATGCATTAAGACCCCTTAGTGATGTGTGTGTGTGTGGCATTAGAGACCCACTTGACAGTGTGTTTGTGTGTCTCTCTCTCTCTTGTGTGTGTGTGTGTGTGTGTGTGTGTGTGTGTGTGTGTGTGTGTGTGTGTGTGTGTGTGTGTGTGTGTGTGTGTGTGTGTGTGTGTGTGTGTGTGTGTGTGTGTGTGTGTGTGTGTGTGAGTGTGTGTGTCTCTCTCTCTCTGTGTGTGTGTGTGTGTGTCTCTCTCTCTCTGTGTGTGTGTGTGTGTGTCTCTCTCTCTGTGTGTGTGTGTGTGTGTGTGTGTGTGTGTGTTCAGTGTAAATCTGAAACGTTAAAAAAATAAATTTATTTAAACTCTGGTTTTATTCTTGTTGTTGTTATTTACATGTCACATGGTCTCAGTGTCTCACACATAGAAGGTTCTTTAGGTTCTGTGAGGTCTATAAACACAGTCCTTCAGAGACCACTACTACCTCCAGTGGACCAGAACCCACAGAACCTCCTCAACAACCACTAGAACCTCTTAATGTCTCCCTACAACCTCTCCAGTGGACCAGGACCCACAGAACCTCCTCAACAACCACTAGAACCTCTTAATGTCTCCCTACAACCTCTCCAGTGGACCAGAACCACAATGTTGTTCTCCACGACCTTCTGATGACCCCCAGAAATGATCTTGCTGGTGGAGAACCACTGCTTTATGGAACGGATCAGTAGAACCACCTAAGGGACACCTCAGACCCCCTCAGTGACCACAGAACCTCAGACCCCCTCAGTGACCACAGAACCTCAGACCGCCTCAGTGACCACAGAACCTCAGACCCCCTCAGTGACCACAGAACCTCAGACCGCCTGGTGACCAAGAACCTCAGACCCCTCAGTGACCACAGACCTCAGACCGCCTCAGTGAACACGAACCTCAGACCGCCTCAGTGACCCAGAACCTCAGACCCCCTCAGTGACCACAGAACCTCAGACCGCCTCAGTGAACACAGAACCTCAGACCCCCTCAGTGACCACAGAACCTCAGACCCCCTCAGTGACCACAGAACCTCAGACCCCCTCAGTGACCACAGTTAGTGAGTTCTAGAGAATAAACCACAATCATTCTTTAAATCAGAGTAGATTGTTAGAAAGAAATTATCCACATGATCAGAGGACTCACACACTCACACACACACACACACACACACACACACACACACACACACACACACACACACACACACACACACACACACACACACACACACACACACACACACACACACACACACACACACACACACACACACACACACACACACACACATGCTTTCAGTTCATGGACCATTTCACTTTAATACTCGTTTCTCTTTATCTTTAACCCCAGAACCCCCCCGCCGCCCGCTGAGCTCTGCAATCAGAAGCATCGACACAGAGACTGAACTGCAGACAGACAGACAGACAGACAGACAGACAGACAGGCAGACAGACAGGCGCTGGTAGAGGTCTGATCCGGTCTCTCAGAGTCTGAATTAAAGAGAAATATGAGCTCAGTTTGTTCACATCATCCCTCGTTAACATTAAAGAACTGTAATATCTGAGCTGCTGCAGCCTGAGGAACACACAGTGAAACACTGCTTCTTCTTCTTCTTGTTTGTTTGTTTGTTTGTTTGTTAAAGCCATATTCGTGTTACAATACCTTATGGGGGTTGTGAGTGTACAAACACTCAGAGAGCAGCTGATATGTAACGCTGATATCACAACAGAGGAAAGTCATGTATAATTCTGTTCTATAGGAAAATATTTATTATTATTATTATTATTGTTATTTTTGTTGTTGACATCTGTTTGCTTGTTTGTCTGTTTATGCCAATAAAGCTCTTTAAATGAGAGACAGCAGCCGTCTAACTCTCCTCAGACTCAGCGAGCAAGGTTTCTGTGGTTAATGGCAGAAACAACCTCAGAACTGTCTAACAGAGAGGATGAGGGTCGGGGGGGAGGGATGAAGAGCCAGGACCTCATCATCATCCCCCCCGATGGTTCCTGTAATAGAAGAAGAGAAAGGAGAATTACTAGGATGGACGTATTTACTCTAACATCCATGTCTTTCACAGCCAGGACCTTCTCACTGTGAGAGCTCGGACACACTTCTATAGGTCTGAAACCTGAACCTTAAAGAAACTTACATCACCTTTTTCCACCTGTGCAACATCACTGGCAGCAGCCCCCCGTCCCTGTGTTACTGCCCCCTCCCTGTACTACTGCCCCCCTCCCTGTACTACTGCCCCCTCCCTGTATTACTGCCCCCCGTCCCTGTACTACTGCCCCCGTCCCTGCACTAGTGCCCCCCCTCCCTGTACTACTGCCCCCCGTCCCTGCACTAGTGCCCCCCGTCCCTGTATTACTACCCCCTCCCTGTACTACTGCCCCCTCCCTGTACTACTGCCCCCGTCCCTGTACTACTGCCCCCGTCCCTGTACTACTGCCCCCGTCCCTGTACTACTGCCCCCGTCCCTGTACTACTGCCCCCGTCCCTGTACTACTGCCCCCGTCCCTATATTACTGCCTCCTTCCCCGTCCCTGTACTACTGCCCCCGTCCCTGTACTACTGCCTCCTCCCTGTACTATTGCCCCCCGTCCCTGTATTACTGCCCCCGTCCCTGTGCTACTGCCCCCGTCCCTGTACTACTGCCTCTTCCCTGTACTATTGCCCCCCGTCCCTGTATTACTGCCCCCGTCCCTGTACTACTGCCCCCCGTCCCTGTACTACTGCCTCCTCCCTGTACTATTGCCCCCTTCCCTGTATTACTGCCCCCGTCCCTGTGCTACTGCCCCCGTCCCTGTGCTACTGCCTCTTCCCTATACTATTGCCCCCCGTCCCTGTATTACTGCCCCCGTCCCTGTGCTACTGCCCCCGTCCTGTGCTACTGCCTCCTCCCTGTACTATTGCCCCCGTCCCTGTTTACTGCCCCCGTCCCTGTGCTACTGCCCCCGTCCCTGTGCTACTGCCCTTCCCTGTACTATTGCCCCCGTCCCTGTATTACTGCCCCCGTCCCTGTACTACTGCCCCCGTCCCTGTGCTACTGCCTCTTCCCTATACTAGTGCCCCCCGTCCCTGTATTACTGCCCCCTCCCTGTACTATTGCCCCCCGTCCCTGTACTACTGCCCCCCTCCCTGTACTATTGCCCCCTTCCCTGTACTACTGCCCCCGTCCCTGTACTATTGCCCCCCGTCCCTGTACTACTGCCCCCCGTCACTGCACTATTGCCCCCGTCCCTGTACTACTGGCCCCCTCCCTGTACTATTGCCCCCCGTCCCTGCACTAGTGCCGCCCCGTCCCTGCACTAAGGCCCCCTGTCCCTGTATTATTGCCCCCCGTCCCCACTAGTCCCCCGTACCTGCACTAGTGCCCCCCTCCCTGTACTATTGCCCCCCGTCCCTGTACTACTGGCCCCCCGTCCCTGCACTAGTGCCCCCCGTCCCTGTACTACTGGCCCCCCTCCCTGTACTAGTGGCCCCCCGTCCCTGCACTAGTGCCCCCCCGTCCCTGCACTAGTGGCCCCCCGTCCCTGCACTAGTGCCCATGCTGGTTTTAAGAGTCCTCTTTGACCCACTATAGAGGTTCTAGTCCAACATTTGGTTCCTGCTCTGGGCCTCTAGCATTGAACCTCACACAGCTGCTCAGCCAGATGTTGATCAGGGACGAACTGAATGAAATGTTCCAGTTGTTGCAGCAGACAACGTATAGTGGAATCTGTTCTCTGCATTAGACAGACAGACAGGCAGACAGACGGGCAGGCAGACAGACAGTCAGGCAGACAGACGGGCAGGCAGACAGGCAGGCAGGCAGACAGATGATCAGAGGTCTGTGTCTGTATTACTGCAGGCTGCTGCTTTTAGACGAGTCATTACCGCGACCTCCTGTGGACTGAATCCATTACACATTACACAGACAGCAGAGACACGCCCACTCTCATCCCAGCACATCTAAATGTATGGAGCCGCAAAGTTTCCTCCTTCAGTCCACTGAGCGCGCTCACAACACAGCACAGAGTGAGGATGAAATACACATTATCCTCTTCAGTTATTATCTGAAGGTCAATGTGAGGAACTCACAGAGACGACATAAAGACAAATGTGAGGTTTATTTTCTGCTTTAATGAGATTTATTTCCTGTTTCCCTTTTACCTGATGAAACTCCGTAAGCAGCTGTTAGATAAAACATTATAATAGTTCATAATATCCAGTGAGCTCCAGCTGGGATTGTATTGATTTCTGGTTGAAAACTGATTGATATTCAGTGTGAACGCGTCCTTTCAGCCAGATAAATGTGGTTACAACCCGACTGCATGAATCAGACATCAATAACAGCTCAAATCTACACACCATCCAAGAAATGAAAAGATAGTGTCAGTATTTTAGAGACACCATAAATGTCTTATTACAGCGTCACAACACCAAAATGTAATCTGATACAATTACTAATTACCTTAATAATAATGTGGTCAGTAATCTAATCCAAGCATCACATTATTAAAGTAACTTGATTACTTTCTGTTACTTTTGAAAATTGCCTCAACACCAAATACTCAAATAAAGACAAGAGAAAAGATTCATCAATAAGAACTATTGATTCCGAAGTATCAGAACAATGTGAGCTTAGAAAAGAAAATGGAAATAGAAACAATGGAAAGATTTTTATCATCAACACTTTATTTATAAAGAAAAGCTGATATACCAACCAAGGCCGTCAGCGGGGCCATGCCTACGGCTCCACACAGTCCAGCAGCTGATGGCCTGTTGCCGAAGCAGCTAACCTCTTCTGTGGGTTCGCGTGGGGCCCCTCAAATCCCTCTATGCTGCAGTGAGCCATCAATAACCGCGGCTGCCAGCGGAGCTATGTCTCCATCCCAGGTCCAGCAACCGGTGAGCATCAACATCTCCTGCACCTGAGTGGGGCTTCCACTGTCACCAGCGGGGCCGTGCTTACGGCCCGAGGTCCAGTAGCTGGTGATCTTCAACCGCTCCCCCTGCTTGGCAGTGGGACTCTGGCATCCACGGCCGCTGCACCCATGCTCCCAGAACCAACAACTGGTTAACGCCACCAACATGCCACTGGTGCGAAACAATCCCCACGAAAAAATCCAGTGACAAAAAGGTACCGGTCCTCAAAACTCTTTCAAACATTAAACCATGCAAGAACAATATGGGACCCGAAATATAAATACAAGGATTTACTCGGTGGTCCCTTAAATGTTCCCAGTATGGTTCCTAAGCGAGAACAACTAGAACATCTGCTGAATAATTCAAACATCAACTTTTTGGGACTCACAGAAACCTGGCTATCCTCCTCATCACCTGAAGCTGCTATAACAATGCCGGATTATCATGTTTTTAGGAAAGATAGGGACCATGGGGTTCTACTGTACGTCAAAAGCACTCTTAACCTTTTCACAGGACTATCAGATCATAACGTGATTTTCTTTTCCAGGAAACTCAATAAAAATCGTGTCCTAAATTCACACACACATATCTGCCTCAGAAATCACCAAATCATAACTTCATCCCTAAGAACCAACAGCAAAATATCAATAAAGCTCTCAGGGAATTAGAATGGGATAATTTAATTTCCTGCGATGACATAAACCAGAGTGCTAACTCCTCTCAAAAAATTAAGGAGGTTCTGTTGTCTTTCTCTAGGACAGGGAGCTCTAGGACCAGGCAATCCAGCTCCCTTCCCTGGTTTAATAATGAGTGTCTTGCACTGTTAAAAGTTAGAGATCAGCTGCTCAAAACTTCACTGAAAACTGGTCTAATCATTGACTGTCAAAAATTCACATCAGCACGAAATAAAATAACATTAGCATTACGAAAAGCTAAAGCAAACTTCTTCTTAAACATAACTGAGAGTGCAAAGGGAAACTCAAAAAAAGTGTGGAAAGAGATCAATAACTCAACTGACCGACAGACCAAACAGAGCAGTAAAGGACTGGAACTAAACATAAAGAATCAATTGGTGAACAGTCCTGTCACCTTGGCTGCAGAATTTAATTCTTTTTTTATAAATTCTTTTCAAGAAATATCAAGTCTGTTCACTGCACCTGACTGTGTTTACCATCCTGTCAACTGCGAACAGCCTGTTTTTAACATAACTGAAATCTCTGATAGAGAGGTAATGAAAATGATTTGCTCTCTTTACAAATCTAATGCCAAGGATGACTATGGATTTGACACTAATTTTTAAAACTTCACATGGAGTCTCTGGTTTGCCCCATCATGCAGCTGGTGAATCTGTCTATCAGGCATTCTGTTGTCCCGACTAACTGGAAGGTGAGCACGGTGAATCCAATCTTCAAATCTGGAAGTAAATCTGAACTATAGACCAATCAGTATTCTTCATGTCATCTCAATAGTAATAGAAAAATGGGTGGCTAAACAGTTGGTAGAACATCTCAATAACGGTTATACAGCATTACATCTGACGCAGTTTGGCTTCCGGACTCACCATTCCACAGAGTCGGCCATAAGTATGTCTGTCGAAAAAAGTGTCTCCTGGATAGGAACAGCTGTGTGGCAGCTGTCTTCCTGGATCTTAAAAGGGCCTTTGGAATAATCTTCCCTCCACAATAAGGGAATGCCCCACATACTCTTCTTTTAAAGGACAACTAAAACAATGGCTCAAATCCAATCAAAAGTGCGACCACTAACTGGACTTGACACTCATTGAACATTACTTTTTAATACATTATTATCTCCTGTCTGAGTCTGGTATTTTTATGATTGTGTAATGTGTTGTGCTGTGTGTGTTGTCTCCTCTATTTGTATTTTATCTATTTATTTGCTGTCTCTTCTATTTGTATTTTTTCTATTTATTTTTTAGGGACTGCAGATGTAAATTAGCAGCTTTGCTATAATCCGGCATGTTTACAGAGATGTTTAAATATCGATGTTCATTAATGTGCACTGTCCCGATCCAAAAATAAAGCATTATCATATCATATTTTAAAATTGGGATCCTGCTAATAATCCCCAGTTTTATTAAATGTAACTGTAATCTGATTACATCTTTTACCTATCTTTACATCTATTGATTCCAGCTGTAGGGTTTACTTCACTATGAGCTAAGTTAGCGTAGCCCTGATCAACCAAACTCCATTCAGAAAACAAGAGTTTTAGAAGGTATTTACTCGTCATCTTGCAGAAAGACCGACAGAGTTCAGACTTTTTACTAATCTTCATCATAATGTCGTTATTTCAGTATCATTTTGATCCATTAAATCACAGAAACACATTTTGGGCTCGTACCGCCGCAGTGAGACGGATTAAAGGCAAATATTTGCTTTACGTTTGGTGGGAACCGACCATAAACACGGGCAGCAGTCTCTCGGTTCTGTGTGGTGAATTCTTATATTCATTCTAACTTTGAGAATTTCCAGTGACGATATGTTATTATTTGTAGTGTAGAGGATGAAACATGTCAATGTGAACGTTCAATCCCTGTCTTCAAATGGTCGGTCAGAAAACTTTCACTTGTGAACCAGTTTATCTTCTCACCGGTGACCGTTGTTGGTTTTTCAACTGGAAAATGTTTACTGGGTTCGTATGAGTCTCTCTGTTCAGTTTGAAGTTCTGCTCCAGTTTGTAGGCCTTAGTGGCCTCTAGTGGTGAAATTGCAGCTTGCAACCAACTGAATACAGCTCAGCCTTTCCAGCGTGCAGGAGAACCTACGGAGTTTGGTTTGTCTGTTCTGGGCTCCTGTAGAAACATGAAGGTCAAACATGACGGACTCCACCAGAAGAGGAGCCGCTCCATCTGTAGATAAAAACGTCTCATTGTAACAAACACAATGATTCTTATTATCAGCTGATTAAACACTAATGAACACATATAGATATATTATTATTATATAATCATATTATTAGTAATGTTTGATGCTGGAGCTTTAAATAAAAGAACAAACTAAACTATAAAAGGTTTAGACACAGTTGTTGTCATTAATGTGAGTGATGTAGATAAAGCTGCTGCCTGCTGGGACAGAGAGCTTCAGACAGAAATAAAAGCAGAAAGCAGAGACTCTCTCTCTCTCTCTGTCTCTCTCTCTCTCTCTCTCTCTCTCTCTCTCTCTCTCTCTCTCTCTCTCTCTCTCTCTCTGGGTAATAATGTTGTTGTTGCTCTCTGCAGACGAGGAGATTGAAACAGAGAGCACACTGATGATGTGAGTCTCTCTCAGCAGGAGGTGAAGACTTTCCTGCACTTTAATAAAGAGACAGACAGACAGACAGACAGACAGACAGACAGACAGAGGAGGTGAAATCAGGCTGTTTGTATTCAGTTTGACTTCTATCAGATAAACATGACTCCTCTTCCTCACAGTCCTCCTCCTTACAGTCCTCTTTCCTCCTCTTCATCCTCTCTATCCATACTATGAGTTTACAATCTTACAGCTTTGTGAAGATCTAACCCACTTATAAATTAATGTCATATAATTTCAGCCGCCACCTTAAATATACAAAAAGGTTATAAACAACATTCACTGCCACTAGATGTTGCATTAGAGCACTAGCATCTCATACCTTCAGATCATCGTAACTTCATTCAAAGTAGACAGAAACAGAATAAAACTGATTAAAAGCGTCTCTGTTAGTGTTTCCAACAATCACCAACTCTGGTTTGGTGGAAATAAATCCTTAATTCACCGACGTAGATGATAAAAACAGCAGTTTCAGTCGGAGCAGACCGGCTATGGAAACAAACCACAGAGAGGCTGCGATACAACACAGGCAGAGGGAGAGAGACACCATGTGACTCTGTATATAGAGAATATAATGTTTAATATCTCATATAAAACCTTTAACTGTAACGATGGTTGATCTGTAACGCCAGCAGGATGTCCGGAACAAAAATGAGTGCTGGGCGCCACAGGACACCTCACGACCTCCTGACAGACAGACGAGCGTTTGTAAGATTTCCCCGACGTGTTGGTGTCGACCAATAGGAGCACAGAACTCCTCACCTGTGGAGGAGGTGAAGGAAGACTGACGTTGTTGAACTGTGAAACCCAGCCAGTATCAGACTCTTCAGACACCATGTTTGTTTAAGGTTGTAAACTAATCGATCGCCAGTCGTTGTGATTTATGTTCTGATGATTTATTTAGAAAACTTATCATTTTATTTGGGCCAAAGCTTCATTTTCAGTTTAGAGAAACGTTTGTGTCCCTGTCAGTGTCGGGGGATGGGGGTTGAGACAGACAGGCAGACAGGCAGACAGGCAGCAGGCAGGCCGACAGGCAGCCTCCTTTCACTCACACACTTCATTTATTTGAAGTTTTAATCTAATTATTAACTATTTTGGGGGCGCTGGCTCTTTGTGTCGCAGCGGGCCGGGTGCTGAGGGGGTGTCGCTGACAAAGCCCCCTGTCCACAAACATTTAGTCCGATGTTTTGGTGTCATTTAGAGGTGCTGGGGGGGTTCTGGGAGGTGCTGGGGGGGCTGCGGTCATGAATACGAACAGCAGCAGCAGATGGATACCAGATTAGCCCACCCGTCACTCCCCATTCTCCACACTCTCTCCCTTTCTTCTCCTTTTCGTCCTCCACAAAAGTTTCTCTCTTGTCTCCTCAAATCCACCCTCCAGCTCCCCCCTCCTCCCGTCACCCCGTGCACCCCCCCACCGTCCTCCCGTCGCCTCCCCCCCTCCTCCCGTCACCTCCCTAAGCCTCTTTTATTGCTCATTTCAGCGCAATAAAGACGAGGCAACGCGCCTCCTCGGCCAGAAAGCAGCCGTAATGAATTCATGGGCTGTAAAGGCCTTGATCCTCCGCCGCCCCCCCACCGCCGCCGGGGGAGGGGCCCTATTGTTTAGGAGTATATAGGCTTGTCTATTACCTCACACACACACACACACACACACACACACACACACACACACACACACACACACAGTGCTGCCGCTGAAAAGAGCCATTTGTTGCTAAAGAGCCATTTAGAGACATACCCCCCCCCCACCATAAACACACGCACACTCTCTCTCTCTCTCTCACACACACACACACACACACACACACACACACACACACACACAGTTAGAGCACTACAACAGTAACAGAAGGTAGTGACAAAGACAGGCCATGAAATTCAATTAGCAGGTCTGAATCTGTGTGTGTGTGTGTGTGTGTGTGTGTGTGTGTGTGTGTGTCTTTTGTGTGTGTGTGTGTGTGTGTGTGTGTGTGTGTCTGTGTGTCCACTCAGCAGGTCCGGATCATTTCTCTCTTTAACAGCCTCATGTCAGCTGTCATCTGCGTGCTAATGGACGAGCTGTTCTCTGACCTTCTCCTGTCTGTAAATAACAACAATAACAACAACAATAATAATCACAATAATAATGTTTTCAGTTCTCTCAGGGTGAGTCAGAGGTTCAATAATTCAGTTCCTGACAGACATTATCTGAGGTCTACAGCCAACTGCTCATAACATTATTTACAGTTCCTACGATAGGGTCGGACACAGAGGAATATTCTTTATTTTCTTTATATTCTTTATTTTCTTTATTTTCTTTATATTCTTTATTTTCTTTATATTCTTTATTTTCTTTATATTCTTTATTTTCTTTATTTTCTTTGTATTCTTTATTTTTTATATTCTTTATTTCCTTTATTTTCTTTATTTCCTTTATTTTCTTTATATTCTTTATGTTTTTATATTCTTTATTTTCTGTATATTCTTTATTTTCTTTATATACTTTATTTTCTTTATTTTCTTTATATCCTTTATTTTCTTTATTTTCTTTATTTCCTTTATTTTCTTTATATACTTTATATTCTTTATTTTCTTTATATTCTTTATTTTCTGTATATTCTTTATTTTCTTTATTTCCTTTATATCTTTATTTTCTTTATTTTTGTATTTTTTTTTTTTTTTTATATTTATACTCTTTATATTCTTTATATTCTTTATTTTCTTTATATTCTTTATTTTCTGTATATTCTTTATTTTCTTTATTTCCTTTATTTTCTTTATATACTTTATATTCTTTATTTTCTGTATTTTCTTTATTTTCTGTATATACTTTATATTCTTTATTTTCTTTATATTCTTTATTTTCTGTATATTCTTTATTTTCTGTATATTCTTTATTTTCTTTATTTTCTTTATTTCCTTTATTTTCTTTATATACTTTATATTCTTTATTTTCTTTATATTCTTTATTTTCTGTATATTCTTTATTTTCTGTATATTCTTTATTTTCTTTATTTTCTTTATTTTCTGTATATGCTTTATTTTCTTTATTTTCTTTATTTTCTGTATATTCTTTATTTTCTTTATTTTCTTTATTTTCTTTATTTTCTGTATTTTCTTTATTTTCTTTATTTTCTTTATATTCTTTATATTCTTTATGTGTGGAGGCTGCAGAGTTGAACAACAGTGTTTGAGCTTTCCTTTAACTGACAGTGGATTGCAGGATTTGGTAGTCGAGGTGCAGATCTACCAGAACGCCCTGAAATCATCCTCCTCGTCCTCCTCGTCCTCCTCACTGATCTGATTTTCACTTTCAGTCTCGTGTTTCATTTACAAACTCGTTTATTTCTGCTTTCACTCTGCAGACTGAAAATGTCTTCCAGTCCTTCAGCAACAGCGCAGACACGGAACCACAGCCCACTCTACAATAATCTATAATAATGTACAATATTGTACAATAATCTATAATAATGTACAATAATCTATAATATTGTACAATAATCTATAATAATGTACAATAATGTACAATAATGTATAATAATGTATAATAATGTACAATAATGTATAACAATATATAATAATATATAATAATTAATAATAATGTACAATATTGTACAATAATCTATAATAATGTACAATAATCTATAATATTGTACAATAATCTATAATAATGTACAATAATGTACAATAATGTATAATAATGTATAATAATGTACAATAATGTATAACAATATATAATAATATATAATAATTAATAATAATCTATAATAATGTACAATATTGTACAATAATCTATAATAATGTACAATAATCTATAATATTGTACAATAATCTATAATAATGTACAATAATGTACAATAATCTATAATAATGTATAATAATGTACAATAATGTATAACAATATATAATAATATATAATAATTAATAATAATGTATAATAATGTACAATAATGTACAATAATGTATAATAGTGTATAATAATGTACAATAATATATAACAATGTATAATAATGTACAATAATGTATAACAATGTATAATAATATATAATAATTAATAATAATGAATAATGTATAATAATGAATACTGTTATTGCTTTTATTAGCTTATTTTCCTCAGCTGGAAGAGTTGGACTCTCTTCAGAAGAAGAAGTTCACACTGTCAGAGGTTTTAGAGACGAACAGCAATCACAGATCAGATCAGAGCTGCATCATCTTTTTATTCCTTTTTTCTTTTCTTTATTACTCATAATTATTATAATTATTATAATTATTATACTCATAAGCTGTTATTAGAGTGAGTATTTTAGAGATAAGACTTTATTGATCTCACACTGGGTTCTTTCACTCACTGCAGCAGCTGCAGATACGACACAATGGAAATGGAAAATGTTCATTAAATAAAAATGGAATAGAAACATATGAGATATATACAGTATATAGAGATATATATAATAATGTACAATAATGTATAATAATGTATAATACTGTATAATAATGTACAATATTCTTTACATTGTTGTCCCTGTTTTTTTTTTTTGGGGGGGGTCAGTTTCTAAATGCTGTAATCTTTATTGATCGTGATATCGTCACAGAAACACAGTATTTGGTGTGTTTGGAGCTTGCTAGCAATCAATAAATGACTGTGTGTTCAGTAAATGTTCATTATAGGTCGGCAGCAGTTTGAGAGTCTCTGTCTGTCTGTCTGTCTGTCTGTCTGTCTGTCTGTCTGTCTGTCTGTCTGTCTGTCTGTCTGTCAGGAGGTGTCTAACATCTCTACAGCAGGTACTGAATGCCAGCTGCTCTTTGTGTGTGTGTGTGTGTGTGTGTGTGTGTGTGTGTGTGTGTGTGTGTGTGTTGTGTATGCGTGTGTGTTGAGGGTCACAAACGTGTCCATCTGTTTGTAAGGACTCACACAGCTGTGTCCTCAGATGGGAGGAGTGTGTGTTAGTGTTCACTAATGAGTGTGTATTGTGTTGGTGTCACAGTGTGAAAACAACCTGTGAGTCAATTACACACCAGTTACTGTGTGTGTGTGTGTGTGTGTGTGTGTGTGTGTGTGTGTGTGTGTGTGTGTGTGTGTGTGTGTGTGTGTGTGTGTGTGTGAGTGTGTGTTTGAACTGGTCTGAATATAAAACAATATTTTTCTGGAAATGACATGAAATAAAAATTATGATTTGAATTATCTGTGAGACAATAAAATATTGTAGATTTAAAGCTACAGTGTGTACTTTCTGCCACTAGGGGCTCTCTCACATTCAAACATTAACAACAAGATAAAGTTATATGGTGGTGAAGCAGCGTGGGATCATGGGAGTTGTTGTCTTCACCACCATTGGCGTCATTGCAGTCAGCTTCTCCCGGTTAGGATTCCTTCAGTGTTCATGGTTCAGGAGGTTTCTACCGGGAGCCCAATGATCCACAGAGGTCTCCTCCTCTCCAACACAAACAGACCCGCTGATTAAAACCACTAAACACACTGAATAAAGCAGTTCCACCTTAAACACACTGAATAAAGCAGTTCCACCTTAAACACACTGAATAAAGCAGTTCCACCTTAACAATCACTGCTTCTCCCACGCTGTTGGACAGACAAAGGACGTCCCGTTCTATTGTCTAATGTGCTGCTCTCTGAGAAACACAGGGACTATTTCTTCTCGAGGTCAGACCCAATCAGACCCGATCAGACCCGATCAGATATCTAAACACCAGCAGTGACCCTCTGTGGGTTCAGAGGTCAACATCAGCCTTAGCTCCACAGTCTGAGGGCAGGAGGAAGTTCATTTAAAGAAGCTTTTTAGAAGTTAAATAGGCTTCATTTGTTCCTCCTCCTGTTGTTTGTGTCTGCACACTCACACACACACACACACACACTCACACACACACTCACACACACACTCACACACACTCACACTCACACACACACTCACACACACACACACACACTCACACACACACACACTCACACACACACACCTGAGCTCGCAGCTTCATGCTTTGTGTCTTTTGTCGAGCTGCAGCTGATGAAAACGTAATTTCTTTTGTGATTCTGTTGATGAAGAGACCCTGAACACAAACAGACTCTTCTGCATCTGTTCTCGTCTTCCGTCCTCTCTTCCAGCTGAATCCAACAATGGGCGCCGCCAACACACTCCCTCGCCGCCATTGTCTCTGGCTCGTTCACCACAAACATGTTTTGTCTGTTTTAATGGATAAATCTTTTTTTTTTTACAGATTTTTTTTGTTGCTGCAGCATCAAAACATGAAAACACGTCTTTTCAGACATCATTTTATTTATCCTTCCTCCTCCAGGGAGGAGGAATAATGAGTGTCTGACTGAATGAGTGAGTGTTTGTAATAATTCAGGTCGTATTCTATAATCAGACACACTTTCATGTATTCAGAGGATTTTTATAGTTTTGTTCTAAAGGTCGACAATCTTTTCTTAATGTGAAAGAATTCAGTGTACAGAGAGCAGCCCGTCCGGGTACTCTGGCCTTGCATTAAGCTCCGCCCCCTTCTGGGTGAACGCCGTTCCTCTAATTTAATTGGCGGTAAATGTAAATTTAATAGCATAAAATATGAATATTGTTTATTTTTAGCTGTTAGGAGCATACATCCTACAGATCAATAATCAGCATCAAATAGTTATTGATCAATGTCCTGACAGACACAGCGACAGTATAAACTGTTTGTGTCCAATGTGACTGTAAACTAATGTTTGTGTTCATTAATCTACCTTTAACTACCACAGAAGAAGAAAACAGGACGGTTTATCTCCACTTCCTGTTACTCTCTGCTGTTTCCAAGGTTCATTATTAGAAGGTAGGTCAGCTCAGTTTATGGGAATTATTAAGGTTCAAATCCCCTCTGCTCCACACTGTCACACCAAACTCCATTCAAAAAACGGCTGTTTTAAGGAAGTAAAACCTTTATTTCCACCATCAGTGAGACTCTGATTCTCTTCAGTCTACAGACACAATCTGCTCACACTGACTCAGTAACATCATTAACTAACCTGTGAGGAAGAGTTGGACACAGACACACTCACTGACTGTCTGTCATTAACTAACCTGTGAGGAAGAGTTGGACACAGACACACTCACTGACTGTCTGTCATTAACTAACCTGTGAGGAAGAGTTGGACACACACACACTCACTGACTGTCTGTCATTAACTAACCTGTGAGGAAGAGTTGGACACAGACACACTCACTGACTGTCTGTCATTAACTAACCTGTGAGGAAGAGTTGGACACAGACACACTCACTGACTGTCTGTCATTAACTAACCTGTGAGGAAGAGTTGGACACACACACTCTCACTGACTGTCTGTCATTAACTAACCTGTGAGGAAGAGTTGGACACACACACACTCACTGACTGTCTGTCATTAACTAACCTGTGAGGAAGAGTTGGACACAGACACACTCACTGACTGTCTGTCATTAACTAACCTGTGAGGAAGAGTTGGACACACACACACACTCTCTGACTGTTTATTGTTAAATGTTTCAGTTTCATTATTTGTTTCTGTTCACCTGCTGCTTTAAACACTGAATTTCACACTGACACACACACACACACACACACACACACACACACACACACACACACACACTGCAGGGTGTCAGGTGATGTTTTCGGCCTCAGCGTTCAGCTCTGACTGCAAGCTCACTGAGAGCTGTGATTGGCTTAGAGCTGTCAGCTGTCAATCCCACACACACACACACACACACACACACACACACACACACACACACACACACACACACACACACACACACACACACACAGCCTCCAGGTGAGTTACAGCATGAAAAATACAGCGTGAGGTTTTACTCTGAGAACAGTTTTCAGTCATTTGTCTTCAGAACATTTAACCAAACAACAAAACAAACAACAACAACAACCGTATTTTATATTGATGAAAATATTGTTAAACTGAAACAAATTTCAGAGTCTGAAGGCCCTGAAGCCCTCAGTCTTCTTCAGTCTTCCTCAGTCTGAACGAGGTTTAGAACGAGGTTTAGACCACGTTGGACCTTAAAAGTCATTAAAAGAATCCTAAAATTTACCCTGAACTGAACTTGCAACCAATGACGTGAGGCGAGAGTCAGAGCAATGTGTGACCTCCGACCGTACAGCCGCTGAGGATGTACTGAGGCATGTGACCTCTGCACTGCAGTAGTTCAGGCACGAATAATAAGCTCTGTGTGCAGAGCTCCTTCTCAGAGATCTCAGTGGGTTTTCCTGGATGAATAAAGTCTAAATGAATCAATCAGAAGGACATCAGACATCATGAATACGTGTCTGCAGTCTGAGCAGGACCCCTCAGTCTATATTATTATTATTATTATTATTATAATTATATTACAATATTTTATATATATAAAATGTGTGAGGGGTCATATGATCATTATAATCAGAATTATATTTATTTTTAAAGATAAATACAGTATTTTAATAGGTGGTACTTTATTTAGATCCATTAAATATACAGCAATACAATATGTAAAAACTCATATTAAACTCAATATGATCAATATTATCAGTATATTGTTGTAATTATAAAGCTGATCAATAGTTTTGCAGTAACAGTATTTTCACTTTTTTAAAAGGTAAATCAAATGTTTTCTATGGGTGTCATTATTATATACATTATATATAATTTTATGACAATAAATACTGATTAAATAAATACGATTCTTACGTAAAATTACACAATAAAATAATGGTTCCTGTCTGTAAATGTAAGCCTGATTATTTGTATTATATCAGTGTATTTATATTAACTTTACATGTGTCAATATCTTTCAGTAAAAATTTGAGAGCCGGGAAAAAAATCCACAAGATTTTATATAAAATGAAAGCTAAAAACATTATTTTAATTATAGACAATCAGTTATTTTCTGTTATTTTATTGTATTTCTGGAACCATGTATTTATTTTCCAGTGCACACAGATTGAAAACTGGAGGCTGTTTGTGCCTTTAACTGAGAGCACATATAGAACTTTATATGGTTCGTGGTACTGATGTTTTATTATTATTATTATTTAAGCAGAAATGTTTCTGTACTTTATAGCAAATCCGATATTTTTTATCATAGGGATCCCTGAGATTTAAAGTCAGTTTACCGGCTGTGTGAGACGATGCTGCTCTGCCTCCAGCAGCTCACTGCATCTTTATTTCTGTTGATTCTCTGTCTGTGGTTGCACTGGATGTAAATACAGGAATGAACTAAATATGGTAACAGAGAGAGAGAGAGAGAGAGAGAGAGAGAGAGAGACAGACAGACAGACAGACAGACAGACAGAGAGCAGTAATTTTGCTCTGTGGGGTTCGGTCATTTAAACGGCCTCTTTATAAATGACACAGTAATGTATTCACAGCCTACCTGCTCCATTAGCAACCCCTACTGAGACACGCACACACACACTACACACACACACACACACATTACACACATTACACACACACACACACACACACACACACACACACACACACACAAACACATTACATACACACACACATTATACCCACAGATCACACACACACACACACACACACACACACACACACACACACTCTGTGGCAGTGTAGTGGGGGTGGATGTATTCGCCTCACTCTGGCTCTCAGGTCAATTAGCAGATAATTGGTGGACAACTGCTGCTGACTGACTGGATAATTTACCAATTATCAATTAGAGCCGAGAGGACAGGAAGTGCATGAACACTGACCCTCCAGGTACACACCGGGTACACACCGGGTACACACCGGGTACATATACCGTACACTCCACCACTGATTTGACCAGCTGACTTTGCAGCGATCTGATTGGCTGTTGAAACCAGCCGCAACAACGCCATCAGCTGGCTGAAACAACCAGTTCACGCCGCCGTCTCGTCATTAAGGCAGACATCCGTTCCAGAGACCGGTTCCAGGTATGTTGTGGGTTGTTTGAGGAACCAACCTCATAAAGACCCTGCACATCCGGCTGCACCAAACCGGGTCACCTGATGAAGGAGAGGAGAATATCTGTGGACGCCCTGAGAGAGAACAGAAACCCCGCCTCCATCAGTCAGCCACCGCCTGGGAGTGAGGACAGTTTCATAAGGTCCAACCAGCCTGAGGTAGGACGGACGAAATCTGTGTTAGACCTCTGAACCTGCAAGGGATGAAGGAGTCTTAGAGCTTTTGGTCCAGTATCCAAACCAGAGTCTGCACCAGGACTCTAATTCAGCACAATCCTAAACACAATATAACCCTGATTCTTTCATCCTTTTCAACAAAGACATTGTTGCTGTTTTCTTAGCGTTAAGCTAGCCGTGTTCACACAGAGTCGATAATGTACGCAGGGTTTTAGAAACACTGAACACTGAACCTGATAGAGGGAGTGTGGGGACATCAAAGCATCAAAGTAGTCATTTCAAGGCAATCCGTTAGAAAAAGTACTGAGGACCAGACCCTGGTGACCTCAGTGGAGGGTACGGGGGGATGTAGTTCAGGTACACACAGGTATACAGATGACACCTGTGTATTCTTCTGTCTGCACTGGGTATAAATCCCCTCTGATGTGCATCATTCAGTAGAGTTTTTTTCTCCTAGGATGGTGAAGACATGTGTGTCCAGTTGTCCTCAGTGGATTAGGATTGAGGAATACTTCCTGTGGTCGGAGGGCCGGTATTGATTCTTCTGTGGATAATTTCATACTGATGATTACTGTCTGAAGTCCAGCAGCAGTGACAATGTGCAAACACTCAGGAACCACTAACCCCTCAACAAGTGCTGGTACTCAGACACCAGCTGGTGGTCCCTGTACGAGCTGCTCATTGGGGTCAGCAGCCCCCCCCAGTGGAGGCTGGTATCTGGTCCGAGAGCCAGGTACAGAGCAGACCTGGATCCAGAGCTCCAGAGACCCTGGTTCACTGAGAACTGATCATAAATCTGACGGTTTCTGATCTGGTGTCTCCTGGCAGTGGTTCAATAAAAGGACTCTGAAAACCAAACCTGTCCTCCCCTCCGCTCTCCTCTCGTCTCAGCAGTGTGTTAATTGCAGGGTAGCAGTGGAGGTGGAGGGAGCGCTGGATTCGCGGTGCGGGGCGTCCAGGAGGAGTCAACCCTGTCATTTAGCTCTCTGGCTCTGGGCTCAGACCGGCAGGGAAGCCGAAGATTTTCCCAGCATGCCGTGGGCCAGAGTGGACCGAGCCGCGCCACGGTGGGCGCCTAATGGCAGCTCACACACACACACACACACACACACACACACACACACACACTGTTACACACCACAGTGGGCCTTAATGACAGCTGCCTTTTAATGCTGCACTGAGAGGGGAGGTTACCTTGTGAGTGTGTGTGTGTGTGTGTGTGTGTGTGTGTGTGTTTTTTGTGTGTGTGTGTGTGTGTGTGTGTGTGTGTGTGTGTGTGAGTGTATGTGTATAGGTGTGTGTGTGAGTGTGGGTGTATAGGTGTGTGTGTGTGTGTGTGTGTGTGTGTGTGAGTGTGAGTGTGTGTGTGTGTGTGTGTGTGTGTGTGTGTGTGTGTGTGTGTGTGTGTGTGTATGTGTATAGGTGTGTGTGTGTGTGTGAACCACAGGGGTACTTGTCAGCCTGAAGGGGGATCATTTTGTAGCTGCTTTCTGTGTGAATGTGAATGAATTCTTTGTGCTTCATTTGAGCAGCAGGTTGTAACCTGACAGCTCTCCGCTTTACAGGAAACACTCAGAACAAGTGAATTACACCTTTTTCATACAGCGGGATGAAAAAATAACCTGCTGCCGGCACTTAGCGCTGAGCCGAGCACGCTGGAAATTTCTGCACAGCATCGCTCTAATGGGGAAGTTTATTACTGGAAGTCTTTCTGAAGTCCTCTCGATCTGTTTGAGTCACTCCTCGGCTTATTCCTGAGCTAACACATCTGCATGTGTTCTTCATCCACTCTGAACCTGCACATTATAGGACGGCCTTGATAAACAGAAAGAATAGAAACTGTTTCTTCTGTTTAGTGGTTCACAAATATACGATGGCTGAGAGGCATCAGTGAACGGCAGCAGCCACAACTTATTAGACTGTTATCAGACATTATTAGACATTATCAGACATTAGACATTATCAGACATTAGACATTATCAGACATTATTAGACATTATTAGACATTAGACATTATCAGACATTATTAGACATTATTAGACATTAGACATTATCAGACATTATTAGACATTATTAGACATTATTAGACATTATCAGACATTATTAGACATTAGACATTATCAGACATAATTAGACATTATTAGACATTATCAGACATAATTAGACATTATTAGACATTAGACATTATCAGACATTATTAGACATTATTAGACATTAGACATTATCAGACATTATTAAACATTAGACATTATTAGACATTAGACATTATCAGACATTATCAGACATTATCAGACATTATTAGACATTATCAGACATAATTAGACATTATTAGACATTAGACATTATTAGACATTATTAGTGGTGGACTTATTGCCTACTGATGTGTGGAAGACGACAGTAAATTGAAACGTTGTTTGCAAGCAGACTGATCCCTGTCACTGGTCCGATATCAGTTTGTTATCAGCATGGAGTCTCCATCAGCTCTCAGTGAACTAACTCAACCCGCTCTGTGGACGTTAGCTAACAGATGTAACGCTACAGCACAGCTAGCTTCATCACAGTTGATGTTAGAGTGCTTTAATATTAAAATATAAAGACACTGAATAACTTCATTTATCACAATCACAGTAACAGTGACCAGAGTTACAGTCAGCTAACAACAATCTGCGAACAGCAGTCTGCTAACAACAGTCCGATAACAACAGTCTGCTAACAACAGTCAGATAACAACAGTCCGCTAACAACAGTCCGCTAACAACAGTCCGATAACAACAGTCAGATAACAACAGTCAGATAACAACAGTCGGCTAACAACAGTCAGATAACAACAGTCCGATAACAACAGTCAGATAACAACAGTCGGCTAACAACAGTCCGACAACAACAGTCCGACAACAACAGTCCGACAACAACAGTCAGATAACAACAGTCAGATAACAACAGTCAGATAACAACAGTCCGACAACAACAGTCAGATAACAACAGTCAGATAACAACAGTCCGACAACAACAGTCAGATAACAACAGTCCGACAACAACAGTCAGATAACAACAGTCAGATAACAACGGTCCGCTTACAACGGTCAGATAACAACAGTCCGACAACAACAGTCCGACAACAACAGTGCGATAACAACAGTCCGCTAACAACAGTCAGATAACAACGGTCAGATAACAACAGTCAGATAACAACGGTCCGCTTACAACGGTCAGATAACAACAGTCCGACAACAACAGTCCGACAACAACAGTGCGATAACAACAGTCCGATAACAACAGTGCGATAACAACAGTCCGCTAACAACAGTCAGATAACAACGGTCAGATAACAACAGTCAGATAACAACAGTCAGCTAACAACAGTCTGCTAACAACAGTCAGATAACAACAGTCGGCTAACAACAGTCAGATAACAACAGTCCGATAACAACAGTCAGATAACAACAGTCGGTCGTAACAACAGTCAGATAACAACAGTGAGATAACAACAGTCGTAACAACAGTCCGATAACAACAGTCGGCTAACAACAGTCAGATAACAACAGTCCGATAACAACAGTAAAAAGTCGGAAAATAAAAAGTGTAACAAAGTCAGATAACAACGGTCCGATAACAACAGTCAGATAACAACAGTCAGATAACAACAGTCGGCTAACAACAGTCCGATAACAACAGTCGGCTAACAACAGTCCAATAACAACAGTCAGATAACAACAGTCCGATAACAACAGTCAGATAACAACAGTCGGCTAACAACAGTCCGCTAACAACAGTCCGATAACAACAGTCCAATAACAACAGTCAGATAACAACAGTAAAAGTTAAATAAAAAAACGCTAACAACAGTCGATAACAACAGTCAGATAACAACAGTCCGATAACAACAGTCCGCTAACAACAGTCCGATAACAACAGTCGGCTAACAACAGTCGGCTAACAACAGCCAGATAACAACAGTCCGCTAACAACAGTCCGCTAACAACAGTCAGATAACAACAGTCTGATAACAACAGCCAGATAACAACAGTCGGCTAACAACAGTCGGCTAACAACAGTCCGCTAACAACAGTCCGCTAACAACAGTCCGCTAACAACAGTCAGATAACAACAGTCTGATAACAACAGTCAGATAACAACAGTCAGATAACAACAGTCGGCTAACAACAGTCAGATAACAACAGTCCGCTAACAACAGTCAGATAACAACAGTCTGATAACAACAGTCAGATAACAACAGTCAGATAACAACAGTGGTAACAACAGTGGCTAACAACAGTCAGATAACAATTTAACAGTCAGATAACAACAGTCTGCTAACAGTCAGATAACAACAGTCTGCTAACAGTCAGATAACAACAGTCAGATAACAACAGTCTGCTAACAGTCAGATAACAACAGTCAGATAACAACAGTCTGCTAACAACAGTCAGATAACAACAGTCTGCTAACAACAGTCAGATAACAACGGTCCGCTAACAACAGTCTGCTAACAGTCAGACAGTTGATTTGGGATGTCCACTCGCAGTCTTCCTCAGTGTGTGTATGAAGAGCGTTACAGAGCGTTACAGCCTGCAGCGTTGATGTTCTGCCGGTGGCCTTTAAAGACCACTGATGTTCCTGAGAGGAGCTCCGCAGACACACAGGTTATAGTCACATGTTCGAACAGAACAGATTTTAAAATGACTGAATTAGCTGAAAGGAATCCTGGGAAATAAACCACATAAATAACTGCTGCAAACAACAACAAACCCTGTGTGTGTGTGTGTGGGGGGGGGGATGTAAAGAAAGTGAGACAGGATAATGGCGGAGGAAATCATCGGTGACACTGAGTTGTCAACCTGCTGTCATTATACACGTGTGTGTGTGTGTGTGTGTGTGTGTGTGTGATCAGAGTTTCTATTATGTGTCTGTCAGCCACAAACATCCATCCATCTCTCCTCTCTCTCTCTCTCTCTCTCTCTCTCTCTCTGCCTCGCTGCCTCTCTCTGACTGACAGACTGACATTATAAAGCAGTTAGACACTCAGTGGGTAGAAACTACAGGCTAATTACACACACACACACACACACACACACACACACACACACACACCTATTAGCAGACAGGTATCAGGATAAAAGCTTCAGGGTTTTCAACCGAGAATAAAACACAGACAGAGAGAGAGAGAGAGATCAGGGTCGGATGTATCTGAAGAAAGGAGAAGAAAAGAGGATGGAACAACAGAGGAAGAGAAGCTGCAGGTTCCAGTTATAATCTGCCTCTTAAATAACGTTGGAGATAAAATAATATATAATATAATATATAATAACTGCTGTGTTTTACATGAGAGAGAAAATTCTGCCAATTTCACTGCTGTTATTGGTGAAGTCTGTGTCCACACACACTCTCAATGTACATAAATAAACAGGACAACAAGATACACAATGTGCACACATATATATACATACATATATAAACCTAAAGAACAACAATAATATTTGTAAACAGTACACAATAATGCAAAGGACGCTGGAATAAATCTGTGCAGGTATTTTTACGTACACGAGGTAGCTGGATTATATATATATATATATATATATATATGTGTGTGTGTGTGTGTGTGTGTGTGTTTGTAATATTGTTGGTATCATATGGAAGTAATGGGAGGATGTTTTTACTGTAATGTAAGAGAGTAGTAGTTAATGTTGTCAGTTAATATAACATTAATGGAAATAATACTCATTACATTGATATTAATGTAATATTTATCATTAAAATAATGGTTGTGGTTTGAGCTCAGACCCCACTGACTCCCACGTAACTCGAACCCTGGATGGAAATATGGAAGCTCCTCAGACCTCCATTACAACAGAGAGTGTGTTCGGTCACCAGCAGTGAAAGAAAACCTCACGATGAAGAAGGAGGTTTGGTTTGCCGAGGAGTCTCCTGAAGCAGCAGACAGGTACCGGGGGCTACAGACCCGGGTATGGGAGGACTGATCAGAGTCTCAATGCCGTTTCTGCGACTTCCTGCCGGTACGATCTGCTCTGTCCTGTCCTGATGTTTCTGGGATGTGCTGCAGCTCTTCAGAGGAGATAAAGACCAACACATCCTCTGTGGAGTCTGAAGACTCAGGGGAGGATATCCCTTATCCCTGGCAGAGGTCTCTGAGGTAGTTCTGGGCGTGGATGAGATTCACCCTGAAGGCTCTGGACGTTGTTGGGATCTCCTGGCTGACACATCAGCACCTGTGGAAAGGAGGTGTCAAACCTCAGGTCCAGAAGGTCGGAGTGGAGCGGCTGAGGTGGTACGAACATCCAGAACTCGTTGGAGGGTTTGTCTTCTGGCCTGGGAACGCCTCAGAATCCCCCAGGAGGATCACCATGTTTCTACAGTAGCCCAGAACGGACAAACCAAACTCTGGATCCAGATAGGGCCTTTTTCATGAGTTTCATAGGCACCTACAAGCAAGGGTGAGGCGAGGTGGTTGTAATCTGTGTGTAAATCCTACACACTGAACCTTTACAGTACAGTAGTTGAGTAAAGTTACTTTCCACCGCTGAGTACTCAGCTGATTCCTGTCTCCAGCTTTTTGTAGATATAAAGTCTTTATAAATGTGGACGGACGCCATGACAGCTCTCCAACAGTGAACCTCTCTATCGCCCCCTGGTGGTGAGCAGATGGCGTCTTTATATGTGGATGCTTTTGGTAAATCACACTGATGTGGCTTTATTTTGGCGGTTCAAGATGGCCACACACTAAAAGCTGCCCCCTCCAGTGTATTAGTTTTATTTATTTATTTACAGCAGTTACGGGCTGAGTGAGGTGAGGTGATGCATTTCATCACGTTTGAGTCTGTAGTTCTAAATGATTATTATTATTTATTCAATAAACCTGAATAAACTGATTTTAAAATGTCTTAAAGGTAAAATTACAAATGAAACAGCTGAATGAAGATTCACTGATGAGACTCAGATAATGCTGGAAGCTTTTAATCCTCTGACGTCGTTTCACAGAGACGAAAGTTTAACGACTGCCATTAGAGAGAGAGAGAGAGAGAGAGAGAGAGAGAGAGAGTGGTAGAGCGAGGTAAGGCTGCACAGACATATAGAGGTTTGCTATTAGCATTAGGAGCTGCTGACAGTTTGCTCTCCATTATGAAGCAAAGTGACTTTGAAGGACGGGACGACCTGTGTGTGTGTGTGTGTGTGTGTGTGTGTGTGTGTGTGTGTGTGTGTGTGTGTGTGTGAGCTACACTGTAAAAAAAATGTAAACAGTAATATTCCAGCAGCTGGAGCTCAAACAAATGCAGTAAAATAACAGAAAATAACTCTAAAAAATAATAATGAATTTTCTATAATTAAAATACAGTTGTCGTTTTAATGTTTAATTAAAGATATTTACACTATAAAACAATGATCTATAAATCCAGGTGAACTCTGCTATAATACAATAATCAGACTTACATTTGTGAATGTTAAAAGTTATAGAAGTGTAATAAAAGTCATTATCTGTGAGATTACAGTAATTATTGCTGTTTACACTGATAACAACTGTATTTGGACAGTTTACCAATGCTTATACACTGATAAACAACATTTATTCTACTTCCATCATTATACAACATATCTGTCAGTTAACTAACTAATACATTAAAATTACACAACTAATACTTTTTACTGTTAATGTCACTGATTTTATATCATTTTAGAAATATATATTGACAGTGTTAAACTAGAATTTAACAGTTGAATTTATTAAATAAACAGTAATTGTCTGTGAATAAAATAAAGATTTGCTAAATGTATTTGAATCTTTTTATGTGGAAAAAAGGAGATTTTCTTTAAATAAACAGTAATTTTATGATTATTTACAGATTTTTCACATCGTTTTACATTAAACATGTAAATTCACAGGATATTTCTGTTATTGTATTAATATTTTTAATTATTTAAAGAATACAGAAAAAAACCTGTAACCTATAGATTATTATTTTTACAGTGTAAGAGGACCGTGTGCTGCACAAGGCTGACTCCTGTGGCCTTGTACATAATTGTTTGTCACTAATAATGACTTCTCCTTCATTTAGGAGCACACACACACACACACACACACACACACACACACACACACACACACACATTCAGATGCAGATAATGTGAATTAAAAGCAT
>NW_026136706.1:199688-207188 GCF_905237075.1 Dicentrarchus labrax | reverse complement strand
TCCTTGTTTCCATGTTAGAGACTGAAGCACCTGCACACACCATCAGCACCTTATTGTTAAACCACGTTGTCTTTCCTCCTCCTTCATCCTCTTCATCCTCTTCACATTCCTGCCTTTTTCTGCCTCTAAGAGAGCAGAGAGTGAGGTCAAGAGGAGTCAACGAGGAGGAGGAGGAGGAGAGGAAGAAGAGGAAGGAGGTGAAGGAATGAAAGAAACTAGATAAAGGAAGGAGTGAAGGTCACATATAGTATCAGAGGAAAGTGTGTGTGTTTGCCCTTTAATGGAGGAGGTCTGCACACACACACACACACACACACACACACACACACACACACACACACACACACACACACACACACAATAATCACTGTGGCTCATTTCACAGCCAATAACAGATTCATTCATAACCTGCAGTTATTATACATATATATATGTGTATATATATATATATACACACACAGCTGATGGTAACAGAGGATTAATAATATACAAGAGGATTTAATATCATATATATAAATCTAACATCACTATTGTTTACAATAATAATTTTTCATAATAGTTCAATATAAATTATTATTATGGAGCAATAATGTATCAGCTGTAATTTAATATTATTATTATTATTATTATTAATAATAATAATAATAATAATAATAATAATAATAAGTCAACATTTATTTGTTGATTTGTATTTTTTAGTAAAGTCTCAAACTGCAAAGTAACCAAAGCTGTCAGATAAACACAGTATGGAGGAATATAAGAATAAAATGTTAATATATAATAATAAATACAAGTATTGATTATTAACTGAAAGTACACACACACACACACACACACACACACACACACACACACACACAGATCAATCATCAATCTGTATGTATTGTACAGATTTTACTGTGAATGTCACAGAGTCCACAACACAGAGTCCACCACAGAGTCCACAACACAGAGTCCAACACAGAGTCCAACACAGAGTCCACAACACAGAGTCCACAACACAGAGTCCACAACACAGAGTCCACAACACAGAGTCCAACAGAGTCCACAACACAGAGTCCACAACACAGAGTCCAACACAGAGTCCACAACACAGAGTCCACAACACAGAGTCCAACACAGAGTCCACAACACAGAGTCCACAACACAGAGTCCAACAGAGTCCACAACACAGAGTCCACAACACAGAGTCCAACACAGAGTCCACAACACAGAGTCCACAACACAGAGTCCAACAGAGTCCACAACACAGAGTCCAACACAGAGTCCAACACAGAGTCCAACACAGAGTCCAACACAGAGTCCACAACACAGAGTCCAACACAAAGCTAACATTAATGCTAAGCTAGTGGTACATATTGTCTGATTGTGCTGTTAGCTGGATAACGTTAGACAAAAATACTGTCAGTTAGCTTCATCCAGACTCCTGGGGTTGTCCTTCTGGCTGTTGGTGTTGCATTGTGGGTCTGGTGTCGGTTGCTTCGTGGTGTTGGCTGATGGCTGATGTGTAAACAGCGAGCTAGTTATTAGCATGGAGCTAACGGTCCAAATAAAATATAGGATCATTGCAGATAGAAACGTTATTCTAAATATGATCGTCAGTTATTTTACAGCGTTCAGTGTTTGTTGGTCGACTCCCAGGATGCAGTTCACTGAGCGACCACTGGAGGCGCTGTTAGCTTCAGTCTAATGAACGTTATATAGAGAAGCTTTAAAGTGTCAGATTTAGCTGAAGTTAAGTCTCTGTAGGGGGGGGGAGGTAGATGAGCAGTGACTCCTCCACTTGCACCTTGATGGGTCTCCACTCTCTACCCAGCATGTCTTGCTTCATCTTCAATATCATTTATGTGGATCAGTGGGAGCATCGATTGTCTGATTTCATCATCGTGTCTCCTGTTGAAGAACCAATCAGACGCTCCCACAGATCAATAACACCGTCAGAGAGAGTTCAGGGTCTGATAGAGCCGCTCACATCCAATACCACCACGATTCCATCTGTCAGTGCAACACACACACTAATGAAACCCTAATGAGGAGTGTGTGTGTGTGTGTGTGTGTGTGTGATTGATTGATTGATTGAACGATATCAGAAGAACCACGTACACTCGCTGTGTGTCACACCTGAACCATCAGTATTAGTATTAACCTTAATGAGTGGAGGCTCACAGCGCCACCCGGAGGTTAACACTCACTCATCCTTCGTCATCCTAGACAACAATTCAGCTCGCCACTCAGAACCGCTGAAGATTTCATTCTCACTGGAACAAATCCTCTTTTTTATGAGTTATAAATAATCAATAAAGATTATTTCTCTCATTATTTCACTGTACAAAATAAAAGCCTAAGAACATCCCAACATGCATCACAATATCTCTTCATCCTCCTCCTCCTCCTCCTCCTCCAGAATGATGAAGGATAGTCTGAAGGAGCTGCTGACACACCGACTCCATCAGACTGAAACTGAGCAGATATAGAATCTATTAATCAATCAATCCACAGATAATTCTGATCAATCGTTAATTGTTTCTATTAGTTAATCACTGAATCTGTTTGAAGATATTTTAAATTAATGAATCAAACAGAAGTAATCAGATAATTAATCACCAATAAAGGTTATTGATCCTTGGTGGTTTCTCAGTATTAATGGATTGTTTGATCTGATTTTAGCATCAATGAGATGAAGAATTTTCATTTCTCAGATATTTTATATTAACGAGCTTCGTAAAATATCATATTGTCATATTCATTTATTTTATTATTTATTTAGTGATATTGTATCAATGGTAAAAACCACTGTTAGACTATTTCTGTTAGACGTTACTGAGATTGATAATACTAATACAGAGCCCAGGGTGGCATAATAGAAATAATAATAATAATAATAATAATAATAATAATAATAATAATAATAATAATAACAGTAACAATAAAAATAACAATAATAATAATAATAATAATAATAATAATAATAATGTGGGTTAATCGTCGTTTGTTCTTTACACAAATTCCATCTGAAATCATCACAATCAAAAATGTTTATTGCCAACTAGGTTTTTACACCTACGAGGAATGTGACTGCGTTGGTGCATAAATATACAAATCACACAAAAATCAACAAAAAGTACTTTTAAAATATAGAGATAAGATCATAATGTTCTTTCTGACTGTATCAATATATTGATCAGAACCACTGTAAGAGAATAAATATTAAACTTTAATATTAGTCAGAAACAGTCTGATAGAACAGAAGGTTTTATATGAATTATAGAATATAGAATATAGAAAATGATCCTGTTCAGAGACACATCTATAATCAGTAAACTGAGGAACTTTAAAACATTCACAGATAAATTCATTCATTAATGTTAAATTAATATCCTTTATTTGTTTATCTGAATCAAAACTGAATTAACATTTATAGATTAATATTTAATAATAGTTAAATAACGAGCAGCTGCAGAAACATGACGACAAATAATAAATCCAACTGATTCTTCTTCTTTCTTTTATTATTATTGTTATTGTTGTTATTCTTATTGATATTATTATTATTATTATTATTAATATTATTATATGTTTCTAATAGTTTTATGAGATCTGTTTGTTATATAAATATATAACATTTAGGTTCAGTAAATAATAAATTGAGGATAAATTCAATCTGAAATGTTGACGGTGACATTTTAATAAACAATATTTGGTTGAACATGAATTTAAAAAGTCAGATTTAACCTCTCGTCTCCACACGGAGAATAAAATAATCTTCATAATGAAAAACCTAAAATGAAAACAGTTAAAGAGGAATGTCTGTTTCTCATTAATTAATATTTCATATTTTACATAATTCCTCCGAGCAGGACTCGATGTTTCTGTCTCAGTTTATATTTTAATGGAAGATTTTATTTTGAAACAGAAACAACAGGAGCTCCATCTAGTGGCCGACCGGCAGCTGCATCCATCTTCTTATTGTTCTCACTGCTTTATTATTGTTATTATTATTATTATTATTATTGATCTTATTACAGTGACAATCAGCTGAATCTCTGCGTCATACGATCCAACTGAACTACCAACTGGAAGTAATGAAGTCCCTCATTTCCCAGACAGAACACAGAACCTTGAACACGTTTTAAATCATTAATGAGACAATAAAAGCACAGAGGTCTCATTTGGAGAAACACTTTAAAGAGAGCTGCTGCCTCTAACCTCATAATACAGGACTAACAGCAGGAGGAAGAGGAGGAGGACGAGGAGGATGAGGAGGAGGAGGAGGAGGAGGACGAGGAGGACGAGGAGGAGGAGGAGGACGAGGAGGATGAGGAGGAGGAGGAAGAGGAGGAGGAGAGGTCACACAGCAGCAAGACCTTCACAAACCAACACACACACACTTGAACACACTCTCACAGTGACCGCTGTGTTTTGTCCGGGTCCTCTAATAACCTGCAGCCAAGGGCAGCACCTGAACACCACACACACACACACACACACACACTATAAAAACATACACATTCCAATTATGAGTTATTGATTTCTCCAAAAAGCAGCAGCTGTAACTGTCAGACTGTGTGTGTGTGTGTGTGTGTCTGAGGGCCGAGGCTAACGCTAACAGAAGCTACGTGCTTTCTCTCCTCAGTCTTCAGGGATGTTCGGGTTTGGATTGTTTGGGTGGTGGTCGCTCTGAGCAGGAAGTGAACGGGAAGAAAACTGCTGCTTGTTTCCATTCTGATCTGTCTTTAAATAATTCTACTGGGACCAAAATAACATTAAAGCTCCACTGAGACACATTAATATAATAATAATAATAATATATCTATAGGTTTGTGTTCATTAGTGTTTAATCAGCTGATAATAAGAATCACTGTGTTTGTTACAATGAGACGTTTTTATCTACAGAGGGAGAGGGTCCTCTTCTGGTGGAGTCCGCCATGTTGGACCGCCATGTTTCTACAGGAGCCCAGAACAGACAAACCAAACTCTGACTGCAGGGAGAGAATATAATATGCAGATATGTTCACATTTCCCAACCGCCCACCACCAGGTCAACCAGTGAGACAACAAAAGGACAAAAACTGGAGCGGAGATATTCAACCTCGTGTGAATGGACAAACTGTCGAGGCGTCCCTGAGATCACAGCGCCGCTCGCTGACAGTGGGAACTGACTCTGACTGGAGGAAGCACAGCAGCAGATTGTGTGGATTGTGGCGCCCCCTGTGGACACAGGTGGGAGTGTTTGTTTCATTGATTTCAAGAGGAATCAAACATTAATATCTGTGATGGTGTGTAGCTCACATAGAGGCTTCAGTGTTAAACTGAGACTGTTAGGAACCAGTTAGAACCAGTTTAAAGATGAATGTTCTGCATTCAGGACTGAGACAGTCGGAAGAAAAGGAAGCGAGGACGTAAACATGTGTCTGTTATTGTCTGATCAACCAAACTCCATTCAGAAAACAGACATTTTAACAGTTGTCAGCTCGTCGTCTTCAGATAGACCAATTTTTATTAATCTCATAATGTCGTTATTTCAGCATCATATTGATCCCTTTATTGACATTAAATCACAAACAGCGGATTATTTTAGGCTCAAACTGCAGCGGGCGAGTAAACAATTAATACAAATTACATTTCTGTGAACTTGCAGTTTTCTCCGATCACAGATTTGACCGATTATTGTTTCCTGCAGTTTCAGTGATCGTAGCACAAAACACTGAGCCATCGGTCCCCAAACTACTACAGCTTTTATTCTCACTCACTTCACTTTTATATTAAAAAATGCTTAAAAACATAAAAACATGCATCACAATTGATTAGCTGCAGTGAAATCAGACACTTTAAGACCCTTTAAATCAGCAGTGGAACAGATAAAGAGGGAAGCTGTCAGGTAAACGACTGAATGAACATTAATAAAGACACAATGCTTCATAATGCTGGACTGATTTATTAAACAACATCTACAAAAACACACGATAGAAAATGATTTCACTTTGTCACAACTGTAAAGATCCTCAGAGACAGACAGGACGTCCTTTCACTCTCTGAGTGTTTGTGCGTGGAACAGAGCTGCTGCAGGGAAACAGCACCACCTGCTGGACACTCGCACTCATTACAACAAGATTTCATTACGGAGACGGATCGAAACCTTTTATAAAACCAGAGAACAGTTTCTGTCCATTAAACCAGACCTGCACAGAAAAGACGAGGCAGCAGCGCTCATACGACACACACATCATGTGACACGCAGAGGATCTCTGATTGGTTGCTGAGGAAGAGGAGAGTGGAGTAAATAGACAGAGGTCAGACGTATGAAAGCTGCAGTGTATCAGTAGTTCAGAGGTTCAGTCTGCAGCTTCATTCTAACCAATGAAGACTTCCTGTTCTATACGCACACAAACACTGCTGTCAGTCAGCAGCCTGCAGGACTGACGCTCTGTGGTGCATTGTGGGAGTTTATCACTGACTCACACTTTAACTTCCTCTGACTGCGTTAATCTGATGTTTCACTAACAGATCAAAGAAAGACGTTGTTCTTCTGCATTCTGCTTAAATCTTCTGTTTAATCCCAGTCTGTGGAAACTGAATAAAGTATCTATCTATCTATCTATCTGTCTGTCTGTCTATCTATCTATCTATCTATCTATCTATCTATCTATCTATCTATCTATCTATCTATCTATCTATCTATCTATCTATCTATCTATCTATCTATCTATCTATCTATCTATCTATCTGTCTATCTATCTATCTATCTATCTATCTGTCTATCTATCTGTCTATCTATCTATCTATCTATCTATCTATCTATCTATCTATCTAATGTCAGAGAAAGTGAAGTGTGCGTCCAGCAGGCTGCTGACGGTCCAACAGTGTCTCTCAGTGGACACAGGAGAGGACGTTAAGTTAATGTGGAACAATGATGAACAATCTGTGGTAGATAATGTTTCTCTCAGTAACTAAAACTGTGAGATTTGTGAATGGAGTCTGGTGATATTGAGGTTGTTCACAAACATCTGCTGCTGATCTCTGCAGATAAAGGAGCTCAGATGTTACTCCTTCCTGTTGTTCCTCCGGCAGCGTACACTCAGAGGACTTTATTGTTTTACAACAGTGATAAAGAACCTTTGGAACCGGTTCTTGATTCCCGTCCCTCGTTCTGATTGGATCATATCGGAGCTCTCTGACCTGCAGTCTCACCAGACTCCATTCAAATATCTGAATGAATGAATGAATGAATGAATGAGTACAAACGTCTGTCGGTCCCAGCGTGTCGTTTGGGGTTCACTATAGAATCATTTTTCAAAATAAAAGCCTAAAGTTCAGAGCAGACTGAACCTCTGTACTGTCCTCCATCTTTTCTTCCTCCCCTCTTTTAGCATCAGTTCCTCTTCGTCCACGGAGACTCCTCCTCCTCCTCCTCCTCCTCCTCACCACTCCTTCTTCTTCTCATCCATGGAGACCCCCCCGGGCCCCAGGGCCACCACCAGCAGCAGGCCCCCGATGACCGAC
>NW_026136706.1:192188-194688 GCF_905237075.1 Dicentrarchus labrax | reverse complement strand
CGAACTACCGTTCAACTAACCGGCACAGTGTCCGGTTGAGTCTCCAACGGAACCAAAGTTGATCTTTAAAGGAGTAAAGTTAAATAAAGTGAGAGCACCGATCCACCACCGATCCACCACCGACAGAGCTCCGTTAAACTACCGGATCTTTGAATGGAGTTCAGCAGCAGATCTCCGCTGTCTACCGGAGCCCTGCCCTGCCTGTGGCCGGCTCAGGGTGTGTGTTTCCCCGCAGAGAGGAGCTCACCTGGTCCGCTACATCCTCCGCCTGGCTCATCAGGTCTCCGTGTCCCATCTCCGCTCTTAAGGCACTTCAGTGCGGACCAACGGCTCCCAGCTCAGCGTACAGTCCGGTCAGAAGAGTCCCGGTCCCGGTAGTGAGGATGATGATGCTCCGCTGCTGCCTCCTCCGACCCACAATCCTCTGCGCGGAGCGACCACAGCGCCCCCTGCGGACGGCCGGGGGGGAACATGCCACGTGGACGGAGGCTGTCTGAAAGAGGCTTTTACACATTTAATAAAATATCACTTTAATAACAGTGTGGGGTTGTGACCCTCAACAGATCGATATTAATCAATACACTGAATCAGAAATAGAAAACAGTTTGTAGACACACAGGAGCTCAAACATCTAAAGATTGATAAACGGAGAAACAATTACCTAAACATGTGAATAATGCAAAAAAAAAAGGTATAGATGTTAAAAAAATAAGTGAAAAAATATAAATGGTAAAAATAAAAATAAAATAATAAATGTTTTATCATTAATTCTGCAGTCAGCTGTTTTACATTGTCACTGATTCTGAATCAGTTCTCAGTAGTATTATCTATATATACTGTTATATACTGTATATATTGTACATATTACTCACTGTTATTTGTCTACTTTCTATATATTGTTGATATATATTCATTCTTCTCATTGTTTCTAATAATAACTAAAACAAATATCTTGAGCAACTGTAACTCAACCAGTTTCCCCTTCAGGGATCAATAAAGTATTTCTGATACACAGAAAATTCATCAGACTATTTTGGTCATTTTTAAGATATATATATATATATATATATATATATATATATATTCCAGTTAATGTGTCAGATGATGTGTTTTATATCACAGTTAATAAATAAAATCTGTTCTTTAGACAGTTGGACAGAAGGAAACATTTTATTGATCTAAAGGCAGAATCAATGATATAAAACAGCTGATATATAATATAAACTGACAGTAACTGTTATTTGTTGGCAGCTGTGCAGCTCTTATTGCTTCCATTGTTTGGTTCTGTAACATTACATTGAACAATAGGAACTTTTACGTCTGAGTCAATGTAGAATCCCAGTTTTACTTCTTTAACCAGGTAAAAAACAAACACACACATTAATGTAGAGCTCTGTTCCTTAAGCATCCCATAATACTGCTGTGTGTGTTTCAGTCTCTTCAGTATAAACTTGTGACTTCAGCTCAAGCTGCAGTTCCTCCAGCAGCCAGCAGGTGTCAGTGTCATTATCCAATGAAATCCTCACAGGTACAGGTAGACAGCGGGATGATGTCATCACCTGCATACACAGATGCATTGTGGGATACAGTGTGAGCAGCTCAGGTCAGAGCAGATCTGTCTTCGTCTCCACGCCTCCTCTTAACTCCTCTGTGACTCTGAAACACACAACAACAACAGTGTGTGTGTTCCTGATCAATAATCAATACTCACATTATTAAAGCAAGCAGTGTGTGTGTGTGTGTGTGTGTGTGTGTGTGTGTGTGTGTGTGCGTGTGTGTGTGTGTTACCTGCAGGTTCAGGTAGTGTGTGTGTGTGTGTGTGTGTGTGTGTGTGTGTGTGTGTGTGTGTGTGTGTGTGTGTGTGTGTGTGTTACCTGCAGGTTCAGGTAGTGTGTGTGTGTCCTGCAGTGTGTGTGTCGTGCTGTCGTCTCGCTGTAGAAGAACTTGTTACAGAGTCGACACAGGAAGCCAGAAACAGGAACCACAAAACTACTTCCTGTAGAGAGATTTATTATTATTATTAGATCAATATATTGATTATTGATATTTAGACTCATTCAATCTGTTTGTATGTTTGGATCAATAATTCATATAAAATACTGAACCAGCTGAACAGGTGTTAACACAGAGTGAATACATTAATAATAATAATAATAATAATATTGACAAATGGATGAAAAATCAATAACAAATGGATAAATACATAAGCGTTACTATGGTAACCAGAGGACCTTACCATATGTGATCTGAGGGTCATATTCATCTGTGTGTGTCTCCGGTGTGTCAGCGGCCTGCAGCACACACACACACACACACACACACACACACACACACACACACACACCGTTATCTTTCCACAGTGACGGTTATGTGACAACGTTTGTCTTAAAAACAAATATTAAAGTAGTGAAATTAATTATGATTTAAGGAGTCAATCAGTCTTTGTACCTCTTTCTCCTCCTCTCCTCCTTCTTCATCAGCTACTTCTACTTCTTCCTCC
>NW_026136706.1:184688-187188 GCF_905237075.1 Dicentrarchus labrax | reverse complement strand
AAGCTAGCTCAGCTACATGTAAACAGACTGACGCTCTGCTCGGTCTGCGCTGCTCTGTCGCCCCCTGCCGGCCGGGAGGAGGCACAGCGGCCACCTGAGGAACTGCAGCTCTCAAACACACACTGGAAAATAAATCACAGCCAACACTAATGTACTTATATAAAGATAAAAAATGACTTTTCTCTTCATACCGAGAGAGTACAGCTTCAGGTCAGTGAGCAGGAAGAGAAACACACACACACACACACACACACACACACACACACACACACACACACACACACACACACACTCACTGTGCCACTAATGTGTTTTCAATGAGGATTTTAACAAACACACAGATGTGGTTGAAATAAATATCTGTCACCTGATCTGTTTCCACTGTTTGTACAGTAAGAAGTGTTTCCAAAGGCCTGTAACACACACACACACACACACACACACACACACACATACACATACACACACACACACACACACACACACACACACACACACACACACACACACACACTATAAACGGAGTATCTGTTATTGATTTGAGTCTCTTTTCACATTAAAATGTGTTTTTCATTCTGGTTGGAAAAAGTTCTGCTGTTTGATAAATAAATAAACAACATGGACAAAAGTATGTGGACAACAGAACATAAACAACATCATGTTAGTTCATCACAAATCCTGCACCAACACACACACTACATTAAAAACAATACATCCTCCCAGCAGGGTTTAAATCATTACACTTAATCAACATCCATATGAATGTGTGTAAAGTTTGTCCTGTTGTCGGAGGTGTGACAGTGTCTGTGTGGAGCTGATGTAGAGACTGTGACCTTCCTCACCTCAGAAATTTATTTACAACCCCCAAAGCATTATGGGATCTTAACATTGAAGATATCCTGTTAATGCTTTTGTGATATTTCTCTAATTTTAGCTTTTTTCTAAACTAAATAACTAAAATATATTTATGTTTTTATGAGTAACATACAGGAAGTACAAACTGAATTAAATAAGCCTGTGAGGTACAAATCAATATTAAATGACCTTTTATTAAATATTTTGCTCTTTTCAGACCAGCAGCAGCTGAAGAGTCCCAAGAATTGAGCCCTGAGGAACTCCAACATTTAGACTCAGACACCCAGACAGATGATAATACTCTGATGTGTAAACTGGGTCCAGTGTTTGTCTGGTTCCAGCAGCAGGAGCTCAGCTGCTGTTTTAATGGATTCACCACATGTTGGTTGAGTTTCCTCTGAATGGAAACTCAGACAGACGGACAGACGGAGAGGATCTCATTACAGCTGCTGGTCTCAGAGGAGTTTGAACTTCCTGTGGTCTAAATCGGGTTCAGGAAGTCGTGCTGTCTGAGCGGCTCGGCTCCCACAGATCATCTTTATATTCTTCATAATGTGAAAGAACCGGTGTCAGCAGACTGAGGGTCAGCGTGAGGTCGGGGTCTCTGTGGAGAACGGGTCCTGCTGTGGAGGTCTTATAGGATCCAGTGTTTTATACTTTAATCCAGCGGTTCCCAACATTTTTCCTTCAGGGACCCGTTCCCCGTCACAGAGTAACCTGACTGGATTCAACAAACACAGAACAGCTGATAAACTGACTGAATGAGCAGTTCAGTGTTTCTCTCTGATGATCATTTATCGTTATAATACAGTTTGAGTTGAATCCAATCCAACTTTATTTGTTAAGCACTTTAAAAACAACCAAAGTTGACCAAAGTGCTGTACAGGAGAATAAATAAGACATCATGAATGTAAACAGTGATGATGATGATGATGAAGACCACAATGAGGAATATAGACAGTGATGGTGATAACACTGTCTATATTCCTCACTGTAATGTGAAGTTATTTTAACTAAAAATTGTTGACAGTTTGCATCAAAGTTGAAGTTACACAAACTAAATTTTGTAAGTTAAAAACATTCTAGATTTTTTTTTTTTTTTTTTTTACAATTTTTTCCCCAAAACAAATAAAAATGTCAAAAACAGAAATCAGTGTCACTTACAATCAATAATGTGTTTAACTTACTTATTGAGTTAGTTTTACTTTAGTTAAATTAACTCTGGGTTTACAGTGTGATCTAAACTTTAAAAATAACATTTCATTTAGTTTTATATATTGTTTATATAAACACAATGCTGAGATATTGACCTCCAGTGTGAATCTGTTCCAGTACGCCTGACATCATGTTCTTTCTTCCTTCGTTCAGAAATTAATAGAAAGACTTTCTGAGAACGACAAAGAACAACATTTCTTTAAGATAACCCATCAGACTGTCGGGGTCCGCCACTGAAAACACCCACATACTCTACAGCGACCCACAGTGACGGGTACTGATCCAGGTTCAGCTGCGTCACAAAGAAACACAAACACTGGTCTTATTATTTGGACTTTTATTAATAATATAAAGTTAGTTTCACACTGACGGAGCCGACAGGAGACTCGAGGGCTCGAACCCGCGACGTCTCCAACACGTTGACCATGCT
>NW_026136706.1:177188-182188 GCF_905237075.1 Dicentrarchus labrax | reverse complement strand
AACTCTGGTTACTTCATGTGACCGTTGAAATGTCATTAGACTGAAGCTAACAGCGCCTCCAGTGGTCGCTCAGTGAACTGCATCCTGGGAGTCGACCAACAAACAGTGAACGCTGTAAAATAACTGACGATCATATTTAATAACGTTTCTATCTGCAATGATCCTTTATTTTATTTAGACTGTTAGCTCAATGCTAATAACTAGCTCGCTGTTTACACATCAGCCATCAGCCAACGCCAGACCCACAATGCAACGCCAGACCCACAATGCAACACCAACAGCCAGAAGGACAACCCCAGGAGTCTGGATGAAGCTAACTGACAGTATTTTTGTCTAACGTTATCCAGCTAACAGCACAATCAGACAATATGTTCCACTAGCTTAGCATTAATGTTAGCTCTGTGTTGTGGACGGGAGCATAAAGGTCACAACCTTTGACCCTCAACCTACATAGAGACACATAGAGATCAGTCCACAGACAGCAGAGGAACAAAGCTACACTACAACCTGTTCACTGTCTGCTCACACACACACACACACACACACACACGCACACACACAGTAACACACACAGTAACACACACACACGCACACACACACACAGTAACACACGCACACACACACACACAGTAACACGCACACACACACACACAGTAACACACACACAGTAACACGCACACACACACACACACACACAGTAACACGCACACACACACACAGTAACACACACACACGCACACACACACAGTAACACACACACACGCACACACACACAGTAACACACACACACCGGTAACACCCCGCACACACACACACAGTAACACGCACACACACACACACACAGTAACACGCACACAGTCACACACACACAGTACACACACACACAGTAACACACACACACACACACACACACACACACACACACACACAACACACACACACACACACACACACACACAGTAACACGACACACACACACACAGTAACACACACACACGCACACACACACAGTAACACACACACACGCACACACACACAGTAACACACACACACGCACACACACACAGTAACACGCACACACACACACACACACAGTAACACGCACACAGTAACACGCACACACACACACAGTAACACACACACACACACACACACACACACACACACACACACACACACACACACACACACACACACAGGTTATTATAGAGACATTAAACTACTTTTCTGACATTGGTTTGTTTCAGAAACTCCCATCTGGAAATGAATGGGACATATTGGCACATTTGGACAACATGTGTTGGTTAAGACTCTTTGGACTCTCGCTGTAACAGCAGACTGTAGAGAGACAGACAGACAGACAGACAGACAGACGGTAAAGTGAAGCATTTCCTTGGCAGCGGTGGAGAGCTGAATGTTTGTCACAGCTGGAGGGAAAACCAGAGCAGGAACTCATGAAGCTGGTTCTCCATAAATCACACATCTGTCTCGGGTTTCCTTCTGTCTCCACAGAACCAGAGAGAAAAACAAAATGCCCAGAGTGGCCTCGTTTAGTCCGACTGACGGTGGAAAGAGTCAGACTGAAAACAGATGAGAGACTTTATTTAAACAGCTGATTCCAGTGAATGTGTTCACACTGGATCCATTAATGAACTGGTTCAATCAGACAGTATCAGGATACACTCGCTGCCGTCCTCCTCCACTCGGAGCCGGAGGCTGATCAGGGATCAATTCATCGTTTTAAATCATTTTTAAGGAAAAAATTACGATAAACATTAACACAACAAATATCTCATCAGGAGACTAATCGATTAATGGAGAACGCGACCGACTGATCGATCAATAATCAATATCATCGTTAGTTGGAGCTCCAGTATCTCTGAAGTTAGTTTTAAGTTGATTGATTTTTCAGTAATTGATTGATTAGGTGCTGGGTGATATCAGTGACACGATGACCGATAATTACCTGCTTCTGATTATTGATAGATATTGCCCCTATGCCCCCTGATATTGAGTTATAAATTGTGACAAACATTATTATAATGAAGTTTGTAATAAAATGATTAGATTCGATTTAATTGCGTCCTTGGTTTTGTAGCAATTAACTTAAAACATCAGAATTCTGTTTATTTAATTACAAATACAGAAGATATCCAACATAATGAAATTATAACTTTAATTAATTAATTTATAATCTAGTTAATTATACTCAAAGTTACAATATAAAAGTTAACATCAACTCAATATTTATATTTTTATACTTTTTTGTTTTGATGATCTCAGAGACAGGAGGAGAGACAGACAGGTATACAGAGAGACAGGTATACAGAGAGACAGGTATACAGAGAGACAGGTTTACAGACAGACAGACAGGTGTACAGACAGACAGGCTTACAGACAGACAGGTATACAGACAGACAGGTATACAGAGAGACAGGTTTACAGACAGACAGACAGACAGACAGACAGGTGTACAGACAGACAGGACCTACCGGTCTTGCAGGGCCCCCTCCCTCTGGTCTTGAGCTCCGGTCTGGAGAACGCAGCCTCTCTGAACTGACACATGTTGATGTAAGTGACTCCATCAGAGCCGCACAGCGCCTCCTGCTCCTCACACACACACACCTCCTCCTCCTCCTCCTCCTCCTCCTCTTCATCCTCTCCTCCTCCTCCTCCTGCGGGCCGGGGGTCCTTCTGGCACCGCAGCCCGGTCCCGCACAGCCCGTAGAACACGCTGCGGTCCCCCGGGTCGCAGGTTTGTCCCTCCAGGTTCCCGCACTCCTTACAGCAGCCGCAGGAGTCCAGCACCAGGCCGGCCCGGCAGCCGCGGGTCTCCGGGCACAGGTCGGGCTCACACGGCCCGCAGCCGTCGGCCTCCAACAGCGGGGCGGTGGGGGAGAGCTGGCCGGGCGGCGCGGTGCTGAGGGCGGGCAGCTGGTTGGGGAGGGCCCGGCATGTGTGGAGGTTGATCCAGAGACCGAGGAGGAGCAGTCCACTCATCCCCGACATTGTGACCTCTCTTTGGGATCCGCCTGGCTCCAAACACCGGCACCGGGACCGGACGGGTGATGCCGGGTGGGTCCGGTTCTTTCTCCGGTTCACCGGGACAGAACAACCCAGAACGAGGACGTTTAAAACCCGGACTCTCACCGACCCAAACACAGAGAAACACCGGGAAAAACACCGGGAAACTCTCTTGAAGAACTTTTACATAAAAATAAAAGCAGAGTTTCCTGACTGAGACATTGGTTCCGTTCTTATCTTAAAGTCTGAATCTGGACTCAACCGGGTTTAAACAGCTGAGCGGCTCGCGCTGCTGCACTGAAAACAGGCACGAGACCCCGCAGTCAAGCGTGTCACAGTAAAACAGCAAACATCCGGTTGAATCCTTCAAAATAAAATCCAGTTTTTGAGTAAAACAGTCTTTAAAGTGAGGTTGACAAAGTCAGTCTAACACAACATCAGTTCAAACACATCCTGGAAAACCTGGAAAACCTGGCACTTTACACCAAACAGGTAAAACATAAACATACTGCTTCCATTATTATCCAGCAGTAATAATAATAAATACATACAGATTATAGACTTTTACAAGTAAGTGAATATTTTTATTTTGCTTATTTATATATAATATATTTTGATATATAATATTTATGTGAGCTTTAAGAATGCTTCAGTTGTATATTTGTATATGTTAATGGTTCCTACGCATCCTGGAAACACCTGGAAACCAAATATCCTGGAAATAATCTACGTCGTCGCTACGGTTACTGTTGTTGCTGTTGTCATGTTCATCTTCATCAGTCTACTACTACTATTAGTGTAGTTGTTGCTACTGTTGTTGCTGTGCTACTGTCTCTCACCCTCTCTCTCTCTCTCTCTCTCTCTCTCTCTCTCTCTCTCTCTCACCCCAACTGGTCGAGACAGACGACCACCCACCTAGAGCCGGAGGATCTGTCCTAGGTTTCTGCCTTTTAACAGGCAGTTTTTCCTTGCCCTTGTCTCCAAGGTCTTGCTCATGGTGGTACTGTTGGGTCTCTGTAATTAATGTTAAAGAGTTCGGTCTAGACCTGCTCTATTTGAAAAGTGTCCTGAGATAACTTCTGTTATGAATTGGTACTATACAAATAAAAATAAAATTGAATTGAATTATAAACCTATATATTTATTCACATTAGGTTGATCAGATCCCAACAAACAACAACACTGTAAGGTAACATATTATTTATAATATATATTATATATAATATGTCTGTTAGCTGTTGGAGGTTTTATTTAGGCAGAGTGAAATTTAAAGAAACAAATTCAAACATTGTAGCTTTTATTGTGAAGGCGCTGCATTTGTATTTCCGGTCTCGTTCTGCCTCACCTGACAGGTTTACGGTAGCGCGCGGATGATGTTTGATGGAGTCTCTCAACAGCAGCAGAGCGGCTCGCGCTCCCTTCCCCCCCAAAACCTGACAGCTGTTAAACTCATCATCATCATCTTCATCCTCCTCTTCCTCGGGGCTGCAGGGCTGTGGGGGGGGTTAAAGTCCGGGTCCTCAGTCCCTCAGAAGGACTTCCAGGGATTTTAAAAGGTCCTTTAAATGTTTAATTGTCCAATCAATTAACTTCATAAGCCCCGCCCCCTTTTGGGAACCTCAACTTCCTCCTTCCTGTACCTAGAAAGGCTAAATGCTAAGCTAATGTCTGTTGAAGGGACAACCACATTATGAAGATGGTTAAAAGATAAAAGAGACTTTTATATAGTCTGTGTATAGTCAGCGGGGCTCAGCAGCTGTCTGTCTGCGTCCTGTCTCTCTCGCTGGTTGAACTTTGTTTCCTGTGAATCTGCTGATTGTCTCTTTTAGAACTTCACTGCTTCAAAATAAAACCCTGAAATAACCCGACAGTGGCAGCGTGACGGCGGGACGGGAATAGAGCCGTAATGGAGGGTTAGTGGCTGCTGGTTACACTGAGGGGAGTTACTGCCCACAATGCACTTCTCACACACACAC
>NW_026136706.1:75000-80534 GCF_905237075.1 Dicentrarchus labrax | reverse complement strand
TTGGACACACACACACTCACTGACTGTCTGTCATTAACTAACCTGTGAGGAAGAGTTGGACACACACACACTCACTGACTGTCTGTCATTAACTAACCTGTGAGGAAGAGTTGGACACACACACACTCACTGACTGGTTTTAATGTGTCACTCTTTATAACACACTGTAAAACTATTTACATGACTAATGTAAAATAAACACTGTGACTGGAAATAATCAGAACATTACTGCTTATTTAATGAACACTTCCTTTTTTATTTAATAGATTAAATTAATAATTAATAGGTTAAATTCATTCATCATTAATACATTTCTAAAGTTATGTAAAATTAGTGACATTAACAATAGAAATGTTTTATAATTAGTCAGTGTAATCAGTGAGGCCCCGCCCCAGAAACAGTCTGTTTTCAACCTAATTCTTGTCTCATCTGTGGTCTGATAAACAGTAAATGAAGTCATTGAAGTGTCCATATCACTATTGTCCTGGGTTCATCTACAGTAGGTTAAACAATGATAGATACAGCTACTGAGGCACACACACACATCTCTCCTCACACTGCAGATCTGCCACAGCAGAAGCTAAAGTCAGGTGGAGAAAGAGCCAACTGAGTCCTGCCTGAGTTGGAACTGATGAACTGTCTGTATTTGTGACTTTAAAAATAGGATGATGGTGGAAACTATTTTATTTAATTTACTATTCCACTGTTTAATGTGTAACCTGCACATTAAGGTGTGTGTGTGTGTGTGTGTGTGTGTGTGTGTGTGTGTGTGTGTGTGTGTGTGGAGCCTTTATTGTTTGACACTCTAACATTACATTAAACAGCTGGTGGTGGTCTGGGATCAAACCCCCGGCCTGAATTATTGTCACAGTCCGCCACTGGTTCTGGTTCTGTAGTTCTGGTTCTGGTACCAGTGAGACCAGGTTGTGTAGTTCTGGTTTGGTGGTGGCGGTTGTGTGTTTGGTTTGGTGGTACCGTGGACCGGTTTGTAGTTCTGGTTCTGGTTCTGGTACCAGTGAGACCAGGTTGTGTAGTTCTGGTTCTGGTTCTGGTACCAGTGAGACCAGGTTGTGTAGTTCTGGTTCTGGTACCAGTGAGACCAGGTTGTGTAGTTCTGGTTCTGGTTCTGGTACCAGTGAGACCAGGTTGTGTAGTTCTGGTTCTGGTTCTGGTACCAGTGAGACCAGGTTGTGTAGTTCTGGTTCTGGTACCAGTGGGGTTCTGGTTCTGGTTCTGGTACCAGTGAGACCAGGTTGTGTAGTTCTGGTTCTGGTACCAGTGAGACCAGGTTGTGCAGTTCTGGTTCTGGTTCTGGTACCAGTGAGACCAGGTTGTGTAGTTCTGGTTCTGGTTCTGGTACCAGTGGGACCAGGTTGTGCAGCTGTTATAAAAAATAAAAGTCTCTTGTTGCTAGGAGCGGCAGCCTCCTGCATCCTGCGCTCTGATTGGCCCGAGGTGAAGAGCTGCGGGCCAATCAGAGCGCAGTGCGTCCGCCATGAGAATCCGTAATCCCTGTTCTTCTTCTCTTACTACGAGTTCATATCTGACGTTCAAATAAAGCTGTTTGTGCGCATGCTCCCTCTCATATTGATCCCTCTGCTGATCAATAATGTGATCCCCTCGTACAGAGTGTGTGTGTGTGTGTGTGTGTGTGTGTGTGTGTCACTGCAGAGGCTGCTGGCTGTTTTATGGCAGCGACGTCAAGTTAGATTCAAACCGGAACACACGGAACTTCCGGTTTAAGTTAGCTCGTTTTTTTTCTTTACAAAATAAAAGCTTACAAACCAATGATCAATAAATCCAGGTGAACTCTGCTTTAATCCAATAATCAGACTTACATTTACAGCAGAGTGCTGTTATTATTGGATTGTTATTATTTTAATGTGAATGTTAAAAGTTATAGAACTGTAATAAAAGTTATTATCTGTGTAATTACAGTAACATTTATTCAACGTTTCTGTTGTGAAAAGTTAATTATTAAGATATATTTTAATTAACAAACAAATCCAAGTAGAATAACAGAACAAATATATTTCATTTTTATTACTAATTTTTAGAGACATTTAGAAACGTATTTAAAGTATTAAACTTGAATTCAACAGTTTAATCTATTAAATTAACAGTAAACGTTACAGATTTTATGTTACAGTAAGATAAAGTGTAAAACTTTTAATCTCTTTTAATGAAAATACTGGATCCAAACATCCATAAACATAATAAATTCCCGCACTGTTGATAAACAGCTCTTATTTTGAAATCAACATGAGCGACGAGGCGGAAGTGTGTCGCCTCGTGCAGCGCGTGCTTGACGTGGCGCTGGCGCTGATGGCGGCGGGGCTCGCGCGGAGGGTCGCACCGAGGAGGCGGGCAGAACCGGAGAGAGGAGGCCCCGGCGGTACCGAGCACCGACACACGGACACTGAACACACCGACAACCGCAGCACGGAGGCCGGCCGACGGCCACAGAGGAGGACGGGCGGACGGACGGATGGATGGAGCGGTAGGTTGTTGTTTACCGGGTACCGGGTACCGGGTACCCGGGGGGTCGTTAACGGCAGCTGGAGGGTCCGTCTGCAGGAATATAAATACACAGTCTAAATATAAATACACAGAGTACTGCAGTCAGTCACTGAGCCACAGGGAGTTATTTATACTGTCAATGAGCACATATCGCCAATATGTGATCAATAACGGGTCTTATGGGGGGGGGTTAACGGCCCCCATTAACACACAAATAACACCTTGTTTGTTGTTTGTTGTTGTTTTCTTTTCTATCACTGACAGATATTTTATGTTTATTTAATGTTATATTGAACAATAAAAGCTGATTAACTGATCAATAACTAACTGATCAATAACTGCATCAGATTCATTTACTGATGCACTTAATACGACTTAATAAGATTCTGGATCAATTCAGTGTTTTTATTCTTCTGTTGCTCTTTGGTTGTTTTTATCTTAAATAAAAATATAAAGATATTTATTTTATTTCGGCTGATGGTAAAAACATTATAATATATATAATATAAAATATAATATTATATATAATATATATTATATATATTATTTCATATTTACTGTGGGAATTAAGAAGTTATTATTTAATTAGGAAATTATCAGAACTTTATTTTTTACAAAATAAATCCTTAAAATCAGTGTTTTGGTGTTTGTGTCGATCTGGAAGCTCTTCAGTGCTTTATTATAAACAACTGCAGCTCTTTAATGGTTCACATTTCATTCTGTTTTATTCACAGGAACAAACAAACAAACAAAACGCTGCATAAAGACCGACTGTGTTTATTTTTAACCCTTTAAGATCCTCAGTTATATTTAACACAAACACTTTATTTCTTTATATTTTTATATCAATAATCAATCATTGTGTCTTCCTGTGAAACTAAATGTGACGCGAGCTTACGTCAGCATGAACTAACTGATTTCAACCAATAATATCCTGATACTCACCCGTCAATCAATCTTCAACTGTTAGTGACACAGAGTGAAGACTCATTAGTTAGTTAGCTAACAGCATGGTGATTTACAGAGTTTCCAGATGGACTTGTTGCTAAAAGAAGCTAAGCTAACCACTGCTGTGTTGTGTGAGGCAGACAATATAAAATAATCTGATTGAATATACTTCCTGTGGTACTCGGTGTTGTTCGTGTTGGTACATATTTTATTTGTAGAGATTTGTTTCATTGAGAGTTGGTGGGAAAAAAATGGAAAGAAAACCAAAATAAATGTGGTGCACAGGCGGGTTTGTGTTGTTCTGATGTTCTCAGAGTCAGTGGCAGTTTGGTGGGAAACAGACGGACTGAATAGTTCAGTGTGGTGGATCCGAGTCTCTTGGCGTTTGCTCTCCTCGGTACTGAAGTGTTGTTGTTTGGCAGAAGATTAGTGTCTCAGTGAGCTACAGCACATAACTCCTCAATAAACAGTGTGTAAACTATATTCTATATGTACAATCAATAATCTATAATCAATAAACAGTGTGTAAACTATATTCTATATGTACAATCAATAATCTATAATCAATAAACAGTGTGTAAACTATATTCTATATGTACAATCAATAATCTATAATCAATAAACAGTGTATAAACTATATTCTATATGTACAATCAATAATCTATAATCATTAAACAGTGTGTAAACTATATTCTATATGTACAATCAATAATCTATAATCAATAAACAGTGTGTAAACTATATTCTATATGTACAATCAATAATCTATAATCAATAAACAGTGTGTAAACTATATTCTATATGTACAATCAATAATCTATAATCAATAAACAGTGTATAAACTATATTCTATATGTACAATCAATAATCTATAATCAATAAACAGTGTGTAAACTATATTCTATATGTACAATCAATAATCTATAATCAATAAACAGTGTATAAACTATATTCTATATGTACAATCAATAATATATAATCATTAAACAGTGTATAAACGATATTCTATATGTACAATCAATAATCTATAATCATTAAACGGTGTGTAAACTATATTCTATATGTACAATCAATAATCTATAATCATTAAACAGTGTATAAACTATATTCTATATGTACAATCAATAATCTATAATCATTAAACAGTGTATAAACTATATTCTATATGTACAATCAATAATCTATAATCATTAAACAGTGTGTAAACTATATTCTATATGTACAATCAATAATCTATAATCATTAAACAGTGTGTAAACTATATTCTATATGTACAATCAATAATCTATAATCATTAAACAGTGTATAAACTATATTCTATATGTACAATCAATAATCTATAATCGTTAAACAGTGTATAAACTATATTCTATATGTACAATCAATAATCTATAATCATTAAACGGTGTATAAACTATATTCTATATGTACAATCAATAATCTATAATCATTAAACAGTGTGTAAACTATATTCTATATGTACAATCAATAATCTATTATCAATAAACAGTCTGTAAACTATATTCTATATGTACAATCAATAATCTATAATCAATAAACTCTAATCCACTGTTTAAATATTGGTGGTTTTACTACCAGCTAGCTACAAAGTTACGTTCATGAAAAGCGTAACAAACATCGTAACAAACATCGTCACAAACATCGTAACAAACATCGTCACAAACATCGTCACAAACATCGTAACAAACATCGTCACAAACATCGTAACAAACATCGTAACAAACATCGTCACAAACATCGTCACAAACATCGTAACAAACATCGTCACAAACATCGTCACAAACATCGTCACAAACATCGTCACAAACATCGTAACAAACATCGTCACAAACATCGTAACAAACATCGTAACAAACATCGTCACAAACATCGTCACAAACATCGTAACAAACATCGTAACAAACATCGTCACAAACTTCGTAACAATAGTTGAAGATGTTTGCAGCTGTTGATTTACAGAAATAAAAAATCTTAAATTGTCGTATTTTTTCACGTTAATAATGTAAAAACCTGCTCGTAGCAACCGCTAACTGCCGCTAACTGCC
>NW_026136706.1:57500-70000 GCF_905237075.1 Dicentrarchus labrax | reverse complement strand
CCCGCTGCTGCACCAGCCGCTCAGTGACGGTCCGTCCTCCCTTAGCTCCGACAACAGGTAACAACACTGACGACTACTGCTGCCACCATTGTATTACTGTTAATACTCAAATGGATGACAGAAATGTGTTGAATGTTTTTATATGTATTGTTTTGTTTGAAGAATTCACTACAAACAAATGATTGTTTTCAGATTTAGATGAATAATGATTGTCTTTCCTGTAGCTCCAGTTGTTCCTGTGACTCCTGCTGCCCCTCCTCTCCGTGTAGCTCCTCCCTATCTGCACCTGTCACATATGAGACTGACACAAGCCACGCCACCACGCCCAGCGAGGCCGCGCCCCTCACTCTCGATGTCACCATGGAGACCATCTCTGCCGCGGCAACCTATTTGGAGGTAAACGAGACACGATTTGCTTCTGAGAGGATGGTTGCCACGGTAGCCATTGACATCGGTGATGAAGATGCTGCTGGGCCGCAGGAACCCGTTGCCACGGACTTATCGGTTCCCAACCAGATTATTTCGGTGGCAGTTGTTTCAAGGGCGGTCTCCCCTCAAACTTTGCCCTCTCCCGGTTCTGATGTGGTTCTTCCTGTTGTAACTACATCTCCCATAAAGCAACAGCTCGACCTAGCACTCTGTACCCCAAAAATCACTACCTGTAGCCCAAGTACAAGCCTTAGTCTAGGTGTTGACAGAACACCCCCCTCCATCCGGAAAATAAGCATTGAGGGCCCAGCTGACAGCCTGGAACCTAACCCTGCCCTGAAAATCACCCCAGTGTCGGGCCGTTCTACCCCAACCACCCCAGCCACCCAAACCCTGGATCTAATAATAACTTTTGATACAGCCAGTGTTCCTAGCCCAACATCAGTACCGTCCCCAGATGCTGGAAGAACTTTGGCCCTGATGACAGGCTCTTCTACTCTCCAAACACCAGACCCAAATTCTAGCCTTGTGCCAATCCTGGCACCTTCAAACATTACCCAACCTTCAATCGTAGAACCTTCAAACTGTACCCAAACTTCAATTTCAGTACCTTCAGACCTTACTCAAGCTCCAGTCCCAGAACCTTCAGACCTTACCCAAACTCCAGTCCCAGAACCTTCAGACCTTACCCAATCTCCAGTCCCAGAACCTCCAGACCTTACCCAATCTCCAGTCCCAGAACCTTCAGACCTTGCCAAAGCTCCAGTCCCAGAACCTTCAGACCTTACCCAAGCTCCAGTCCCAGAACCTTCAGACCTTACCCAAGCTTCCTTCCTGGTACCTTCAGACCTTAACCTAGTGCCAAATCCTCAATCTAAAAACACCATTGTCCCAGACTGTGCACTTAACCCTATTCTCACTCCAAAACCGGCACACCCAAACCTTACCTTAGCCACAGATGCAGCACCCACTTCACCTACGTTAGCCCATTGCCAGATTCCAGAAATGTCACCTGGCTCAGGTCTAGCCCTGGACCCTACCAGCCCAGGATCAGCCTTGCCCCAACACCCAGGGGGTATATCTGTCCCTATATCTTGTCTAGATCCAGCTGCAGTACCAGCCGATTCAGGTCCTTCTCTGGTCCTGCCTCAGTCGTCAGAGTCGGACCTTTTCAGTCCCTTACCATCCAATGTCCAGGCTGCTTTCAGTTCTGGTCCTGAATGTGGATCATGCTCTAGTGGCCCAGTCCTCAGCTTCCCAACACCTGCAGCCTCATCGTCCTCTTCCTCCTGCCCAGCCATAACCATAGAGTCCGTATCTTCTATTGCTCTCTCCCAGTCTCCCCCTGCAGCCGTCTCCCCATCCTCAACCACATCCATTCTTTCTCCTCGTTCCCTCACCTCCCCTCCAGCCCTGTCTTCTATCTCCCTCCCAGCACCAGCTTTACTCCTCGACCCCCTCACTGCTCTGCACCAGTCTAACAAAGGTGGATCTTCCTCTGGCCACGGTTCCTCCCTCTCCCCCTCGCCTCGTGCTACTCAGTCTCCTCCTAAGCAGACTCTCTTCTCCCCCTGTGTGGATGTTTTTGAACCAGGACCTCCCAGCTGGGAGGATGGAGAGGAGGAGCAGGAGGAGGAGGACCATGATGATGATGAAGATGAGGATATGGGAGCTGATGAGAGCCAGTATAGACATCGGCGACTTACTGGTGACTCTGGGATTGAGGTGTGCAGGTGTCGGGTAGAGGAGGAGGAGGAGGAGGATGAGGAAGAGGAAGAGGAAGAGGAGGGTGAAAGGAAGGAGGAAGGCAGAAGAGGAGGAGGAGGAGGGGAGAGGGATAAAAAAGGAGGTGGAACCACTGATCTTCATGACAGCGTGGACTGCCCTGCCAGAGGTCAGATAACCACGGGAGAAGGACTTATACTTTGCAACGCCACCTCCACCACCACGCCAACGTCTGAGGACAGTGGCAAAGTCGTCATCGTCATGGAGACAGTGTGATTGACAGAAGTGGGTGGATCAAACCATTCGTCCCCCAGACAAGGGGTAAACAGAAAGTTAATGATCCACCCTTAAAATAGTTTTCTGAGATTGTTCTTTAAGCAAGGAGGTTTAAATCATACGTCACATTAATAAATGTGTTCAGTATCTGTTAGTCAGACCAGCATACATGTTTAATAGGAAGAGATTCAACAGGAAGCATTCGCTTATTAAAACATGGTTTCTTCAACTATGAGTTGGAGTTTTAGTCAGCTGCGGTTCAGAAGGTTTAGTCTGGTGAGTACTGGTGTTCATTTACTCAGATTGCAGAACTGTTGTAAAATTAGATCATCTGCTCCCCATTGAGATCCAAACAGAAGTTCAACAGTTTACACAAAAAATATTTAGCAATCCACCACATAATCTCTACCAGTGGCTATGAACGGAGAGCTAGCTGAAGCAGCTTGTTGTGATGTGTCTGTAGATCCATCCAGTAACGTTCTCAGTCAGAGTGAACGCTGTAGCAAGCTAAATGTGTTTGTAGAAGTTTAGGTGGCATAGTTAACTTTCTTAGCTCAAATTCTCCAAAATACTGAGAATCTTGTATTAATTTCCTCCCTTGTGAAACAATTGCAATGTTGTTTTAATCTAATGAAAGATGCTATTTAAGTTAAGTCAGGAAATCTCTGCCTTTGTGGCTTCAGTTTTGACCATGTTTATTTAAATCTGTCTCTTAAAGTCCTCTAACTTTATGGAAGTGTAACTCACTGCATTGTTTACATCCATATTTACTAGCTAGTAATAATATTCTTCTGTGTTGTTTCCTCATGCGTTGCTGCGTTTCTTGCCACCAATGGTTGATCAATTTGTCAGAGATGTTATATAATTTACATACACAGACAGTTTGACTGCTGCTATACCATGCAAATGCTAGCTTCCACTGGCTACTGTGTGTTGGCTCATATACCAACTATAGTGGTGGTTAGATGAACAGATGCTATGGCTAGCTCCCAATCAGTCAAAGACACAAATTGCCCATTCGATCATTCACTGTTCAGTTCAGTTGACTGATATAAATGCAGTTAGATATCCACAAACCAAATGCAGTGTTCATGTCACAGTTTTTGGACTTGTAGATACCATTCACATCCAAATCGTAATTACAACAGAGAGACCAGTTCTGAAGTCTCTGCTGTCCCTACCCTTGCACTTAATAATGCAAGTATTTTTTAAGTGCCAAAATCAACTGAAACATTGTTCTAGGTAATTACACACAACTTTAACAAGTATAATGCTAGCCACAGTCCATCCACACAGCCAATCCTGCATTTATACAACCATCTCGAGCAGCACAGCGATGCTAACACTCACAAGTCGTAAACAAGGGACTCTTTCCCCTTTGCTACCTCCCACATTAAACATGGTCGACCAGAGGGTGAATTAAGCCCCTGACAGAAATGACATTTTCTTTCTTTCTTGCGTTTGTCCGTCACCAACCAGAAAATAAACTTTAAATAGTCGAATATGTAGCAAAAGACACCTCGCTTGTCCTGGGTGATGACGGAGATTTGGAAACGTGTCGGGTACAAATTGGCTGTTTTGGAAACGAAGAGCGACTAATGTGGGAGGATGATTCACTCTGACTGACAGCGGGAAGACTGATTCATTCATTACTGGAGACGTTTTGATGAAGTCGTCTGTCAGGAGAGCGGAATTAGGTGGGTAGTTTATAAAATGGGAGAGACAGTTTCTTAGATTTGATGTGTTCATGGCAACTTGATCCTGGATGGAAGGGTTCGGGGAGGATCAGTTGGCTTTCTGTGCGTCAGCCTTTCGGCAGAGAAGAGCTTTTGCATATATGGGAATAAACAATGGGCACTTTTAGACAGAAACAAAGCACCAAACAGAACAGAGACGAGAGCACGTCATCATTCCTGTCTTTGTCTCTTTCTCTGAATTTGAGGTCTGATACAACAGTACGTCGAATACGACACACAACCTAAATTCAGTCCCAGTCTAAACTCAGAAATATTCACTTTCACACGCTGCAACTCATCTGTTATCATTCACCCTCAATTCACTAAATTCACAAAACAAGTCAGGCTATTTCAATTACTTCTATCCTGTTAAAGAATTGGAGAACAAGTCCTTTAGGATTTTTATTTTAAGATTGATAGACGTGGCAATATTGATATTTTGTGACAGAAAATAAAGGTAGAGTATATTTTGTCAGTGAAACTGAGCTAGTAACGTTTGTGTTGTTCATGCTGGTGTATTTCAAATCACCTTAGAATCTGATATTAGTTTAGAGCAATATATTTCATCAGCAAAAGTCTGTAAATACCCCACAAAAATAATACAGGCTGCTTCAGAAAGCATTGATAGCAATGCAGTGCGTTGTCCTTGGGTAAAATCCTGCCTTCAGGTGATTGTCACGTTCAACTCACTTTTGACTGATGAAAAACCTTCTGGAGAAACTAAAAGTGCGTCAGATTCAACAACATGGAAAAGTGAGATTTTGACCCAACAACAGCAGTGCACTGATTGAACGGGCTGGTGCAGTGTTTAAGAGACATTTCCAACACACTTCGCGGCGGTATGCCATCACACATTTGTGATACTTTCTAATTGTGTACAAACATCAACGTGATGCCAAAATGAATGAAATAAAAAAGACCTTGTTGATTATGTCCTGGTCTTGATAATCACCCGTTAAACAATACAGTCACTGTACTTTTATATAAACAGATTTTTGTTAATTCCATCAGCATCTTTTCCTAAAATCCTGTTTCAACAAGTAATACCCCACATTGTTGTGGCAGGATGCTCTATTAATGGAACATAGACGTTGTTTGGAGCGTAGAAGTGAGATGTCTTTTACCTTTTTCTGTCACGTTTTCTTACACCTGCTCCAGAAAAGTGCACTTGTTTTTTTGCCGTTAATGTAAACTGTGTTGTAAAGTTTCACAAATGTGTGTCGTTCCAAGCCAGATTTCAGAGTGTGTTGGAAAAGACACCATAGAGTAAAGTAGTCAGGGAGAGACAGAGTGCAGTGACATCAGATTGTACCAGAAGTGCTTGAGGCAATATTATCTTAGAGGAAAGTGATGCTTTCAGGTGAAACTACTTGTCTCAGTCACGGATATCATTAACTCAACCTTCTCTGATGGAAAGACCTCGAGTCTGGTTGACGGATCCTTAAACCCTGTGTCCATGCTGCATTACAACGCGGACTTCACGTACTTCGCTACCCATTTGTTGCAAAGGATGTTGGGTATAACTTTGCTGACAGAGGTACCCATACGGATGCCCATCAAGGACAAAGCTATGTTGGACCCCATTATGACAAAAGCAATGTCCTGCCACGGAAAGAAAGTGTGACTCGACTGCAGCAACAGAGAAGTTTCTGCATCTGATTGACAGCTGGAGGTTTTCTGGAGTGACATACGTCTCGACCGTCGGTTTGGAATCCAACAAGCACAAGATTGGATTCAATGGATAAAAATTATCTCTTGTTTTTTAACCCTTGTGGCTAAATTCACAGATGTAGGAATGTGTTTTTGAGCAGATGTGGACTCTGGAGAGCTCAAGCAGATTCTCTGATGGCGTCTTTGATTCGTCTCAGACTGAAGTCTAAAACGACAACTTGTTTGATTGGATCCGGGTTAAATTTGTGCCTGTGGACTGAGGCCTAAGAGTCGAGAGAGGCTGAAGGACCTCCTCGAGAAAGCTCAAGGGTGATACCGAGCCTTTGATGTTGTGGTTGATGGTGTTTTTTGTTTACCTGAACTAATAAGGTTATATATCTCCATGGTTACAGAGTGCCATTTCTACTTGACAACTGTTACTACTTAGCATTAGAATGAGCTGTTCTCGCTCTGTGTGGGTGTCGACCAGAATGACTGGAGAAATGTTGTTTAAAATCTGTCTGTAGCTCAGGCTCCCAAAGGCTCTGCAGCTCTGAGATCAGCCTTGTGAAGGGAAACACAGCTGGTTTTAGTATGTGCCATTTCATTGAGGATTTTACTAGGGCTGCCCCCCGACTGAAGATTTAGTAGTTGTTAGATTAAGCCAATAGTCGACCAGTCGTCCCACGTTTATGATATTAATTTATTTAAATCTCTATATTTGAACAGCAGACTGTTAAATGCCAACAGAGAAAGCAGTAATGTAACCAAGGAGACACATTTCAACACAGTGTAACATCACACAAGAACATTGTACAACACTTACTTACAAAGCTGTGAACCTGGTTCCATTGCTCACTCGACTGGCTCATTCTCCCAGGCTAGCTCCTATACTAGCTCCTATGCTAGCTCCTATGCTAGTAGTGTAAACAAACCAACCATCCGGGTAGATACTGTGTTACAAGAGAAAGGGTCCATGTTGCAAGAGTCTCAGTGACAAGCTGCAGCTCCCCAACGGAGTCTGACGTTTTTCTATCCGACTACTCTAAAGTGAAAGATCTTCTCATCGACAGAGTCTCAACAGTTTAGTCGACTGTTAGTGGGCAGCCCTAGATTTTATCCAAATGTCCTCACAGTACCAGGAGAGTGTTGACATTGTTTGGACGGGTCGACACTGAATGGGCATCTTAGTGTTTTTTTGGTGAAATAATTTCCCCCTTTTTAAAAAAAATAACGGTTCCTAAGATTTACCAGCACTAATATTGAGCTGCCAGTTAAATGGAAGAAGGTCCCATCGGTAGAGATAGTAAGTAGAGAACCTCTTCAGAACTCCTGACACCTGTCAACGTTCAACGTACCCAGAATATCTTTTAGTCATCCGGCTTCAGTGACCCTAACATCTTTTATCTCACTAAGTGGTCAGACAACGAAGGATATGAACTCCAGTTAAATTCCTGACACTAAAGATGTCGATACTTCTGGTGCTCTGAGGCATTTCAAGTCTTCATTCAAATGACTGATAAAAGCTCTGGTGATCTCCCGATGCACGAGGCCGATGTTAGGGCTGCTGTAACGTTTGGAAACCCTGTCTTTATCTCTTTATGTTGAAATATCTGTTGAGTTAAACCGGGGCAAGTTTATCATCAAATCTCAGTGGACGAAAACATTGAAAAATAGTCCTTTCTGACTCACTCACACTGACTGGATTCACATTGACAGGTCAGATTTGGGTTCGCCCAAAAATGTAATTCAGTAAAATTGTCTAAAAAATGACCGTTAAATGTAAAAGTTAAAGACTTCTGCTGTAAAATACTGAGTCTGATGATTAGTTAGTTACTTCCTGCATACGATGTGGGAAAAAGCTGAACCCTATAAAGACCACTGTTTTTTGTTTGACAGTCAGGGAGGAGCATAAACTTATAGTTTCACATCACAGGCATTAAAACAGGAGGTAGAACTGCTGATATAAGAGTTAAGTCGGATCTTTGTATGGAACAGCCAAATACAAAACTGGTGACATTTATCCTGGAAAGGCTGATTTCGTCTGTTCAGTTGTTCAAAGCACAAACCTTTTCGCTCACCAGTCTTCTTCTTTTGTTTATTTTACTGATGCAGCGTCTTCAGGCAACACAAGAGACTTCATTTGTCACAAATGTAAAACATATTTTTTAAAAATCGTTGTTAGAACAACTGACAGCGACTGGATCAGACTGGATCAGACTGGTTCAGATTGGTTCAGACTGGATCAGACTAGCAGACCTGGTCCAACTTGATCCCAAATCAGATTCATTGTGGTCTCAGCAGCCCTAATGTGTTTCCATCTGCTGCCAGTTGGTGAACCATTTAACTGTGAAGCAGCTGCAGGAAATGCTGATTTAGTAACCAAGACCAGGAACTGAACACTAATTAATTTTAAAAAGAAGTCTAGATTTGCCCATTTTTCTGCAACTTGATCATCAGAGCCTTTCACAGATTGCTGGAGGCTGATGGAAGAACAAAGGATGTAGACAGACTGAGCCTGGTAGACGAAGTGGTGAAGGTCACAGGTACCGATCGCAGAAACACTTTTCCTGTCGTGTAGAAACAACTACATCACAAGTTCTGATCTCGGCTGCTTAAAGGTGCATCACGGTGCTGGTTTCTGGGATAAAAATGGAAATCATGAGATCCTGCTGAAAGATTTGATGGATGTAAAAACAAAAGCAGGAACTCAACCTCAGTAGTTTGATAAAAACTTTGCAGCTATGAGGTGAATTGTCGTCGTTTGAACTTTATCTGAGGAGCACATTTATATTCAGAAAGTTCTTAACCTTCAAACCTTCTTAACCTTTTACAGATAACCGCCGGTTGCTGGTGCACATTAGTCTACTATGGGAACCCGATCGTGATTGAAATGTGAATCCAGTCAAAGTTTGAGACCAACTCTGGGTTTCGGCCACGTTAAATGTCAACCATTTCGGCACTTTGATCAACTTTCACTTGTTCCACGAGGAGCAGCTTCACCTGTGGTGTTTGATGAAGTGAATTAACTAAAACGTCCGTCTGTTCCTTCTATCGTAGGAGCCCCTCCCTCCGTCTAAAGAATGTTTTTATCTGATCTCTTCTCTGCTGTGCTTCCTGTTTGCATGAGGTTTCTGTCGGAGGACGAGTGGAAGTAGGCAGAGAAGGGATTTAAAGTCCCTTAATATTATGATGATAACAATGCTAATTATTAGTATTACTAAATTAATAGTGAGTGTGTATGTGTGGATGTATGTGTGTGACCTAACTAAACCAGCCTGTTCTAAAAGTGTGTGAAGATATACTGAATAAAACTGTCAAATCTACCTCCTGTCTGCCTCCGTTCATAAAGCTGAACCACATTCACACAACAAACACCGGAGATAAACAATCATTTATTGATCAATCATATGTCAAATTACACTTCAAAAATAATCATTTTTAAATGTAAATTATTATTTACGTTATTTATGTTATTCATCTGTTAATCATTAAAACATTTATATTTTAATAAAGCATTAGCTTTATACTGTTATCAAGCATTTAAAGGTTCAGTGTGGAGGCTCTACTGACATCTAGTGGTTAAGTTACAGAAACTACGGCCAAATTATAGAGTCAGTGTTTGGTTTGTCCGTTCGGGGCTACCGTAGAAACATGGCCGACATTAGAGGACTCTCTAGAATAAAAACATTCTATGGGAACAAAAACACAACGATTCTTATATTAAGGTGATTATTATGAAAACATACCGATGGATAATATATTATAATAATGTTTCACACTGTGTTTGTTTTGATTATTTCATGAAGAAAGATTTTTATAGAAGAAATTTAGCCAAAATTAATCTCTTTATTTATGTTTATGGCCATTTTTAGTCTTTTTATATCTGTAGAAACTCAGTTTCTGTTCATGTAATTTATTTGGAAAAAGTTGGAGCTGTTATACAAGATAGCTCCAGACAGACAGACAGACAGACAGACAGAAAGACAACAATTAATTTTTGGCTGAATAATTAATTTAATATTTTAATTAAACATTAAGAAGATCTGTTGTTTTCATTAGTTACCTGCTGTGTTTCTACAGAAGCCCAGAAAGGACAAACCAAACACGTAGTTTGACTATCAACCCCTCCCTCTTTCATTTTGCCACGCCCTCCCACCCCGCCCTCGGAGTGACAACGACCTTATAAGGTAACGGCTGTAAGACCACGCCCAGCCGCCCCTGCAGGTTGGGCGGGGGAACCCCATCCGGCACCCTGAAGCTCATCCTCTGGAGCAGAGAGGACAGGAAGAGGAAGAGCTCCAGCCGGGCCAAAGATTCACCGACGCAGACCCGAGGACCCGCCCCGAACGGCAGGAAGCAGGTGGGCGTGACCCGCTGACCCTGGTCGTCAAGGAAACGATCTGAGAAGAAAACAGGGAGGTGTTGTGTTCAGGTTCTTTCTGAAAGGTTGTGTTTGTTTTCAGGTGTGTGTTTACCTGGGTTGAACAGGTCGGGTGCGTCCCAGAGTCGGGGGTCGTGGTGAATCGACCACATGTTGACCAAAACACGAGTCCCACGACCGACAGAGTGACCTCCGATACTACCGGAGAGAGAGATTATTGATTATTGATTATTCTATTATTTTATGTTTTATCTGATATTCACTTTTCTTTAATAGGACTAAAATAGGATCAAACCTCACGGCAGAAAAAAGACAAAACGATGACTCAATTAATTGTCTGTGGATTGATTGATTGATTGATTGATTGATTGATTGATTGATCGGCTACCTGCTGTCCGTCAGGGCGGTGTGCGGGATCAGCACCGGGCTGACTGGTCGGATCCTCATGCCCTCGTTGATCACACAGTCCAGGTACGGCAGCCGGCTGCGGTCCGACACACACACCGGCCTCTCGCTGCCCACGTGCTCGTCCAGCTCCTTCTGCACGCGCTCCTGGACCTGCAGGGGGCGGGGCATAATGACCACACACACCACCATGATTGTTTATGATCAAGAACTACGGAAGTGAACTGAAATCAGCAAAAGAAACTGGAGACGAGCTGTTTTTCTCAAATTATGAGATAAATTTATTCTTTCTTCTGCAGCAGTAAATATGTATTTATGATTATTGCTGTAAAACCAACACGTCTAAATTAAAGTAAATTAACATAAATGAATCCTTTAACATTAGAGTCAAACATGAACTGTTGAAACAGCTCAGTTGATATAAGTTTGTTCCACTGACTCGTTTTCTTGACTTTATATCGTTATAAAAATATAAGCATTATAACATTGTACAGCTCAGCAGTTTATTAATCATAAAGAGTACAAATATACATCTAAATAATTCTTAATGATCCCCAAAGTGTAAAGAAATGATGTTTATTTTCTCCTTAAATAAAATATCTTTTGTGCTCAGTTTGAGTTAAACAGTCCAAAGTCGATCTGTCTCTTCAGTTTGTGTTGAACTCATCAGAGCTCCTTTACCTCCGGGTGGTGCAGCAGGTAGGCCAGGATCCACAGCAGCGTGGTCGACGTCGTCTCCACTCCAGCTCCAAATGCCTCCGCCGCCGTCATCAGGACGTGGTCGTCTGTTATCCTCTCATCTTCCAACCCAGATGACTTCTGACCCCGCCCGCTGTCCACCTGCCCCTTGAGCAAGGCATCCAGAAGGTCACGGGGGTCACCGTCACTCAGTGAAGCCTGGATACAGAATAGTCCATCCTTTGAGTTTAGGTCAGTTTGTGTTCAATCGGATTATTTCTGAACCCCAAAAGATCTTTTTTTTATCTTGTTCGCCAACAACCGCTGTAGAGGAAGCGGCCAATCAGGTGAGAGTCTGATGCTTTGCACCTGGACAATTTTACACACTTCTGGCTCTGCAAAGCCAAACCTGTTGTTTTTAATAGTAACTGTTTTATATTTATGTCCAGATTATTATTGTTTGTGTTCTGCAGGGCTGCGAGCACCCTGAGGTATTATATTTTATTATAACAGTGTGTAAAAAGACTGAAAGAGCAATAATAGTCAGCAGGACTGTAATATAGTGTTTACAGGCAGAGACAGTTATTATTTTTGTCTTAGTTTTAGTTTCAGTTTTTATTGTTCTTTATATAGTGGATTTTATATGTTTCAGGTTTTAACTCTGTCTCCTTTGTTGGTTTCCTCCAGTCACTGTTGGTGGTGGCAGGTTTTTATTTGTGTGGTGTTTTATTTGAATTGTGTTTTGGGTTTTGTTCATCAGTTCTTTCCATCTTTAGAGTTTTAGTAAATGCTCCAATAAACATCCAGTTATGGCTGTTAACCCACACTGACTGATGTGTCCTCTTTGTAAAGACTGATATTGTAATATCTTGAAGGAAATAGGTAGAGCTGAATGAAGCCTGGTTACTGGGAACAGACGCCTGTCACTCATAAGCCAATTATATTAAGTCTTAATATAATTTAAACAGGCGAGTTATATATAAATCCGTCCAGAGAGATCAAAAGGTTGTAAACGTGTATTTCTGCTGTGAAGTTTTTATATGGGGCCTTATGGAGACTCACTGCTGGAGCCAGCCTCTAGTGGGCATTGGAGGAACTGCAGCTTTTGTTACTTCGGTGTTGCTGTTTGACTAAAATATGACTATATATAAGTTGTTTGTTAAGTATACTAATATACTTAAACAGATGGAAAGTGTAATGTTTTCATTGATTTTAGA
>NW_026136706.1:40000-50000 GCF_905237075.1 Dicentrarchus labrax | reverse complement strand
ACAAAGGGGATATGACGCCATTGATTATAGATTATTGATTGAATCAACTCTATACAGAACATAGCTCTAGAGTTACAGTCTAATGAGGACGTATTACACATTATAGCTTTAAGTAGCCTAGAGTACTTGAGTAAATGTACTTAGTTACACCCGCCACTGTGGATGTAGAGCCGAATGTCCCACTGACGTTCACTCTGAGGACTCTCACTTATAATTCACGCCAGCTTCACGTTAAAAAACCTCAACAACAACGTTAATAATTAGAATTAAAGAGCAGGTAAAGCAGCAGCTTCTATTTCTGACTCTCTTTTATATAACGAGTGCCCTGAATCTCCTCTCGTTTCCATGGCGACAACATCACAGCAGCTGATGTGCAGGAATGTCACATGTGGGGCAGTAATGTGTAATAATCTCCCTCTGTTTCCTCTCTGCAGCACTGCAGAGCTGCCTGCGACACAGGCAGGAAACCAGAGACTGTTTGTTTCTCCACAAAATGTCCCTCGCTGATACTTCTGTTTATTGATGAGCGTAAGACGACTGATAAACGTGATCTGCTCGTCTCCTCTCTTTATGACTTTGTTGTTGTTCCTCTTTGTGTAAACAACATTTTGTGTCATTGGATGTAAACAAAAACAAATTGAACAAAGTGAAAATGCCAATAAGAATAATTCCTGCAGGAAAGGACAGAACTTGTCTTTCTGTAGTGTAACATTTATAAAAGTGTCCTCGAACCCGGAACATTGTTCAGATTTTAGCCTTTTAGACAAACTCTGGGGTTTGAGTGTCTGTGGGGCTAAACTGTGGAGCAACACATAAACAACAACACATAAACAACAACACATAAACAACAACTATAATCTCTGCTCTTCTATCCTCCTCCATCCTCTCCCTCCATCCTCTCCCTCCATCCTCTACCTCCATCCTCTACCTCCATCTCTCCATCCTCTCCCTCCATCCTCTACCTCCATCTCTCCATCCTCTACCTATCCCTCTATCCTCTGCTGCATCCCTCCATCCTCTACCTCTATCTCTCCATCCTCTACCTCCATCTCTCCATCCTCTGCTGCTTCCCTCCATCCTCTACCTCTATCCTCTGCTGCATCCCTCCATCCTCTACCTCTATCCTCTGCTGCATCCCTCCATCCTCTACCTCTATCCCTCCATCCTCTACCCCATCCCTCCATCCTCTACCTCCATCTCTCCATCCTCTGCTGCATCTCTCCATCCTCTACCTCCATCTCTCCATCCTCTACCTCTATCCCTCCATCTCTCCATCCTCTGCTGCATCCCGCCATCCTCTACCTCCATCCCTCCATCTCTCCATCCTCTGCTGCATCCCTCCATCCTCTCCCTCCATCTCTCCATCCTCTCCCTCCATCTCTCCATCCTCTGCTGCATCCCTCCATCCTCTACCTCTATCCCTCCATCCTCTACCTCCATCTCTCCATCCACTCCCTCCATCTCTATCCTCTGCTGCATCCCTCCATCCTCTCCCTCCATCCTCCCTCCATCTCTCCATCCTCTGCTGCATCCCTCCATCCTCTCCCTCCATCCTCTCCTCCATCTCTCCATCCTCTGCTGCATCCCTCCATCTCCCATCCTCTCCTCCATCCTCCACCTCTACCTCCATCTCTCCATCCTCTACCTCCATCTCTCCATCCTCTACCTCCATCTCTCCATCCTCTACCTCTATCTCTCCATCCTCTGCTGCATCCCTTCATCCTCTCCTCCATCCCTCCATCCCTCCATCCCTCCCCCTGTTTGTCGCTCCGTTGCCGCAGTGAAGGAAACCCCTCTCTCCTCTGGTGTCTACGTCGCTCTCCCGCCTGTCCTTTTATGGTATGGGGATACCCGCCGTCACAACCGGAAGCAGCCCATGTTTGGGCAGCTACGAAGCTCGCGGCGGGGGGAATCCCTCGCGCCGGTGCCGACCAATAAGGCCGAGCCTGGAGTTACCTAAGAGACGGAGAGTATAAAAGGGGCCGCGAGCAGAGAGAGCCCAGCATCCTCAGCATCACCGAGCTCAGTAACGACTCACCGGCAGCTCCTCACGGATTAATAACGGCTCCTTAACCGCCGCGAGGGAATCCCCGACACCGACCGAGCTTTTAATCACTTCACCTGACACCGCGTGGTAAACTGCGGCTTCTGCACACCTTTATCACGCACCTTTATCACGCACCTTTATCACGCACAATAACCCGCAATGCTTCTGGAGCGCGAGGACAGCTTCATGTCGGAGTTTGAGGACGCGTGCAGCGCCTGGGTGGACAGTGTGGGCTCGAGCCCCAGCGACGGAGCCGACTCTGACGTGGGATCACCTTTCTGTCAAGGTGTGTGTTGATCAATAAGAAATCAATAACAACAAGCTGTATGTGATTTATTGACTGTTGCATAATAACTGTCAGTGAATGCATCACGCTGCAGCTCCTCATATCGATCTGCTGTGTGTGGGTGAGTGGAGATATTATGCAATGACACTAACACCCCCCTCCCTCCCTCCCTCCCTCCCTCTCTCTCTCCTCAGTTTTCTCTCCGGGAACTGACGCCTCTGACTCAGATTTCTTCTCCGACTTCAGCGACTGCTCCTCGGACACACTCTCGCCCTCTCTCGGCTACACCGGCAGCTTCTTCACGGAACCGGAGCCGGTACCGGCAGCAGCGGGGCTGAGCAGCACCGCGGACGCGATCCTCAACATGATCACAGAGATCGTCGGGATCTGCACCGAGATGGAGCAGCAGGGCGACACCGGCTCTCTCCGCGAGTCCAGCCCGCCCTCTGCAGCGCCCTCCCCGGCTGCAGCCTCCTCCTCGCCCCCGCTCTTCGCTCCGAGCTCCGACCTCAGCATCCCTCCTCTGGCCGCAGCCCAGCAGCTGCCTCCCGCCACCATCTCACACCCAGTGGTGGTTAAAAGCGAGTTTGTGAGCTCCAGCTGCAGCAGCGGGTGTGGACAATCTTCACTGCCCGGGAATGATGCTTTATACCCGGCCAGCACCGACTCTCTCCTCCCGCTGCCGGCTCTGGAGCAACAGGTGGATGTGGCTGATTTCATCGACTCTCTGCTGAGCTCCGAGGCCGGCCTGTGCGAGCTGAAGCCCGGCTGTGAGGTGAAGCAGGAGCCGCTGGGTCTGGAGGACTGGTTGAAGAGTTTAGCGGTTGCTCCGGTTACCGGAGGAGATTCCACCAGCTACGTCATCAACAGACCGGTCGTCAAGACGGAGCTCGTGCCCTCCACCCTGGACGCGCACCTGCTCTCCTCCCTCCTGCAGGGCGCGTTCCCGATAGTCAACATCAGCAGTGTGCACGCGGCAGGAGCCCCGAAGCTGTCACGCGGGGGCAGAAGAGCTCCCGCCAAGAACGGGCTGAAGGTGAAACCGTTCCCGTGCTCCGTGCAGGGCTGCGAGCGCCGCTTCTCGCGCTCTGACGAGTTGAACAGGCACGTGCGCATCCACACGGGTCAGAAGCCCTTCCAGTGCACCATCTGCGCGCGCAGCTTCAGCCGCAGCGACCACCTGACCACGCACACGCGCACGCACACGGGGGAAAAGCCCTTCTCGTGCGATGTGTGCGGCAAGCGCTTCGCGCGCAGCGACGAGAGGAAGAGGCACGGGCGCGTGCACGTCAAGCAGCAGCTGCGTGCGCAGATGATGGCCGCCTACTCTCTGGCTCTGAACGCGCCCGGTGTCTGAACGGTGGCCGGTGAGGTCAGTTAAAGCTTCAGGATTTGAACCGTCAACCGGAAACCGTCAGAGACGTTTCCCTGTGACGTCACACTGCCAGGAAGGTGTTTGGAGGTTTCAGAGGACTCTGGGTTCTGGTTCTGGTCCTGGTCCTGGTTCTGGTTCTGGTTCTGGTTCTGGTCCTGGTTCTGGTTCTGGTCCTGGTCCTGGTCCTGGTCCTGGTTCTGGCTGCAGTGGACTGCAGGAGGACTGTGGGTGAGACAGCTGATGAAGAGGATTGAGAGAGGAAGGTGGACACGGTGCTGCTCACTGTGTGTGTATAATAGTGACCTTCGACCTTTGTGCATGAAGACAAACTGGACTGATTGATTGATTGCTGATTGGTGATTGATTGATTGATTGATGATTGATCTGTTGCACTCACATGTTTTTATCTTTTCTGTATGAATCTATTTTTCTACCTGTTTTCCAACCCGTGTATATTTGTAGAGGAGAAGAAGAACCTTTCTACAGCCGATCAATGATGTCATTTTCTATGATTGTAAACAGACTGAATGAACTTTGTTCTATAACTTTCATTCTGATGTTGGGGGGGCGGTGTTGGTACAAAGCACTGGTGCATTGTGGGATACGTAGTCTGGACTGTAAAGATACACTCAGCTCAGTGTGAGCTCTCAGTAGCACCTCGCTGTGCAGCTTAATGTTCCCTCGTTGTGCATGGAGGTCAATAAACAAACAAACAAACAACAAACAACAGTGTGGAGTCTGTTTCCTCACCTTCTTCATCATCACCTTCATCACCTTCATCATCATCATCATCACCTTCATCATCATCATCATCACCTTCATCATCATCATCATCACCTTCATCAACAGGACAAACATTTTCTATCATCATTAATTGAATCGTTTAAAAAAACACTTTATTCATCATCTTCATCGTCACTGTCAGCATCTAAATCACCAGCGTCTTCACCATCTTCATCATCATCATCATCACTAGGGTATCATCTTCATCATTAATCAGCAGCTTCAGAGTCATTTTACTCGTTATCCTCCTCTTCTTCCTCCTCTTCTTCCTCCTCTTCGTCCTCATCCTCATTAGTAGACTCGTCTTCGTCAGTAGTCGTCGTTGTCACTTCCTGTTCCCATCCAGCAACAGGCTGCTGTTGCCGGGCAACAGACGGTCCCAACAGTTAACAGTTTCATGGACCATCAAGGTCGTGTTGCTACGGCAACAGCAGCCTCAAGTTTCATGCAGTTTCATACAGCAACAGGTTGGTCCGGCTCACTTCCTGTCCCCTCGGCTGCGAGCTCATTGGTTCCTCCTGCAGACGTAAACGTCAGATAAACAGATCAACATATAAACTACAGTGTCTGTTAGCAGTCTGTAGCTCGCTGTGGTCACAGTCCTGACTCCAGCTTGTACCTGACTGCTGGAACCAGCCTCTAGTGGACGATAGAGGAACTGCAATTCAATTCAGTTTTATTTGTATAGCACCAATTCATAACAGAAGTTATCTCAGGACACTTTTCAAATAGAGCAGGTCTAGACCGAACTCTTTATAACATTAATTACAGAGACCCAACAGTACCACCATGAGCAAGACCTTGGAGACAAGGGCAAGGAAACACTGCCTGTTAAAAGGCAGAAACCTAGGACAGATCCTCCGGCTCTAGGTGGGTGGGAGAGAGAGACAGACAGACAGACAGACAGACAGACAGACAGACAGACAGACAGACAGACAGACGTGCACAGCAACAACAGCAGCAACAATCACACTAATAGTAGGTGCAGGTGTTGTTACTTCAGTGTTGCTGTTGGATCTCTCTACAGACTGTTGGCGCCCTCCAGTGGCCATGACTCAGCACTACAGTCCTCTATGAAACATTTACTGAAGTATCCTATTGTACCAGTTTACAGTATTAATACTTTACTTGAGTATTTTCATTAAAGGTAAATATGGTTCTTTTTACTCCATTACATTTGTCTGTCCAGTGAAAACCATGTATCTCCAGAAGTTTGTGATAAACTGAAGGATAGGAAACAATTCTCCTACTTCTTAGGCTTATTAAACTAATTTAAAAACCTCTTATAATATCTGGAAAACGCATCGTCACCAAGCTGAAAACAGGCTGGAAACAACATGGTTCTCACAGGACAAACAGCTGATGATCAGAATTATAAATAAATGAAAATGAGTTCAGTAGAGCTCAACCATAAACATCTACTTTATGCAGCAGTGATATTAATCCACAATTAAAGCTGCAACCAGTGTAGATTTCCAGTAGACTATATCTAATATTAGCCTGTGAAGGTGTTCAGGGCAGGACTCTTATCAAACATGTAAATCGTTAAATATGTGAACAATATTACAGGATGAGTTCTTTAAGGGTTAAAATTACATTTTTATTTCAGCTTCAGACTTTAAAAAGGTTCTGAATTCAGTATTTGTAGCAGAGTGTCTGTAGTGTTTGTAGTGTGTGTAATATTTGTATTTGTAGTGTCTGTAGTGTGTGTAGTATTTGTAGTGTTTGTAGTGTCTGTAATATTTGTATTTGTAGTGTCTGTAGTATTTGTAGTATTTGTAGTGTTTGTAGTATTTGTAGTGTCTGTAGTGTCTGTAGTATTTGTAGTGTCTGTAGTATTTATAGTGTTTGTAGTATTTGTATCTGTAGTATTTGTAGTGTCTGTAGTATTTGTAGTGTCGGTAGTATTTATAGTGTTTGTAGTATTTGTAGTGTCTGTATTATTTGTATTTGTAGTGTCTGTATTATTTGTATTTGTAGTGTCTGTATTATTTGTATTTGTAGTGTCTGTAGTATTTGTAGTGTCTGTAATATTTGTATTTGTAGTGTCTGTAATATTTGTATTTGTAGTGTCTGTAGTGTCTGTAATATTTGTATTTGTAGTGTCTGTAGTCTGTAGTGTCTGTAGTATTTGTAGTGTTTGTAGTGTTTGTACTGTTTGTAGTGTCTGTTATATTTTATTTGTAGTGTCTGTTGTGTCTGTAGTATTTGTAGTGTCTGTAGTGTCTGTAGTATTTGTAGTGTCTGTAGTATTTGTAGTGTTTGTAGTGTCTGTAGTATTTGTATTTGTAGTGTCTGTAGTGTTTGTAGTGTCTGTAGTGTCTGTAATATTTGTAGTATTTGTAGTGTCTGAATGTCTGTAGTGTGTGTAATATTTGTATTTGTAGTGTCTGTAGTGTATGTAGTCTGTAGTGTCTGTATTATTTGTAGTGCCTGTAGTGTCTGTAGTATTTGTAGTGTCTGTAGTGTCTGTAATATTTGTAGTGTCTGTAGTATTTGTAATATTTGTAGTGTCTGTAGTATTTGTAGTGTCTGTAGTATTTGTAGTATTTGTAGTGTCTGTAGTATTTGTAGTGTCTGTAGTATTTGTAGTGTCTGTAGTATTTGTAGTGTCTGTAGTATTTGTAGTGTCTGTAGTATTTGTAGTGTCTGTAATATTTGTAGTATTTGTAGTATTTCTTAGTGTCTGTAGTATTTGTAGTGTCTGTAGTATTTGTAGTGTCTGTAGTATTTGTAGTGTTTGTAGTGTCTGTAGTATTTGTAGTGTCTGTAATATTTGTAGTGTCTGTAGTGTCTGTATTATTTGTAGTGTCTGTAGTATTTGTAGTGTCTGTAGTGTCTGTAATATTTGTATTTGTAGTGTCTGTAGTCTGTAGTGTCTGTAGTATTTGTAGTGTCTGTAGTGTCTGTACTGTTTGTAGTGTCTGTTATATTTTATTTGTAGTGTCTGTAGTGTCTGTAGTCTGTAGTGTCTGTAGTGTCTGTAGTCTGTATTATTTGTAGTGTCTCTAGTATCTGTAGTATCTGTAGTATTTGTATTATTTGTATTGTCTGTAGTCTATAGTGTCTGTAATATTTGTAGTGTCTGTAATATTTGTAGTGTCTGTAGTCTATAGTATCTGTAGTATTTGTAGTAACTGTATTATCTGTATTATTTGTATTGTCTGTAGTCTGTAATATTTGTAGTGTCTGTAGTGTCTGTAATATTTGTAGTGTCTGTTATATTTGTATTTCTAGTGTCTGTAGTGTCTGTAGTCTGTAGTGTTTGTAGTGTCTGTAGTATTTGTAGTGTTTGTAGTGTCTGTTACATTTGTATTTGTAGTGTCTGTAGTGAATGTAGTCTGTAGTGTCTGTATTATTTGTAGTGCCTGTAGTGTCTGTAGTATTTGTAGTGTCTGTAGTGTCTGTTATATTTGTAGTGCCTGTAGTATTTGTAATATTTGTAGTGTCTGTAGTATTTGTAGTGTCTGTAGTATTTGTAGTGTTTGTAGTGTCTGTAGTATTTGTAGTGTCTGTAGTATTTGTAGTCTCTGTAGTATTTGTAGTGTCTGTAGTGTCTGTAGTATTTGTAGTGTCTGTAATATTTGTAGTGTCTGTAGTGTCTGTATTATTTGTAGTGTCTGTAGTATTTGTAGTGTCTGTAGTGTCTGTTATATTTGTATTTGTAGTGTCTGTTGTGTCTGTAGTCTGTAGTGTCTGTAGTATTTGTAGTGTCTGTAGTGTTTGTACTGTTTGTAGTGTCTGTTATATTTTATTTGTAGTGTCTGTAGTGTCTGTAGTCTGTAGTGTCTGTAGTCTGTATTATTTGTAGTGTCTCTAGTATCTGTAGTATCTGTAGTATTTGTATTATTTGTATTGTCTGTAGTCTATAGTGTCTGTAATATTTGTAGTGTCTGTAGTGTCTGTAATATTTGTAGTGTCTGTAGTCTATAGTATCTGTAGTATTTGTAGTAACTGTATTATCTGTATTATTTGTATTGTCTGTAGTCTGTAATATTTGTAGTGTCTGTAGTGTCTGTAGTGTCTGTAGTGTCTGTAATATTTGTAGTGTCTGTAGTGTCTGTATTATCTGTAATATTTGTAGTGTCTGTAGTGTCTGTAGTATTTGTAGTGTCTGTAGTGTCTGTAGTCTGTAGTGTCTGTATTATTTGTAGTGTCTGTAGTCTGTAGTCTGTAGTGTCTGTAGTCTGTAGTATTTGTAGTGTCTGTAGTGTTTGTACTGTTTGTAGTGTCTGTAGTGTCTGTAGTGTTTGTACTGTTTGTAGTGTCTGTAGTGTCTGTAGTCTGTATTATTTGTAGTGTCTGTAGTGTCTGTAGTCTGTATTATTTGTAGTGTCTGTAATATTTGTATTTGGCTCCTCCCTCTTTTGCTCCGCCATCATCTCTACATCAGGACTGACACGTCACGCGGCTCTTACGTCAGCAGTGGCAGCAGCACGCTGAGGGGAAGGAGCGCGCGGGGCGGCGGTTGGAGCACATACACATGTGCGCACACACACACACACACACACACACACACACAGAAGGCACCGTTTCCCGCCGCCGCTGCTGCTGCACGAGACCGTCACGGTACCGGATCGAGTGGACTGATCGATCAGAGGGAGTGAATTCCTGAGCGGGAAACAGGGAAACCATGGCAACGGATTTTAGGACGAGCTGACGGTCTGACGCACCGACAGTTTACCGCGAGTGCACGTGAGAGGTCACTGATTATTATTATTATATTAAATATTGTTATAAATATAAATAAATGTTATATATAAATAATATTATTATATATAAATATTGTTATAAATATAAATAAATGTTATATATAAATAATATTATTATATATAAATATTATTATAAATATAAATAAATGTTATATATAAATAATATTATATATAAATATTGTTATAAATATAAATAAATGTTATATAAAAATAATATTATTATATATAAATATTGTTATAAATATAAATAAATGTTATATATAAATAATATTATTATATATAAATATTATTATAAATATAAATAAATGTTATATATAAATAATATTGTTTTAATTAAATATTATATATAAATATTATTATAAATATAAATTAATGTTATATATAAATAATATTATTATATATAAATATTATTATAAATATCTAATATTATTATTTATGTTTCTGTGTTGTCTGCAGTCACATGTTCACACTCAAGTGGCAAAAATCTGATTTTATTTATCTAAATTCAGTGTAATATTATTACTTTCTACAGTAACTAGTAGTGTAACTAATTACTAATCAATATCAGTAGTAATATTACAGTTCCCCTGAAAAACATCCAGCAATCCAATCACATCCATCGATTCATTTTTGTCATTTAATTACTTTGATTTTAAAACGAACTCTTTGTTCTCGTTTGATTTGTTTGCAGTGAAATTCAGAGAGGAGACAGAAATATTCCCCTAATTATATCTAAAAAGTTCCTTTATAAAACCAGATAAATGTAATAACTGAATGAATTAGACGATGAGTTTATT
>NW_026136706.1:0-35000 GCF_905237075.1 Dicentrarchus labrax | reverse complement strand
TATTATTTATATATAATCACTCAATTATTTACAGATTTACAAACTATAAAAACTAAAATAACAAAAAACAACAAGTCTTGATTAAATATGTCTGCAGATTGTCTCCACACATCAAATTACAGTGATTCACATCTTCCTCCTCCTCCTCCTCCTCCTCCTCCTCCTCCTCCCTTCCTCCTCTTCCTCCTCCAGAGGAGTTACAGTGTTTCAGGCTCCTACCGACTGGGAGATCAGCTGTACAGCCACCATCACTGCAGGTACCTGAACACATCAGAGGCAGTTATATCCTAATTCAGGGTCTCAGGTTTTAGCTCGCTCTCTGTGTCCCCCCCCCGCAGCGGTCTGACGGGTCGGACGCTGTCTCTGGGTTCGGGGGGCTGGGATGGTGAAGGAGGCGCGGTCCACTTCCCCCCCCACCACTACGCCTGGACCCGACGAGAGAGAGGAGGAGACGGGAGGAGACTGTGGTAAAAGAACATCTGAACTGTAGTTTTAATGTCTGTGTTCACTGCTAATGTTAGTATGCTGTGTGTTCAGGGTCGGCGAGGACGGATGTGGGAGAACGTGGAGCAAAAGAAACCGTCGCCACCACAGCACTGAGGAGGAGGAGGAGGAGGAAGATGAGGAAGAGGAAGAGGAGGAAGAGGAGGGATTCTGGAGCAGCGCTGAGATGAGGAGACTCGTCTTCGCCCGGACACACACACCTGGTTCAGGTCTTCTCTCTGGTTGTTGCAACTTCCTGTCGCTGCTTCATAATAAAAGCCATTATCTCGCTTATGACCTCCTTCTCCCCCCCCGCAGAAACCCCCTCCTCCCCCCACTCCACCCCCTCCAGTCGCCGTGGCGACAGACAGCTGGGGGCGGACACCTTGAGGTTGAGGGCGGGGCTCTTCTGCGTGTTCCCGTATTTGGACGTGTGCTCGTTGCTGCGTGCGGCCGAGGTCGGCTCCGATTGGCGGTTCGTTGCCAGGCACCCGGCGGTTTGGACACGCCTCCGACTGGAGAACGCCAGGGTGTCGGCCGAGGTAGGAAACCTTCGCCATCAGGTTGTGATATCATGCTGACAGACTGAAGCTAAAGCTAACAGCTCCTGGATATAACTGACGGGCGACCGGTGAACCGAACAACTGAATAAAATGACATGTTTCTGTGTGTGTGTGTGTGTGTGTGTGTGTGTGTGTGTGTGTGTGTGTGTGTGTGTGTGTGTGTGTGTGTGTGTGTGTGTGTGTGTGTGTGTGTGTGTGTGTGTGTAGTTCCTGACCACGCTCTCTCAGTGGTGTACTCAAACTCAGTCTGTGGTTCTCAACAACCTGAAGCCTCGAAGCAGACGAGCCAACGAGACTCGAGAGGATTACCACAAAAACACTCGGTAACTGACCCCGACCCTGACCCCGACCCCGACCCTAACCCTACCCCGACCCTGACCCTAACCCTAACCCTACCCCGACCCTGACCCTTTCAGTCCTTTGAAGAAGACAAACACACAGTCGTCCTCACAAAGATACAAATACAAGAAACAAAAAGCCTATCTGACTTTTAAGCAGAATATTGTGTCAAGAGAAGAAGACGTGCTCCCTGAGTGCATTGTGGGTACTGTAGTTGACCTGTGTGTGTTTCAGGGGCAGTGTGGAGTTGGGGGTGGAGGCTCTGCTCCGGTCAGCAGGGGGCAGTCTGCTTCACCTGTCTGTCTCTCAGTGTCCTCACATCCTCACAGACAGGACGCTGTGGTTGGCGAGCTGCTACTGCAGGAACCTGCAGACGCTCACATACAGGTGACTGCTCACCTGTCTGTCTGCTCACCTGTCTGTTCACCTGTCTGTTCAACTGTCTGTCTGCTCACCTGTCTGTTCAACTGTCTGTATGTTCACCTGTCTGTCTGCTCACCTGTCTGTTCACCTGTCTGTTCACCTGTCTGTCTGTTCACCTATCTGTTCACCTGTCTGTTTGTTCACCTGTCTGTCTGCTCACCTGTCTGTCTGTTCATCTGTCTGTTCACCTGTCTGTCTGTTCACCTGTCTGTCTGTTGTCTTTCCGCCTGCAGGAGTTCTTCAGATCCTCTTGGTCACGAGGTTCTGTGGGCCCTGGGTGCGGGTTGCAGGAACATCAGCAGCCTGCAGGTGGCGCCGGCTCACCCCTGGTCAGTGACAGACACTGTCTGTCTGCCTGCCTGTCTGTCTGTCTGTCTGTCTGTCTGTCTGTCTGTCTGATCACTCATGATAAATACTGATATATCCAATCACAGTCATCAATAACCAGGTTTATTTCTGTCTTACAGCCAACAACCGACTCGCTTCGGAAACCGCTGCCTGCAGACGATTGGTCGATGTTGGCCACACCTCCGCTCGCTCAGTGTGGGCGGGGTCGGCTGTGGGACTCAGGGATTGGTTGCTTTAAGTGAGTAAAAAACAACTAAATAAATAATGTTTTGTTGACCTTTGCAGCTTTTCGTTAATACAGAAGACAAGAACGGCTGAAATTGTTTTTAATTATTTTAAATGTCGTTATCTCTATAAAACGAGCTTTGTGTGCAGTAGATGTATCATTGGTTGAGTTATTGTGTGTGTGTGTGTTGTGTGTGTGTGTGCGGTGCGTGTGCGTGAGCGCAGTGCGTAGCTGTGCTCATCTGCAAGTGTTGGAGTTGGAGCGTATTACAGACCTCGGCCTGCAGGTGGCAACAGAGCTGTGTAACGCTGGACTTAAAAGTCTGGAAACGCTGATCCTGACACACACACCCGTCAGTGGTCAGGCCATCCTGCACTTCCACAGTGAGACACACTAACTGTCCTCTGAACACACTTATTATTATTAAAATTATTAATATTATTATTATTATTGTATAAATGGTTAATAAAGTGTCTCTGCAGGTGTGTGCGATAACATCAGAGCTATAACGGTTGAGGTCGCGGTGTCAGATTACTTTGAAGAACCGGACACTCAGGAAGCTCAACAACTGTTTGGAGAAATTGTCACAACACTAAAGGTGAGTGTGTGAGTTTATAATAAAAACTAATCGTACCACAGACGCATTTCATAAAATATCAGAAACCAAAACAGAGACATTTTGGATTCATGATGGTGCTGGAGACTTTATTTTAATTACAGCCAATCACATCTCGCATAAAGCAGTGACATCAGCATTATCAGGTCTGAAAGACAATTCATGTGAAATTATTGGACTTTACTAAAATGTAGTATCTATAGCACTAACCTCTGCCCTGTATCTACAGCACTAACATCTGCCCTGTATATACACCACTAACATCTGCCCTGTATATACACCACTAACATCTGCCCTGTATCCACAGCATTAACAAACCACAGAGAGGCTGTGATAGCAACACAGGCAGAGGGAGTGTGACGCCATGACTTTGCTATATATTTACATAGATAATAGTTGTTTGCTGATATATACATGTTCAAAATCTCATATATAACATAAAAAAACACCTTATTACCTTATTAATACACATTATTTCAGACTGAATGTGACTTTAAAACAGGATAACTGGATTACTAATGCTGTGTGTGTTTGTGTTTTCAGGTTCTACAGAAGCGTCCTGGACTTTGTGACGTCTTGCGGGTTAAAGTCGAAGGATTCTGCTGACCTCAACACACACAACAGAAATACAGAAATACTCAACCCATCTCTGATTCATCATCTTCCAAACCCTGGACGCTTCAGTCACTCAAATTTAGAAAACATGAACTTGTTACTGACTTTTAAGGTGGAAGTCAACATGTCAAACAGATGTAAAGTTAAAACAAATACTCCAACACAGTCGAGATGGTCCTGAGTCAGGACTAAGCAAAACCTTGATCCTTTCTTCACAGTCCCTTATTCTGAGTAGTCTGAATCCCTTAACTAAACCCTTTACACAAACTTTATTTCACTTCAGTGTGTCACAAACCCATTTGTCTACCAACTCTTTTTTGCACTGTAAAAAGAAAATCCTTAATTCTTTCTCATCTCAAAATTATAGAGGCACTGAAAGGGAAGAACATGATTTAATTCATTATTTTCATCAGTGAAAAGGTTTTTTTCCCCTGTGAGCATTTCTCTAAGTTAATTTAATTAATTGATAGTTTTAATTTCTCCATAGACTCTAAACAAAAGGTACATATTGTCTGTTATCTAGTTATGTAACTGTAATGTGTCCTTTGTATAGAAAATTATTTTTCTAAGAGAAATTAATACTCATCTCAAGCTTTTATTCCTGTCAGGTCGTGGTCATCCTGCTGTGGTCAAAATGTGATATTACAACAACAAACGCTAAGAATGAGGAGATTGCAGATAAAAAAATTATTAAAACTTAGAAAAATGCTCCTGGAAAAAACTTTTTTACCTGTTTTCACGGATTAAACACTTCTGGACAAAACTCTTGATCTTCTTAAGCACAATTTTTAAAAATCCTTTATTCTACTGTGAAACTGTGTTCGTACTGTATTTTTGAACTTCAAGAAAACCTTTAGTCTTGATCCAATTAACCCGTAAACTCCTTTTCTTCTTTAAGCTCAATTGTCCCAATTACAGCATTACTGCCCTTTAAAATATTCTCTATTAACAAACCGTTTTATTTCTATCTTTACATTTACTTCTCTTCTAGCTTTAAGATGAAGATCCTGCCAACAAGATTAGCACAAGTATGTTAGATATCCTTTTATTCTACCTTAAAAAGCCATAATTAGTGTTCTGAAGTCATAGAAAACCTTTATTCTTACCTTATTCTTTAGCTTTACATTAAAAATAAGCACAAGCACATGTATGCACAAATATATTTGCACAAGACACACTCTAACTCATGCACCAAAGACGTCAATCAATCAATCAGTCAATCAATCAATCAGATGTTCTGGAGTTGTTGATTGAAAAAAATCAATCCATTGTGTGTCTTTCAACATCTTTATAGAACTTAAAGGTGCTACATTTGTCATTTTACCATCAATAAAATCATTTTCTCTCCAGTTTTGATGACTTTTGTGTTATTAATGAACCACCTGCTTTAATGTTTTACTGATCTAATCAGGCAGAGGGCGCTGTTCTTCCTCAAATACAGCGGCTGCTGGGAAATAATTGAATTGAATTGAAATGTCTTTAATGTCCCCAAGGGGCAATTTGGTTCACAACAGGTCACACATACACACATACACATACACATTTGCACAAAAACACATAAAAACATGAAATGATGAATAGATAAAAGCATAAATACACTTGTACACTATATATATATATATATATATATATATATATAAAAATAAAAAGTGAAAAAATGTACTGTGACATGGACAGGGATGGAAGATGACCTATAGTTTGTTGAGAAACCCAACAGCTGATGGTACAAATGATCTCAGGTATCTGTTTGACCTGGCACGTTATTCCAAAATATTGGGATACTCTTACATTCCCGCGGCTAGTTCAAACATGACAGACGAGATACGAAGAACACATTTAGACAAAATACGCACACGCGGCTCCTGCTGTATGTCGCCGCAGCAAGGCAGCACCAAGCACAAGATATGGTCTTCATTTGGGACTAGCACTAACAATACTACTACGATACAAAACGCTGTCTCTGTGTTATAATCATTGTACTTTAGCTCGACTGTCACAACCTTGAAACTTTTCATTTCCACTCAGATAATCGTAAGTTATAGTAAACAGTACAGACACCTGTATCTATAGCACTGACCCATGCCCTGTATCTACGGCACTGACTTATGTAACTTAGTGTTATTGTCAAAGAGACTCAATCAAATGTTTATTAACTGTCTCTGAAAGGGTTAAATTATGGGAATTCTCTAAAACCTATGAAATTAAGTTAATATTATAATTAATGTTACAATTAATTATATGAATCAGATAAAAAATACAGACCTCTGACCTGTATCTACGGCACTGACCTCGGTCAAACAATCAATTTGCAGAAATTATTTTTAATTTATATAATTTTTGCTACATCCGGTATTTTTGTGCAATTTATTGCTCACAGTTTATCTTAAACAAACAAAAACACATAAAACAAGTTTTTTAACCCATTAAACTTTGAGTTTTCCTCAAGTAATTTCAAACAAACAAATAATTACTTCCATTTATTTCCACATTACGGAACAACGTCATACATATTCTGTATTTGCTGCAATGAAGCTGTCACCTTGTCAGCTTGGAAACAGTTTCTGTCCTTGTTCAGGCAAAGATTGACCTTACATTACATGTTTTTCTTACCTTAACCTTTTCAAAATCGGCAAAAATATCCTTGAAAAACCACTTCCTGGTCACTGATTGATGGCAGCTATTTTGGATGTCTCAATTGAAGGTCCTGGGGTGAATGAATTACTGATCCCTGGTGGATTATCTCTGCACTGCATGTGTCTGATTGTAAACATCAGGTTTGTCAGAACACTGATGATGTCGAGGTCTCAAAAACTAATTCATCAAATATGATACACTCGGCGTTACAGGGTTAATACAGTAACTGTCTCTTAGTGTGAAATGATTGAACTAAAACTTATTAAATAAAGTTAATATCAATATCAGTCACACTCTGCCCTGTTGCCCAAACAAGGATTTCCCAGCAGCCAGTTTCAGGGTGTGTGTGTGTGTGTGTGTGTGTGTGTGTGTGTGTGTGTGTGTTGTGTGTGTGTGTGTGTGTGTGTGTGTGTGTGTGTGTGTGTGTGTGTGTGTGTGATAAAACAAGCTGAGATAAACTCCAGCGGGACGAAGGTCAAGTGCAAAGGTCGTCCTGAGCTGTGCGTGTACCTGTGGGAGTGAGCAAACAAACGACCTTTAACCCCAACGAGAGAGAGAGAGAGAGCATGTGATGACAAGTGTAGTCTTATAAACTGTGTGTGTGTTTTAACGAGTTAAAGGTTAAAGTGTGTGTGTGTGTGTGTGTGTGTGTGTGTTGTGGTCACCATGGTTTTCCTCAGACGGACAACGCTGCTTCGTTACCTGCTGCTGTCGGCCATGTTGGCTCTGCTCCTCTTCATCAGCTCCTTGTGGCTCCGTAAGTTTCCTCCGTCACTGTCAGCTGGTACTGACTGTCGGCCATGTTGGCTCTCCCTCTCTCACTGGCTCATCCAGTTACCTTTAAGTTCTTATTGCACTGTTCTGATTCACAGGCGCCCCCCAGTGGTGATTACTTACGTACTTACAACAACAGTTATAATAGAAGCATCCTAATGATTATTTAGAGACGTGTGTTACACTTGGTGAAGAGCGCATTATGACTTCTTTAAGACTCTGGAAAATGAGTTTTGTGTGTGTCTGTCTTCAGCTCAGGGCGGAGTCAGAGACTGTGGCAGCGCCTGGCAGCCATGTTTGAATTTTTACTACCAAAAGGTACGACTAACACACAATACAGATCTTTAATCTTTAAATCCTCAAAGTCCCTGAAAACTTTTCTTGAAGTCTGTATGTATCAGGGTCTTTAACTCCTCAGATTCTAGTCTGAAGGCTGAAACAGCTTTTTGAAGAGGAACGCACAACTCGCTTTATAGACAATGTAGAGGAATATCAATACTAATTAATTAAATGTTTCAGCCTGAGCCTCCACTGGCCCCCGGGGAGTGGGCGGAGTTAGACAGAGCCCCGCCCCTCATTAAGGAGTGTCCGGGCCAATCGTTTCAGGCCCGGCGTCTGCTGCAGTATTTAAAGTCCAGCCTGGCCGACGCCGACGCCGACGACGTCCTGCTGGAGCCGTACCTACAGAGCTGGGATCAACTCCTCAAGTACGAACACGCCCTTTCTTGTTAAGTATCAGATATTTGGGTTGATACCACTCGCTCTCTGTACGGCAGTCAGTACAAAAAGTGTAAAAATAAAGAAATGTGGAGCCGTTGTGAAGCTCAGTGTGGTCGGCTCTGGTCCTGACTTCCTGTTAAACCAAACACTGGTGGAGCTGAATGAAGCCTGATTACTGGAAACTGTCACTCACAGCGGCCACGCCCTCAATTATACAAACCTGAAACCTTGAATCCTTAATATAATTTAAAGGGGGGAGTTGTATGGTTGCCATTAATGGGGAAATTAACGAGAGACCCCAAAAGGCTGCAAACATTTATTTCTGCTGTAAAGTTTTATTTTAATATGAGGCCTCACTACTGGAGCCAGCCTCTAGTGGATGTTAGAGGAACTGCAGGTTACAGTACAGTTGGTTGGTGGATTTCGAGCCATGCTAGCTGTTTCCAGTCTTTATGCTGATTTAAGTTAACTGCTGGAGCAGATTTATATTTGATGGGATAAAATCACTTCTCTTCTTTCAGTTTCATGGAGTCTCTCGGGACGATCGTCAGTTTCTTTTCTCAGAAGGTGAAGGAAAAGGTCGTGCTGATACGAGAGCTATCACTCAAACACAGCGCAGAGGCTCATGGGAAACTAAAACGTGGGGTGAGGCTGAAAGAGCGGCTCAAAAACATGGCTGCGTATGAAGTTATCTGACTTGCTGCTAATTTTCTTTATTTTCCTCTTGAGGCGTACCGCTCAGTTCGATCCATGGTGGAGGCGGAGCTAAAAGCGGGCGTGGTCAACTTCTCCCGTCGCACGGATTCGGGCTGCAGGACGCTGCTGCGGCTGCATCGATCTATGCTGTGGTTGAAGCTGATGTTGGAGGGTTTGGCTGAAGGACCGGACGCAGACGGACGATACAAAACACCTGGAGAGCTGAGCAGGTAACAGACTGACCGTGGTGCGTTCAAGGACCGATTACACTGTCAGACAACAGATGTTACATGGAGCATCTGCTCAGTTCTGAGTTTGTTTCAACTTTAAGGAAAGTGTATTTTCTTCCCTCAGGGACGCCTACAAGGTGGCGTTGGCGCCCCACCACCCCTGGGTGCTCCGTCAGGCTGCAGAGTTCGTCTTCCTCGCTCTCCCAGACCGACACTACTTCCTGCAGCTGGTGTGTGTGCAGAGCCAGCGGGAGGCCACGCCCGTCCTGCGCATCATCATCCACGCCCTGACGCTGGTCCACACGCAAACTCAACGAATCCTGTCCGAACACAACCTGCTGGAGCTGCCCTGAACACGCTTACTGTACGTATGTAAGCAACCACGACTGAGAGCCACAGTGTCACAGTACAGTCACTGCTGACACTTGAACTGTTTCACTCACAAAAACAACATTTTTGAACAGAAAGTATTTTTATTTTGGTCGTGTATACGTAGCATAGCAAACAAAAGCAGGCTCACATTTTTTACAGTTGAATACAGTATTTGCTCTTCACTGTGCAGCAAAACCAGGATATTGGTTGTTTATACTTGAATAACGCTTGTGGAGGAAAACATGCACTTTAAGGCACCATATGCTGCATTCAGGACCACGTGGGATTTGGAAGTGTTTGGATGTCACATCACATTCATCAACATGTAGAATTAGAGTTGTGTACCATCGCCACGAATCTCAGTTAGATTTTGGGAGGAGTACTCGAATATGGACATTACTTAGCAGTCGGCAGTACGTTAGCAGATGATTTTGAGCATCTCTAAGTACAGGATAGGAGGAAGTTGACAGAGGTTGTGAAAGCGGAAGGCTTAGAAAGGTTTGAATATTACAGAGTTTAAGCTGATTAAGTCAATTTAAACTACTTCCCAATTTCCCTCCTTCCCATTGCCCTGAACGCAACATTAAAATTGGCTGGTTTTATGGCAACAGCGGAACGTAAAAAAAAACCTAATTAACTAATCGACACTGCGAGAAAACGTAAAAAATATATATCACTGTACAGTTTCAGTTTCTACACAACAAAGATAACAAAGTTTAATGTTTGTAAGAGTGAAATTTATGTCTTTTTTTGGACATTGACAGTAGAGAGTTGGAAAGTATCAGTAAATACAACATGAAGAACAACACGACTGCTACCTAAAGATCTGTAATTATTCGTAGTTCTAACGAAGGATCAGATTTCTTCCCTCTGTAAACAGTTCAGGACTGTTAATACTGCATTACAACTCGTCTTTTAAACTCATAAAGTTATTTAGAGCTGAAACTGATAATTTATTTGTATGATTCTGACCATTTACGTGTTTGTTTTGTTCAAATCTCACATGAAGATATTCAGTTTACAAAGATGTAAAACAGATAAAAGTCTGTTATTTATCTTCTATTTCTGTAAATCAATAAATTCTTTCAGCTTTTTGCCTTTTTAAATACTCGTGCTGTTATGATACCTGAATTTTGGTAACAAACTAAAACAAATAATCGATGAGTTGTTCCAGAAATTAGTTTTCTGTTTTTATTAATCAAAAAGTAGAGTTTGGTATGAAATGAACACCAAAACAAATAATTATTGAAAAAGTTGTCGATTGATTGTTTTCAGCACTTTTTGTTTTAATGAAAAAACAAAAGGAGGCTCGTTAATGATTCCTACATTTCAATATCAAAATATTTGTTCATTTGTGGTCAGTTGGTTAATCGATTGTCTTATCACGACTGTGTTTAATTTCTTTTTCCTCCCTAAAGTAAAATAATATTTGAAATTTTTTAACACCAATACTTGAACACTTTTTCACTGCTTTTAGTGTTTTTACAAAAAAAAAATTATCTTAACAAAAGAAGTCAAAGTTGATTGATTTAAAGGTCCAGTGTGTAACATCACTGTAATATAATGTTCACAAGTATGTTTTAATTAGTGTTTAATCACCTGAAAATAAGAATCGTTGTTTTTGTTTAAAATGAGACGTTTTATGTTCTGGCGGAGTCCGCCATGTTTCTACAGTAGCCCACAACAGACAAAGCAAACAAATTTTTTTGCGCCCAGCGTAGTTTCTTGTACACGTGAGCGGTATTCAAATGGCTGCAATCTGCCACTGAATCCTACACACCGGCCCTTTAAATCAGCAACAGTTTACAAATCTGATGTCAGTTTTCTGTGGACACATTTTAAGAAAAGATGTGGTTTTTCAGACGGAACCGGCTGTTAAAACGCGTCTTTCAGGACGTTGATTCGCTCAGGAACGGGTTTTCTTCCCCGTGGTGACTCTTCATGTGTGTTTTCAGACAGTGGCCCTGAGTGAAGGCCTTGTCGCAGAGGCTGCACTGGTACGGTCTCTCTCCGTTGTGGGTCCTCATGTGGACCGTCAGGTGTTCTTGGCGAGAGCACGCCTTTCCGCAGACGGTGCAGACAAACAGTTTGATGCCCAGGTGGCTCCTCACGTGGTTGTTCAGGTGAGTCTTTCGTTTGAAAAAGCGGCCGCACTCCGAGCAGCCATATGGCGCCTCGCCGCTGTGCACACGCATGTGCGCCTTCAATTCACCGTTGGATATGAAGCCTTTGCTGCAGACAACGCAGGTGAACGGCCGCTCGTTGCTGTGCGTCTTCATGTGAGTCGTTAAACCGCAGTTGGACATGAAGGTCTTGCAGCAGATATGGCAGAGGTACGGCCGGTCTCTGGCCGTGTGTATCTTCTCGTGCGACTTCAATGTGCCGGGCAGTTTGAAACGCTTCCCGCAGACCTCGCAGCCATAACGCCGCTCCCCAGAGTGAGTCGCTTTGTGACGCGTCAAAGATCGCAGGTCGTAGAAAGACTTGCCGCAGACGTTGCAGTGGTACTTGTCTCTGCCCGAGTGCACCTTCCTGTGAGCTCTGAGCTGCGCCTTCAGACCGAACGCCTTTGGGCAGATATCGCACTTGTGAGGTTTATCGGCCACGTGGACCCAGCGGTGAACGCTCAGACCGGACATGTGAGCGAAGGTCTTGTTGCAGACGTCACATTTGAACGGTCGGTCTCCCGTGTGCAGGGTGGTGTGGCAGTTGAGGCCGGTGACAGTGAAGAAAGACTTTCCACAATACGAGCAGTCGTGAGTTTTCTGATAATTTCTGAGATGTCCCTTTAACTCCTCCACAGATTGGAAACGCTCTCCGCACACCCCACAGACGCACTGCGGTTCCTCCACGTGACTCCAGGCGTGTTTGATCAGACTGCCCAGCATCCTGTACCAAACGCCGCACACTTTACACGGTGTTTTGCTGCTCTCGATCAACCTCTCCTCCCTGCCGGACGTCCTGCCTCCTCGCTTCCTCCTCGGCTTCGACGACTGCAGCTCGGGATCCGGTTTCCAGTCGTCGTCTCCATCAAATGCCTCGTCTTTGTTGTCGGCATCGTCGTCGTCGCTGGAGTCCGCTTGCTTCTCTGCAGCAGCATCGCCATCAGCTTCCTCCGGTGGTTGTGAGCGAACTCTGTTACCTTCTACGTGCGGAACCGACCTGCTGTGGAGAAACAATGTCAGATTACTTTGTGCAGAAGTATGTCGTAGATATTTGTAAACCTGTGGTTCAACCTGGAGGTCTGGACCCAGGAAACAGGAAATAATCTGCTCAAAATTCATCCAAATCTCTGGTTTTACTCAAAGTTCCTCCAGTTACTGAGTTCCCTATTTGGGTTCATTGTTCAGTTCATCAGATGTTCTCTACTGTTATTGATATTAGTGAATACATAAAATACAGTCAGTTTACTCAGTGAAAGAAAAAGGCTCCTTTAAGGAAGAGGTTGGGAACTACTGGGAACTAATAAAACTTTATTGATACCAGGTCGAATTATTCTACAAACGTATCAGACACATTATTGTTTCTACGTCTTAATAAATGTGAGGAGATCTTTCAGTTACCTTGAACTGAGTCCGGCTTCATCACTCTTCATCAGCTCAGCGGACGGAGAATCAGAGGACGTCTCATCGTTTCTCTGTAAGAGGTGAAGCTCCTCCTCCTCCTCCTCTACCTCCTCCTCTTCCTCTCCTGTCTGCAAGAGTTTGTTCCCAAATTATGTTTTTTAAGGAAACAACATATTAAAAAATTAAAATGAATGCTGGTTCAATCTCAGGGACATTTATGGACCTTCAGTCGGATGTAGAGCAGCGTCTTTGCGACGCCGGTGGACTTCATGGTCCTGTAGATCTCGTCCGGCGTCAGCGTCTTTACTCGGAGCCGCTGGAGCCTCCTGCTCCTGTCGGACTTGAAGATGTCAAAAGGTTTGTTGGCTTCTGCCAGCTGAGGGAAGGTAGATCTCAGCAGGTCCAGGAAGTCCGCCTCCTGCAGGCCACGAGGACACCTCAGGTCCTGTATCGAGGATTTCAGTAACACTGAAACAGAGAGAAAATATACCCTAATTAACCTCCATCGACCCGCTCAGTGAGTCCGTTCAGAACCATGCCATCATAGTCACCGTTTTTAGAGAGCACGTCGGACTGGGAGTCTTCCAGCATGCAGATTTTAAGGAGGTGGTGAGTCGGTTCTTCACCGAGGCGAGGTCTGCCACGCTTCCTCCTCTCAGAAGAATCTCTGGGAAACGATAACCCAACAGATGAGACACAATATCTGATCATCCTGCAGCGTTATTATTAACACCAGGGCTGCAACTGACCGCAATTTCATTATCGATTCATCTGTCCATCATTTTCTGGATTAATCGATAAGTAGTTTGGTCCGTAATGTCAGCAAGGTGACGTCCTCAACCAAAGATATTCAGTTTACTGTCATAAAGGACGACATAAACCAGAAAACACTCACATCTGAGAAGCTGAAATCTGAGAATTTGGTCTTTTCTTTTAAATAAAAAAATTATTAATCGACTAATCAGTGCAGCTGATTAACCTGGTCGCTTAATAAGCTTCTTTTTTGACAGTTTCAGTGTTTTCATCTCCCTGACACTTGGCGTACTTACATACTTTCTAATGCAGGATGAGGCTGTTTAGAGAGTGAAAACTCGTTAGTTAGTTTGTGTTCAGAAGTTTAGATTATAATAATATGAACGAAACACTGAGATATAGACTTCTTTTGTATATTTTCTAAGTTTTCTTACACTCCTTAAAATCAAGAAGATCCTCACGACCTTCAGGTTTGTAACCAGTGTACTAAAGGAACCTTCTCAATGACCACAGAAACCTTCCTCAGTGGCCATTAAACTACTGCAGAACCTCCTGTAGATTACTGGGTCTGTGTGTCGGTCTCTTTGGTCACCTGTGGTGTGTTTGGGTTTGATCAGTCGACGTCGTGGCAGAGCTGGACGGAGAATCATCTTGTCTCTGTAGAGGATGAAGGTCCTCACTGCTGCTCTCAGGATCCTCTCCGGTCTGTAAACACAAGAAATATTAAATAACGAATTGAAGCTCACTGGAGGATGGAGAGAGTTTGTGGTTTTCACTCAGCTGATGTTATGTTAGACTGTTTTGGATTCACCTTCAGGCGGATGTAGAGGGCTGAGTTTCCCGCTCCGGTCAGCCTGATGCTCCTGTCGATCTCCTCCGGCGTCACCGTCGTCACTCTGAGCGGCTGCAGTCTCTTCGTTCTGTCAGTCGTGAAGAAGTCTAAAGGTTTCTGAGCAGCCAGCTGAGGAAAGGTGGACCTCAGCAGGTCCAGGAAGTCCGCCTCCTGCAGCCCACGAGGACACTGCAGCTCCTGCACCGGACATTTCCGAAACACTGAAACAGACAAAAGAAAATCATCGTGAGGTTGAGTTCATCTTTACATTTATGGGGTCAGTCACTAATCAATCACAGTGTACCCCTGTTTGAGAGCACACTGGTCTGAGAGTCCTCCAGGATGCAGATCCTGAGATCTAGATGTTTCTGTGCGTCACTGGTCCGAGGCCTGCCGGGCCTTCTCCTGTCAGACCGACCTCTGGGGGAAATTAACCTGGAGGGTGAAGACAGGTTAACAAAATAAGACGGTAGTGAACATATGGGACTTGTTCATGGCCAAAAGTTTGTGGACACTGGAACATTAGACTCTTATGGGACTGCTGGTGGGGTCCACAGTGATGTTGGGTGATCAGGTCTGGTTCATTCAGGGCTCTGTGCAGACCGGTTCAGTTCTTTATAGAGCTGCTTATGTGTGTTTTCATTGGAACTACAGCATCACCAGCTAACAGCATGCTAGCTCATAACAACCAGCTAACATGTCGCTGCTCAACCCGCCTAGCTACAACCACACAATCATCCTCAGCTACCACGCTATGCTAACAAGCAGGCTAACAGCATGCTGCCTGAGCCACCAAATAAACCAAACAACAAACACCACGTTAGGCTAACTAGCATGCTACCAACATGTTGAGCTAACAATCTTCACATACACACGTGCTGGTTTGGCTCCCGGTGGCTAGCGGTGGTCGAGCGAGCTAGAGAGTGAATGAAGAGAGGGAGTGGCGTTAACAAAGCAGCGAACCAGATCAATAAAATGTTATTTCTGATTTCAGATTTATTCCCCTTTGTTTATTGATTCATAATGAAACAAAAAAACTGAGTTAATTTGTTAATTTGAACCGTTATGTAGTCGGTTCACTGGACAGCAGAAAAAGTAGAATTTATTCTATTTTACATAAAAATTCCTCTTCTCACCTATTAGTCTATTAAAAGAAGAAGTAGAATTTATACAGTACGAAGTCGATTTTTATATAACGGACTGTAAATTAGACAGAAAACCACCGTCAACACACAAAACGTGTATTTATACGGTAAAATATGGAATAAAACTCCAACTTAAATTTAACTAATGTCCTTTTACCGTATTTATTACAGTAAAGTTATGGCAACCACAGCCAGGCGTTTCCATGACTGGAAAACTAGTCTTCACATTGTCAAGTTTTCCAGGACGTGTGGAAACGTTTCATAGCGGTGAAAGCTCAAATAAAAACAACCACGACTCCGCACACATCAGCCCCGCAGCCGGCGAATCCAATCTGACCTCCCCACAACCTGTTTGGAGGCGCTTTGACCCGACTCCACAGATCGACAATCTGGTAACGGAAACACAAATCAACGCTGCACTGTTCGACACAAAAGGGGGCGTGTCCACATACTTTTAGCTACATGAACATCTTCATTAAACTGGGGGCGCTGGGATCTGTGACCTTGATGTTATTTGAAAATCCGGGTCCTTCAGATCTTCTCGTCCCTGTCTGGAGCTCGTTGCCGGTCGCGCCGACAGCTGCTGCTCTTCATCTCCATCATCCTCTTCATCGTCATCGAACCACAGCAGGCCCAGACTCCCAGTGTCCTCCACATCTGGACACAGACGCAGGAGAAGGTCTCAGTTTGTACGGAGTCCAGTAGAACCAGTAGACACAGACAACACAACATCGTCTGCGTATAGTGACACTTATTTACTCACTACAACCAAATCAGAAATTATATAATACATTTTACATAATTTAAACCGTTTAAAAATGTAGTTTTGAATTTTATGTCATTTTAGTTTACAGAATTAGAGTTTTCTTGCTATTTGTAATAACGTTTGATACAGTTTTGTGTCTGTATTAAGTATTTACTTTTATTACTATTATTATTATTATTATTATTATTGTTGAAAGCTTTTGTTCTGGTCTCTTAAGTTTAAACAATACTTTCATTTAGATATTTTCCAGATCTTTTCTTTTATTGTCCTTCGTTCTTTGGGGACGTAATAAAGTCAACTGTTTGTTTCTTTATTGTTTGATGTGAAGATGCGACGTAGCAGCTTTTAAACGTGGAACCATTTGGCACTTTTACAGCTTGTTTCACCTAAAAGGGGGCGCGGTCGTAGTGACGTGTCGTATGGCTGCTGTCATCTACACTTTAACTACATTTTACTGAACAACAGCTTCAATGCAGGATTTTTACAGTATGTAATTAAAAGGTCTGAATTCTTCGTCTATCACTGGTGAACATGAACATTTCACTCATTCATTTCAACTGTAATTGGCTTACTTGTTTTCTCATTTAATAACATAATTAAAGACTCACCTGACTGCTGCTGTGTGTGCTGCTGCTCCTCTTCCTCCTCCTCCTCTTCCTCCTCCTCCTGCTCCTCCTCCCCCTCACTCACAATAACAACCTCATGGCCCTCCACATCTGACACCAGAGCTTTTGAGATTTCAAAGTAAAAGAAAGTCTATTTTTATAAATGTAAACATTAAAAATGCAGCAGAGAGTCACTTGTGTTTGCACAGATATCCTCAGAGCTGCACAGTTAATCACAATATGTATATAATATAATAATAATATATGTATATATAAGTGCAACATGCAAATCGCAGGAAGCTGCAATTCTTAAATAAAAAGGTAAAATTATAATTAAGTCCTGGTCTACAAATATTGTTCTCCAGATTTAATAAAACATGTTTCAGACCCCCAGATATTCACACCATCATGACTTTAACGTCCCCACACTATAATATATAAATAGAATCACAATCATATTGTGCAGCCCTCATGCACTCAGTAAGACCCATGAACCAAATGAAAACTGACCTAATTCACAACATTTACTTGAACTTATTTTAGAGCCGAACTGTCAAACACATTATAAAAACACTTCCACACATTCACTTCATGTCCTCTGTGGTTTGTCGGGTTGTCAGCGAGCAGATAAACTTTAAATGAGTCGTTTTTTAAACGAAGTTCCGCATCTTAAAACAACAGAGCGTTTATGTTATTTGTTCTCTGACCTTTCCTCTCCAGTTTGACCCGAGGCTGCAGGAGGAGCTCCAGCTGTCTCCTCTGCCGGTCGATCTCCCGTCGGAAGCCCGCAGCCTCCTCCTCGTACCCGGCTACGGTTCTCTCGACCACCGCTAAGATCTCCTCCGCGGCGGTGCTCAGTTTCTCGGTAACGATTCCTCTCAGTATCTCGGCCTTGGACATGTTCCCCAGAGCCTCCGAGCCGCCGCCGCCGCCGCTTCTCTTCATCCAGTAAAACATGTTTGATTTCTGCTCGCTGCTGACAGTTTGTGCACAATAACTTTACACATTTGCGCCATGCGCGGACGGTGTGCTTCCGGGTTGTGGTGCAGTTACAATGATGTCCGGCGAGAAACAAAAACAAAGTGGGTGTTGTGAATATTAAATAAACTATATGATATATTATATTACATAAAGTTTATTATAACGGATTGAAAAGAGAAAAAAGCCTGCGTGCTAATAACTTCTAATCTGTATGTTTACAGGTTTATTTCACATTACATATATATATATATATATATATATATATATATATATATATTTATATATTTATATAAAATGTGGAAATAAATAAATTATATAATGTACCTTTGCAAACCTATTAGAATATTTTATGTGAGAAAAAAGCGGTAATTTTATGATTATTTACATTTAAATTAGACATGTAAATTCACAGGCAATTGTGGAATTTTATTAATATTTCGATGTATTTAAAAAATATTGAAAATCTGTAAAATAAATGGGAGTAATCCTGTAAATTTACAGATTTTGTTTTACAGTGTAGCTACAGTAAAACTATAATATTTAATTAGTAATACTATCTCGATCTGTAGTATTCCTGTACTATTTTAAATAGTATTACTGTTGTATATTATATAGTGTTTCTGTAGTTGTCCTTTGATTTTACTGTAGAACATTCCTAAAGTAATACTGATAATGTTTTAGTTAATGTAAAGTATTACTTTAGTAACTTAATATATGTCTGACAATTGAACATACTATAGAAATACATATAAAGAAATATAGTATAATTACAGTAATTCCCTGACAAACCCTAGAAATACAACAGGAATATAGTGATACTATACAAACACTGTAGTATAACTAGAACTTCACTATAAGATCATCAACTCTATAGTATTAATATATTAATTTTCTATAGTGCGTTTCCCAAACCCATAAAACTACTGTAGTAGTTTGGTGGAATTTATTTATTTAAAATAATTCCATTAAACATTCATACACAATGGTTTATTATGTATTATATAATTTAAGATTTACACATTAAAAGGTTGATTATTATTTGTCAACTTCAACTGTTTTTGAATAACTTACTAATAATCAACTTTTATCTCTTTTTAGCTTCAAGACACAAATCGATATCCACTGTCTTCACCGACCATCTCTCATCTATTACCATAAAACTTTCAAATAACATAAAACATGTTTTCATCTTTGTTGTGGTTCTCCTTGAACAGTTACTACAACTACATATTAAATAGTACCTTAGATATTTCCTTGTGTTCAGTTGGTATAAAGCTAAACAAAACGAGTCTGTCCATTTTCTGACCTCTGTGTCTGGAAGAGCTGGAAGGACAATAGTGAGTTAATGTCTTTGTGTGTAGACCAGTGGTTCCCAACCTTCACAAGGCCTTTTTGATTTTAAGGGGAGTAAGAAAACTTCAACTATACTTTTTAAATTCTGGACCTGAACACAAGCTCTATTCACAGAGCATTCACTCTCTTATAAACATCCTACAAAAGTACACAGTTAAAACAGCCAAAGAGCCAATGGCCAGGCGTCATGCAAACACTGAATTTGTCAAGAAAAAACTTCAGACAATCACTAGTGCAAAACACTACCTAGGAGACACCCTATTATGAAACACAGCTACTCATACACATGTAATCGTGTAAAGGTTTTAGAAAATGTGATGACATCTGACTGAAGAACTCAATTTATAAGTTTGCTAAGATCAGTGGAATAGGAACACTGATACATATTTATTCTCATGTGTACATTCATATTGGACATCTTCACTGTGTGTATTTAAGGATCAACCACACAGAACCAAGGGTAATCCTACTGGGAGACACATCTATGATAAAAGTCCATTAAAAAAAAATGAGATTTAATAAAATTGCCCTAATTACAGCCAACAAATGTATTTCAGTACAATGGAAAGATGAACAACCACCTACATCGGCTAGATGTACTGGATGGACTAATGAATTAGCATCATGAATACCAAATGAAAAGATAATGTATAACCTGATTTAAATAGAGATTTGGGGATTTTATAACGTTTCTGGAGACAATATCCAAAGAGTTCAAAGAGAGAGATCAAATTCAGCACCAGTGAGTGATCTGACAAACAACATTCTTGGACAGAAATGCAGACTTCCTGGTCTCACTAACACGTTGTTGACTAATAGCAGAGAGACGAGTTTGCTTAACGCCTTCCTTAATAACATATTCAATCTCCTGTTATCATCACTTAAAGACACATGACACAATCTGATGGCACAAAGACGAGTGTGCAAACATACACATTATTACATATTCTGTTTGGGCAGTACAACATATCAATAGATCAGCTGAGGAGCTGATACAGGGTGGTAGCACAGACAGACGGCAGTATAATGTAACATGATACATCATCCAAGCAGAACAGAACCAACACAGGAGTCTATATCTGCTTCAATATCTCAACAACAGGATATCTGTGACACTGAAGGTCTTTCCCAGGAAAAGGAAGCTACGTGTGAACTGAAGATAAGTTAAATATTGTAATAACCCTTTATTGAAGTCAGAACAAGTAACCTCACAGAATGAAAAGGTGCGCCATCACCTTTCTTTTAACTGATATGGTCCAGTGTCAGATCTGAGAACAACACACGACAACTGTAGAATACAGGCTCTGTAGTTCACAAAAACCAGTTCATCAAACAGCATTTAATCTCTGTGTGCAGAGAAGACTGGCCAAACAATAACTTATCCTCTTTAAACACGTCCCCTGCTAACCAGCCACCTTCAGTATCACAGAACAAACCACTACATGCAGGTGTACTGTGGCAACTAATATGCAAATATGCATGTGATGTTGCAAAAGAGCATTTAACACAACACACTGAGTTTATGCCAAAAGACAGATTTCACCCTTAATTAAACACCCCCATACCTATCAGCCAACTTTGTCCCAGCTTCCCCTGATTCCCACACATAAATTACAATTCAGAAACTGATCTGAATTACTGGTTTTGTCAATGGAGTCTGATTGGCTTTAATGCCCGTTGTTTTGCTCTAGTGCGACTTCTAGTGGCGAGTGAATTTAGTTAAAATAACCTTTTAGCTCTTTGACACGTTGCATGAGTCTGGCACTGGTGGCTTTTATCAAACCTGTTCAGCTGGAGATCTTTAAGTGATCGAGAAATTAATATTCTGTTGTCAAAGTCTTGTGTACGAAGGATTTACAAACTTAATGTCTCCCGCCTTAATATCTGTGGTAGGAAGTTCGTCAGTCAAGCAGGTAGAAGGATCATGTACATTATTATTTAATTCATTAAGATTTTACAGGAAATATAACAAAGACCAGTTTTTTTCAATGTTTTTAATTTGAAACAAGACAAGAAACAACAGTTCACTCACTTAAGCTTCTTAAATCACATTAATTCAATTCTTATAGTGTCAATTCATAACAGAAGTTATCTCAGGACACAAATAGAGCAGGTCTAGACCGAACTCCTTCTAACATTATTTACAGAGACCCAACAGTACCACCATTAGCAAGCACCTCGAGACAGCGGCAAGGAAAAACTTACTTACTACATTATTATTTAATTCAATAAGATTATACAGGAAATATAACAAAGACCAGTTTGTTTTAATGTTTTTAATTTCACACAAGACAAGAAAGAACAGTTCACTCACTTAAGCTTCTTAAATCACATTAATTCAATTCAATTCAGCTTTATTTGTAAAGCACAAATTCATAACAGAAGTTATCTCAGGACACAAATAGAGCAGGTCTAGACCGAACTCCTTATAACATTATTTACAGAGACAGTTCCCACCATACGCAAGACCTTGGAGACAGCGGCAAGGAAAAACCTCCTTTTAAGAAGAAGAAACCTCGGACTGACCCCGACTCTAGGTGGGTGGCAGTCTGCCGCGACCATTACCATTATTGTATAGAAAAAATATATAAAGAAGTTTAATGAGAAATAGGTTAGGTTACATATGAGACGGATGGCGTATAGAGAGGTGAGTTTTCAAGCACAAATTGATCGGTTTGTCCTTTTGATTGGTTCTTCCTATCAGTACCTCCTGGCACAGACTGATGGGAGGGATCTGTCACACCAAAGGTCATCCCAGCATTTCTGATCTGTATAAACCAAAAACCCAGCAGTGAGACAGCGCTACACAAACCCAAAGCTGAACCTGTTGAATGAAGCATCATTACGTAGACACATCATTTATCCTGGGATATACTGTCTGTTTGAACAGCACCACTCACAGTTACAGGGAACCACTGTCCTCACAGCACCATGGCTGTTAAAGCTGCATTAATAAGTTACTAATCAATCGCAGTACCAGCACTGTAGATTTTGTGGTATATGATATCAATGCCATGTATAATTTCAGGAACCCAAAGAATTTGAAATCCTTCTTATAAATTATTATTTGTTATTTAAAAAAAGGAAATTGATTGATATTCTTGCAGGTCACCATATTTTTTCTTTATATTCATCCTGTATCATTTACACCAACCATACACTGAGCTCTCATGGAAAGTAATGTGATTTACCTTTATAATTAATTTGTGTGCAGTGCTGACCAAAAAAATTGTTAGGCTCTCCATGACACCAGTGAGAATAGCTGAATCTTGTGCCGTCACTCCAGAGCCAATGACGTTCCTTCATTACAGAACAGAAGATTGTATGAATAAAACAGTCAAATGATTGTTTTAATAAATATTTGTTGCACATTATATAACGGTGAATATTTTACCTGTTGTGCGTCAGACCCTCCAATCCATGCTGGATTGCTGTAATGACTGACTCTCACTATCATCCTCTGAATCTCATGGTACTCCTGAAAGCTGTGTACAGATGCAAGGTTTCCACCCATGGACTGACAGTTTCTCTGCAGAGAGAGAGAGACAGTTCATTGGCATCATTTACAGACGTGGCCTCCTCTCTATAGAGAACAGAATGAACTTTGTGTAGAAGTCCCAAGGTCCCTGAATTAACACAATCCCAATTACCTCAGCCTGAGCCCAGTTCAGGACTCTTGGAACGTAGAGGAAACAGCGACTGTTGAAAGCAGTCCAACCACTGGGACAAGATCTGGCCCTCTGGACATCATCAGTCTCTCCTGAAGTCAAACAGACAAGAGTGGATAATCAGTCTATAGTTCTGCTTATTTAAAGGAGAACATCATGAGAAAGTGCATTTCAGTATAATTCTTGAAAAACACCCACTGACCAGCTGGAATGAATGAGTCTGTCCAATTTTCGTCCTTTGTGTCTGGAAGAGCTGCACAGTTTGATGTAGCCGTTACTGATTGAAACTGTCCGCTATTTTCATTGAGTATTTATGAATGAATTCAATCTCTTTCTCTGTTCATGCAGTAAAACTCATGTCTCATATATCTGATTACAAGAGAGCATCAATATAAATCTAAAGAAAAATATTCTTACCAACAATAGTTTCCTCTGTCCCAGGTTCAGAGTCTGGAAGAGCTGGAAGGACATTTTGACCCAGTAGTGAGTTAATGTCTTCATCGCCCCTCGTTGCTGTGTATAGACAAATGTACTTAACATACGGAGTGATACTCACCAGCTGCTCCAGTCAGAGTTATCATGGCACAAAGAAGTGCAGACAGAGTCAGGATCTTCATGGTGGAGATGATGCCAAAGGGGATGATTAGCTTTAATAAAGACAGACAGTGTTAGTAATACTCGTCCGGGGAAGAGACGACCTGTAGTCTATCGAACGAGCAGAGCTGCTGCAGAATGATCTTCCCTCTTCTTCCTTCTCAGTGTCAGCCTGTAACTTCAGTCTTCCTGTGAGCAGCTGCTGAACGAGACAAACATCAGCTCTTATATACAGTTACTTATCTTGCCACCTCGTACAAAAACAGGAAACAAAACACAAAAATACAACATAGTTGATTAACAGACACCACAATCTCGCCAACCGAGATGTGAAATACTAATCATCAAAAGTTCAAAGTATCTTTATTGTCCCTTCCAGGGAAATTGGACATGAGCCAGGATCATTCAAAATACACAAACACACCTAAACAGTGGTGGACAGCCAACAGACAGACACAGTTTACAGTTCAGGAGGTTGTTCAGCATCCAGGTCAAGGTAAGTACAAGTAACACTGTAAGCAATCTACAGACAACAGTTTAATAGATCTACTGTTTAACATGTGAATGGAAGAATGGATGATGGAAACCATGTATCTTGGACCTGAGGGGAACAGTTGAACTGTGTTCCAAGGGGCTGATCTTGGACCTTTGGCATTGGGGTGGACAGGTGATCTCTGTGCAGTGAAGAAACGCCACAACAATCAGCTCTCAGAAACAGCGATGGAAACAAAACCATTTGAAGAAATCAAACACAGAATTTAACCCACTGTCCCTGAAATTATTTCTGTCTATTTGAGTTTACACAACTCAGCTGTGGATCCAACATAAAGCCAAAGTCCAGCATAGAGAGGCTGAGTGAATGTGGTCTGGACTCAGAGACACAGTAGAAGGACAGAATACCCGCACTGTGATCCAGGTACACTCCAACTCTGGAGGGCTGAGGACCTGAGACAGGAGTCCGGACATTGTTGTAATACAAGATATAAATGTTTGTGTCACAATCTAAAATCCAAGATTAATCATTGAATCCAATTAAACATTCCTATGAGATCCCTGCTCTTCTGATATTCTTGTATGTGACTGCTACATAAACTTCTTCCCCTCTCCACTCCACCTCCCAGTAACAAGGTTTTGGGTCCCCACCTAAATTTTGAGCCCCACACTGTGACTGTGCTGTCAGCCCGCAGGCCCCACCACTTAATAAAGACAAAAACAACACACACACACACACACACACACACACACACACACACACACACACACACGCACACTGAGGGCCCACTCCCTTCTCAGACCAAAGAAAAAGGAAAAAGTTTAGATGTTCAAGCCAGGCTATAAATGTGTCTGTCCTTGTATGCAGGTGGTTATTATGTGGTTTATCAGACATGTGTAGGTTGGGCTATCTTTAAGCCTGTCATGTATTACCTGAAGCAAATGTGGTTTGTCCTCGTATTAAGACAGCAAGTTAATTTAGAGTGGCGGAAACAGCCTTCTACAGAGTGGTGTAACACAAAGACTCACAGTCAACACAAAGGTTATATACTGAATGATAATAATATATATTTTTTCCTCTACACAGTTCTGCTAATTTAACACCACACATACATAGGTGCAGTCTCTCTGTCCGATTTCCTCACACCCAACAGTAAAGGTGCACGATGTTAATAGAGAGCTCCTTCAAATATACTGTTGGATATTCTATGTGTGACTTCAGACAAAAATTATACTTATTATTTATAGTTATTTATAGTTTAGTTTGGCGCCACATTTTTAACACCTCATTACGATACAGTGAACTTCACTGACCATCTCCCATTTAATACCATAATACCTGCAAATAATATACAACCTATTTTTTCACCATAGTTGTGGTTCTCCTTGAAGATTTTGGTATATTTTTTAAAGCTGAACAGAAGAATTACTACAACAACACATTAAATAGTACCTTAGATATTTCTGTGTGTTCAGTTGCTATTAAACTAAAACAAATGCTTTCTGACACATTCAGTGCATCCATCAGAGGTTTGGATGATGTAGATCTTATACCATCATCTGTTTGTAGGATGGGAAGCAGGTAGAAGGATTATGTATATTATTATTTAATTCATCAAGATTATACAGGAAATATAACAAAGACCAGTTTGTTTCAATGTTTTTAATTCCACACAAGACAAGAAAGAACAGTTTATTCACTTAAGTTTCTTAAATCACATTAATTCAATTCAATTCAGTTTTATTTGTAAAGCACAAATTCATAACAGAAGTTATCTCAGGACACATATAGAGCAGGTCTAGACCGAACTCCTTCTAACATTATTTACAGAGACAGTTCCCACCATACGCAAGACCTTGGAGACAGCAGCAAGGAAAAACTTCCTTTTAAGAAGAAGAAACCTCGGACTGACCCCGACTCTAGGTGGGTGGTCGTCTGCCGCGACCATTACCATTACAGTATAGAAAAAATATATAAAGAAGTTTAATAAGAAATAAAGCCTTTAGGTTACATATGAGACGGATGGCGTATAGAGAGGTGAGTTTTCAAGCACAAATTGATCAGTTTGTGCTTTTCATTGGTTCTTCATGTCAGCGCTTCCTGGCACAGACTGATGGGAGGGACCCGTCACACCAAAAGTCATCCCAGCATTTCTGATCTGTATAAACCAAAAACCCAGCAGTGAGACAGCGCTACACAAACCCAAAGCTGAACCTGTTGAATGAAGCATCATTACGTAGACACATCATTTATCCTGGGATATACTGTCTGTTTGAACAGCACCACTCACAGTTACAGGGAACCACTGTCCTCACAGCACCATGGCTGTTAAAGCTGCATTAATAAGTTACTAATCAATCGCAGTACCAGCACTGTAGATTTTGTGGTATATGATATCAATGCCATGTATAATTTCAGGAACCCAAAGAATTTGAAAACCTTGTTATAAATTATTATTTGTTATTTAAAAAAAATGGATTGATATATTCTTTCAGTTCATTGTCTTTTTCTTCATATTCATCCTGTATCATTTACACCAACCATACACTGAGCTCTCAAGGAAAGTAATGTGATTTACCTGAATAATTCATTTGTAGACAGTGCTGACCACGATCATTATTAGGCTCTCCACGACACCAGTGAGAATAGCTGAATCTTGTGCCGTCACTCCAGAGCCAATAACGTTCCTTCATTACAGAACAGAAGATTGTATGAATAAAACAGTCAAATGATTGTTTTAATAAATATTTGTTGCACATTATATAATGGTGAATATTTTACCTGTTGTGCGTCAGACCCTCCAATCCATGCTTGATTGCTGTAATGACTGACTCTCACTATCATCCTCTGAATCTCATGGTACTCCTGAAAGCTGTGTACAGATGCAAGGTTTCCACCCATGGACTGACAGTTTCTCTACAGAGAGAGAGAGACAGTTCATTGGCATCATTTACAGACGTGGCCTCCTCTCTATAGAGAACAGGATGAACTTTGTGTAGAAGTTTGGGTCCCTGAATAAACACGATCCCAATTACCTCAGCCTGAGCCCAGTTCAGGACTCTTGGAACGTAAAGGAAACAGCGACTGTTGAAAGCAGTCCAACCACTGGGACAAGATCTGGCCCTCTGGACATCATCAGTCTCTCCTGAATTCAAACAGACAAGAGTGGATAATCAGTCTATAGTTCTGCTTATTTAAAGGAGAACATCATGAGAAAGTGCATTTCAGTATAGTTCTTGAGAAACACCCACTGACCAGCTGGAATGAATGAGTCTGTCCAATTTTCGTCCTTTGTGTCTGGAAGAGCTGCACAGTTTGATGTAGCCGTTACTGATTGAAACTGTCCGCTATTTTCATTGAGTATTTATGAATGAATTCAATCTCTTTTCTTTGAGGAAAGGCCAGGCCCAAAAATTAATTAAAAAAAAGAAAAAAAAAAAAAAAAAAAAAAAAAAATTTTTAAAAAAAATTTTGTGTCTTCATCGGCTCCAGTCAGAGCCATCATGGCACAAAGAAGTGCAGACAGAGTCAGGATCTTCATGGTGGAGATGATGCCAAAGGGGATGATTAGCTTTAATAAAGACAGACAGTGTTAGTAATACTCGTCCGGGGAAGAGACGACCTGTAGTCTATCGAACGAGCAGAGCTGCTGCAGAATGATCTTCTCTTCTTCCTTCTCAGTGTCAGCCTGTAACTTCAGTCTTCCTGTGAGGAGCTGCTGAATGAGACAAACATCAGCTCTTATATACAGTTACTTATCTCTCCACCTCGTACAAAAACAGGAAACAAAACACAAAAATACAACATAGTTGATTAACAGACACCACAATCTCACCAACCGCGGTGTGAAATACTAATCATCAAAAGTCCAAAGTATCTTTATTGTCCCTTCCAGGGAAATTGGACACGAGCCAGGATCATTCAAAATACACAAACACACCTAAACAGTGGTGGACAGCCAACAGACAGACACAGTTTACAGTTCAGGAGGTTGTTCAGCATCCAGGTCAAGGTAGGTACAAGTAACAATGTAAGCAATCTACAGACAACAGTTTAATAGATCTACTGTTTAACATGTGAATGGAAGAATGGATGATGGAAACCATGTATCTTGGACCTGAGGGGAAGAGCTGAACTTCAATGTTTAGTTGGGACATGTCAAGAAAGGATAGTGGGTGGACACCAAGGGGCGGGGCTTTGGGGTGCAATGCCCATCCATGTGCTTCTCCATCACTTAACCCCTCAACCTCTTCAAGTTCATTTAATGGGAAAAGAAAGAAAATGACACTGAGTAACAATTCCTGCATCCACTGTGAGGTGTGAACATTACATTTGATTTATTTATCTTCTTAGCAAACCTCCAGGGTATGTATGTTGATCTTTTTAAGTATAGATACATTTCATTATTCTCTTGGTCCCAAGACTAGTTGGTCTTTGAAAATCATGTTGATACTGAAACAGTGAAATTGGTGTAATTTAATTTAATGTAATTTGGAACAATCTGCAGGAGCTTGTGAAGTTAGAATCAGAATTTAAATCCTCTTTGAGTGAAATACAGCAGTGTGACTGAATGTGTTTTCTTTGTACTGACATTGTCCTTTATGTTGATGTCCTTGGCCTGTTTGTTCTCTAAGTTATTGATTACTTTAATACTTATTGTTTCACTGGAATCAGGGCTTCATTGTCAAAGGGGGCTTGGTCCCAGCAGCCCTCAGTGTTTATATGAATCTTATAAATAATAGTTGATGCAAACACACACAATTAACTTCCTGAACCCTTCAACCTTTCAGACCTATAGGTTTTCCATGTGACTGGTACAGCTCACGTTCCTGGCTGAGCATGTGAATCTATGTGTCAAAGGTACGATTCATGTTATCAGTTCAGCTACACATCATAAGAGTCTTTATCATGACTTCCACAGAATGTAATTTAACAGTAAATAGTGGGTGTCATGGCAGTGCCCGAGTATTTTCCCTTAAGGTTTATAACCATTTAACACCATTACAACCATCAAACACTGCCCTCACTGATATATCACAAACAATCCTACTTTCTAATTGTGAATAAAAATTGAATGATCTCCTCATTGATTATGAGCAATTACTGTTTTATTATACTTTAAAATTCCTCATTTGTAAGTTGAAAACAAAAACAGAAATAAATGTAAATGTCATTAAAGATTTCTTTACAAAGTGGTAAGAACTAAATATTAAAATAGAAAAAAAAAGTCTAAAAAGTCTGTTACTTTCTCTCTTAAACCGCTGTAGTGGAGGAGAAACAATAATATACAAATACATCTTTACAAATATTCAACAAACACAAGTTTACATTTTCATGCAGAGAAATATCAGTTCAGGTAAACAACAGTCATCATGAGCAGTGATAGCCTCCATGGCTGAACAGACACAGGAAGGAGCGCCACCTAAAGACACTCAAACATTTACAGAACAACTAATGAGAAGATGTCAAAGTACCGCGCACAATGTTTGATTGACAGGTGATCTCTGTGCAGTGAAGAAATGCCACAACAATCAGCTCTCAGAAACAACGGTGGAAACAAAACCATTTGAAGAAATCAAACACTTAACCCACTGTCCCTGAAATCACTTCTGTCTATTTGAGTTTACACAACTCAGCTGTGGATCCAACATAAAGCCAAAGTCCAGCATAGAGAGGCTGAGTGAATGTGGTCTGGACTCAGAGACACAGTAGAAGGACAGAATACCCGCACTGTGATCCAGGTACACTCCAACTCTGGAGGACTGAGGACCTGAGACAGGAGTTCGGACATTGTTGTACCCAAAGTTATAACAGTTTGTGGAAAAATCTAACATCCAAGATTTGTTATTGAATCCAAATACACATTCATATAACGACCCCCCTGCTCAGCTGATATTCTTGTATGCGACTGATACACCAACTCCTCTTCCTCTCCTCTCCACCTCCCAGTAACAACGTCCAGTCAGACTCTCTCTACTCAGGACCTGAACACATCCAGTGAATCTGTCTGGGTGACTAGAATAAGACTGTTGTTGACTCATGAATGTTACTTTTCTCTTTCCTTCAGATAATAACAGATGTGTGTGAGCTCTGTTTGGATCCAGTGTGATTTCACGTGAATATTTTTTATTTAGATGCTATTGTCCGATTCTGTCTATATTATGTATTTTCTATCATTTTCAACAATCATAAATACCTAATAGGCTTCTTCTTTGAGGAATTTAGTGTTCTCCTCTTCTCTGGCACATGACATTTGTTGACACATTTATTAAGTCTCGTACTGTCGACTTTGATTAACCTCGTCCAGCTGGAGATCTTTAAGTGATCGAGCAATGAATCTTCTGTTGTCAAGGTCTTGTGTACGAAGGATTTACAAACTTCTGGGTCTTCAACTGAAATCTCTCCGACCTTAAGACGTTGCTGCTTGGGAATGTCCCTGTAGGACAGCTTGCAGTGCAGCCATCTGACCACAAGATGGTGGTGCAGCTATTTTTTCAGCTCATCCACAAACAGCCATCAAGAGAGAGCATTTGAGAGCTTTGTACTGAACATACATACACCAAGTTGATGAAGGAAAGATGACAGATAATGTTTTTGAATGTGCTTGACCCTTTTGTGCTGTGTTATTATTGTTATTGAAACAAGAATAAAGCAGCAGAAAATAAAGTACCTCAAAATGTACTTAAGTACTTTCCACCACTGGAATAAAGGAAGTGTATGTTAATGTAATATGTAGATAAGTTTGAACTTTAACATTAACATTAAGTGATACATTTTCTTGGCAATCAATAATATTTCAATTCAAAATAACCTGAAACAACAGAAACAAGCAGTTAGAGACATTTACTGGTAAACAAAACTCAATTGTCGACAATTGAATCAATGCTGCATTCAAAACATATTCAGAATAAACAACTTCTGCACACATACAGTATTATTCCCATAATTAGAGGCATTGGCTGGGTGCTGGACTCAATGACACAATATCACTCATAAAGTGAAAATCTAACAATTTACTGTAAAAACAATCTTACAAAATCAACCCTAAAACTGTAATTTTAAAAACACGGTCATGTGAAATTATACATTAACTTTAGATGATTGTTTCTCATCAAAGGACGTTGTACATTTCTGTCACCATTAAAATAATGACGATTTTTGTGCGCTTGACATGGTAACTTGAATTTTTGTAGATAATTATTGACAATGTGAGACACTGCACAAACATTCTTAAATGAAATTCTTAAAAAAAGACCAACTGTGAATTAATCTTCTAACAAGTATTGTGTGTGAATCTTCTTCCTCCGAGCTGAGAGACGCAGAAAGGAAGTAATAAACTGTTGGCGATGTCTTGACATTAACCAAAATGTAGATTATAGCCAGCTTCATCCTTTCTGTAACACGTTTCAACATATTTAACAAGACAACACTTTGTGGATAAATCTAAAAATCACCGGCCTCGTTTAACAACACTTTTAGTGCCGTTGAGTCTGTTAGCTAGAACCTGAACAGGAGCTTCAGTCCTGCGGAGGTCTGATCCCTCCCGGTGGGTCTTAATGTGTCTTTTCATAGAGTGTTTGAATCTGAAGGCCATGTAGCAGACGGGGCACTTGTAAGGTTTCTCCCCGGCGTGGACCTTCATGTGGACCTGACACTTCTGGTGTGTTTTAAACGTTTTGCTGCAGATCTGACAGGCGAACGTCGTTTCTCTGACTGCGTGACTCTGTTTGTGTTTGGATAACGCGTCGAGGCAGCGTAAGGATTTACCGCACAAGTTGCAGCGGTGCAGTCGCTCGTCCGTGTGCTTCAACCTGTGACGCCTGAGATCAATCTTTGAAGTAAATGATTTTTGGCAAAAATCACATTTGTTTGGCTTATCACTCACATGGACCCACATGTGATTCTTTAGCACCCAACTCTGAGCGAACGTTTTGTGGCAGACCTTACAACTGTACGGTTTCTTTCCTTTGTGTCGAGCGACGTGTCCGTTGAGGCCGTTGATGGAGAGGAAAGACTTTCCGCAGATGTTGCAGCTATGAGTTTTCTGGTGACTTTGAAGATGACTCCTCAGCTGCTCTTCAGACTCTGAATGTTTTCCACACACTCCACAAAGCCACTCTGGATCGTCCACATGACTCCAGGCGTGTTTAATCAACATGTTCCCAGTCCCACGCAGAGCTCCGCAGACTTTACAGGACAGAGAGGCGTTGCCGTTATCGGTCGATGCCTTCGTAGACGACTGCTTCATTTGTTTGACTCGTCTCTTCCTCGTCGTCTTCTCAGGTTCACTCTCCCTCACATGTTTCTCTCTCTTGTCTGGCTTCCAGTCATCATCGCTCAGCTCGCCTCCCTCTGCTGCGCTCTCAGAGAGAACCATCAGAGACCAGAGACGACTGACGGCCGACTCCGATCTTCCACCATCTTCATCCTCAGCTTTATCTGTTTCCAGGTCTTTATGTTGTGATCTTGAGCTGATGGACAGAATCAGAGTTACAATGATACACAGAACCTTTGAAAGGCTTTTATTTGATGTCTTAAATCACTGGCACAGAACCTACACAATACCTAAAAGCTTAAACAAATAGTTAACAGAATTAACTTTGATTATTAACAGTCCAGCTTATAGGAATCAATTATTTGGCTGCATCTGTCTATACAATAAAATACATGAATTTACCATTTAGTACATTTAAGTATGTGATTTAAATCTTGAACAATCCTCTCATTCATAGAGAACAATGTGGGGGGCTAGCATTCACTTGATGTAGCTCTCTTAGTTTAGTTTCTGTTGTTGAGATATATTATACATATAACAGTCAACTAAACCTTTAAGTCTCCTATTAGCTGACTATACCTGCACTGGTAGCCGGGGGAGTGTCAGAGGGAAAACCAGACAATATTTTCTCTGTAAAATCATTGAATAAAGTCATAAAGTTGTGCTTTTGTACAGTAATCAGTGAGGCCATAGATGTCTGTAATACATCGGCCCTCAGAAATGCTCCAGCAGCGTCATCAGAGAGAGAAAGGACGCAAAATGAGTGCCCGGAAATACTTAGAAAATGAATTTTCTGCCATTGTTGGGACAGATGCTGGCATATAGGTGACGTATATCTTAAGACATATGTGATAAACACTTACACACCAATTTTAACATCTTGGAGATTTTAATAATATTATTTAAAACATTCTGTCTCAGCCTCGGAACAAAAATTACTAATGCTCATAAAGTCAGATACAGAGAACAAACATTTTGTATTTAATATAATAATAATAGCCTGATTTACCTTGTTGTGTTCAGCCTGCTTAGATCAGAAGTGGATGAAGAAACTTTAACAGCGTGATGAAGCTCTTTTTCACTGGTCTGGAGTTCCTCTTGTGCCTGAAAGAGTTTTGTACCCAAATCATATTTCCATCAAAAAGCAGCGACATCCTCTTTAACTGCACAGAAGTACCTGCTAGCATCAAAGGATTTCCTGTGAATGTGCAGTAGATAATTTCAGAAATCAGACCTTCAGGCGGATGTAGAGGGCTGAGTTTCCCGATCCACTCAGCCCGATGCTCCTGTAGATCTCCTCTGGTGTCAGTGCCTCCGCTCTGAGCGGCTGTAGTCTCTTCGTTTTGTCAGTTAAGAAGAAGTCAAAAGTTTCCTGAGCAGCCAGTTGAGGGAAGTTGGACCTCAGCAGGTCCATAAAGTCCGTCTCCTGCAGGCCATGAGGACACTGCAGCTTGCGAAGCTTATACATCTTATACACTGAAACACAAGAGGGAAACTTTCTCCAGTATTTAAACCATCTAAAGTCGATATAGCCCTCTTTTAGTTTCTGAAACTGAAACAGTCTAAAGAATGTTTTTATTTTTCAACCCAAAAAGATTCTGGGTGACATAAAATACCTAAAAACTCCCCAGAGTCCCCAAACCTGCTCTTCATGAGATAAACCAGACGTGATCAGTGCTGGAGGAAATATTCAGATAATTTACTTGAGTAAAATTACAAATACAATACTATAAAAACACTGTTTCAAATAAAAGTAATTTAAAAATTTGAAAACGTATGACAAAGAGTTTTTAAACTGGTTTTGAGCCTCTAACACCTACTATAGAAGGTTTCATCAAAAGTAGGGATGCACCGATCCACATTTTTTCACTTCCGATACCTAAATTTGGATATTGGCCGATACTGATACTATTCCGATACCAGAGCTTTAATATTATTATTATCATTATTGTTGATTTTATATGAGGCTGAAATAAACTCCTCTCAACAGGCAAGTATGATAAGTACGTATGTATGTATGTCCCAAAAGGCAACTTGAGGTAAGTATAAGGTCAGAAAAGGAAGTCAGAAAAACAGGAAATCCTGTTAACAGGAAAAATCCCATCCTGAAAACAAATATGCAACTGTAAGGGTTTCAAATTGATTGTCATGTCAATATTTATTAAATTCCCAAAATGTCAAATAATTGAAATATAAGAAAAGTGCAGTAAGTGTAAACATCTTAAACATCTTACACACCCACACACACCCACACACACCCACACACACACACACAGTTTACCTTGTTTTTGGAATGACTCCAGAAGTGATTCCTGACAGCTCCTTTTGTCTTTCTGCCCCCTGGCTAAATAATCCTTGTGCTCTTTCGTGTGATGCTTTTTAAATGTTTGATTACGTTCGTAGTGTACGACGCGAGGGAGTTTCCACCTCTCTGAATCGCGGCTTTGCTAGCTGGCTGCAAACTGCGGAATGGATTTCCTGAGCGGAGGCTGTGTCTCATAACTCTGTGTCTCATTGAGCCGAACCTCCGTTCAGGAAATCCATTCCACAGTTTGCAGCCAGCTAGCAGACTGGCCTGCAGGAATCACTTGTGGAGTAATTTCAGCAGACAACGTTAAAGCGCAGATGGCTTATGGATCGGATATCTCCGCAGGCTGGATCGGGAAATTCCGTTCCGTGAATTACGCTGGTATCGGTCCCGATACCGATACTGGATCTGATCGGCCCCATCCCTAATCAAAAGTGAACTGAATTCTGAATACAGATCTATAAATTTACCGTTTCTTGAGAGCACATTGATGCGATAGTCCTCCAGGATGCAGATCCTGAGATCTATGTGGTTCTGATGTTCACTTGTCTGACGTCTGCTGGGCTTCCTCTTGTCAGACTGAACTCTGGGTGACAATAACATAAAGGATCAGAAGAAGAAT
>NW_026136705.1:31355629-31376231 GCF_905237075.1 Dicentrarchus labrax | reverse complement strand
TGTTAAATATTCACAAAGTTTCTCTTTATAATTAATAAACTGCCTCATTAAGATTATATGTGCAGGAAACTGTGTGACCACCAGGTGGCGCTGTTTGCTCTGGAGTTTTACTGCTGTGGGTCAGGAGATACGATCAGATCCTTTATTGATCACACACAGGATCAATAAATAAATTCACTGACAACAGAAAAATACACATGAAATAAAAATACAAGATAATAAAAAAGAGTCATTTTATACAGTTATTGATACAGATGGGATTCATATTGATATATTGGTATATTGATATACTGATAATGATATATTGATATATTGATGTGACAAAAAATTTATCCAGTTTAAGTTGCTCAGGTAGAAATTTTATTTTCTTTCCATTAATATTTATTTATTTATATTATTTATTTATTGGACATCTGGGACAGAAAATAAAACTTCATTTTGTGTTCGAGAGAGAATATTTGATTATAAAGTGAAATTATTAACATTAAAATCAGGAAGTTTCCAGACAAACTGAAGCTGATTAAAGTTAAAATCATTATCAGCCTTTAGAAAACAGAAACATTAATTATTATCTACAATAACAGGATAATAAAATATGAGTTAGTTCAAGTTTGTGTTGTCATTCTGTTTGTCTTCATTATGTTGTTTTAAAGTCAGCTGGGACACATTTGTTATTTCACGTTATATTAATATGAATGTGGATTTTGAACCTGTTTGATCAATAATACGATTCAATCAGAATTTAATAAAATTGTTAAAGAGAAATTACAGTTAAATAAAGTTGTTGTAATAGTTCCGGTTCAAAGTCACATTAATGTTATATTTACATTTACATCATGTTTCAATATATTTAATATATTTACATTCAAACTCTAATAAATATTTTATTTTTCAAAATTTTAAAAACTTTCACAGTAAATAGTTTGGAAAAGAAAAAATAACAATAAATAGAGTTTAATCTTTTTATATTAATTTATTGTTTCCAATATTTCTGTAACGTCAATGTTCAGTGTGAATGTTTGTCTTTCGTCTCTTTGGACAATAAACATTAAATTCATCAATATACTGAAATATTAAATAAGACATCAAATGATCATAAATCTGTTGTATGAGAAACACTCAGTTATAAATATTATTGTTTGTTTTATAAAGTGCTGCAATCTGTTGATCACAATAATAAACAAACAAACAAACAATAACAATCAACATGTTAAAAGCAGAAAGACACATTCGACTTTAACACTTAAATAAACAGTTAAATAAACGTTCGCTGTATTTAGATATGACATTAAATGACATTAACTGTAATTTATCTCCTCACAACCGCTAACAGAGCCGGTCCCGGACCTCCTGCGGTCCTACAGAACCAACAGGTCTCTGCCAGGATCCTGTTTGTGGACTCGAGCTCTGCTCCAGGACCGGCTCTCCCAGCTCGCTGTCAAAGAGTCCGCCTGCAGGTGGATCACAGACTTCCTGTCTGACAGCAGGTGAAGCTGGAGGAACATGGTCTCTGACTCCTGGACCATCAGCAGCGGATCCTTCATCAGCGCTCTTCCTCCTCTCATCTTCTTCCTGTACACCAACAGCTGCACCTCATCAGTCCGTCAGGATCCTGAAGCTCATGGAGGACAGCTCCCTCATCGGGCTCCTCTCTGGTGGAGATGGACCATCATCTGGTGACCCGGTGCAGCCAGAACCACCTGGAGCTCAACGCTCTAAAGACTGTGGAGATGGTTGTGGACTTCAGGAAGTCTATCAGGACCAAATCCTCACGCCACAATAAATATTCTCTCACTCTTTATGTTTGTTTATAGAAGCTCCTCCTTTTTTATTGTCTCTATCTTTATGTTTATTTATATGTTTGTATCTTGTTTGTGATTCTTTTGCACCAAAGTACCAAATCAGATTCCTCATAAGTGAAAACTATTTGGTGATAAACCTGATTCTGATACTATAAAACTATTTACAGAAAACAGAAAAATATCACTTAAAAACATTTTACTGTATTTTATTATATTGTACTGAAATATATCAGTTATATTAATATTGATACATTATAGTAATCATTATTACTAATAATTATGTATTCTTCAGTTACCAATATTATTATACTTAAATATACTTTATAGTTTTAATAATAATAATATCTTCCTGCTGTATGAAATTACCCACAATGCAATATAAAGTACAGTATTTTACTGTATAATGAGAAATGTGATATTGTACAGCAGGTATTGATCTGATTATTGACGACCGCTGGCTCCAGATCAGTCACTGTAGTGTCGGATCAATGAACATCTGCTGTGTTTTACTGACATTTAAAATAAGATAAAATCACTGAATCCTCAGATTGTTTAATATAATTATTGGGCTGCAGTCATTAGTGTAAAAAGTATATTAATCAGTTGAACTTTGACTCTTTTATTGATCATAACTCAACTGCAACAACTGTTAAACTTCAATTTAAAGACTTTTATTCAAACAAAGCCAATATTGTTTGTTTTTAAAATGATCAAACATTATAAACTAACACTGAACCTACATATTATTTTATCTCCTGTTCACTGCAGTTACTTCATTATGTGTTACAGCAGTTTAATAAAGTCCTGTGAACACACTCAGTGTCAGTAAAGGTTGTAAATATGATTTAAATAATAATGAACTGAGGAATATATGAGAGTGTGTACAATGTGATATTAATGTGCAGCAGATTGAAGTGATTCAGGTACAGCAGGAGACAGAAATGTAAGTGAATTAAAAGGTTGAATCAGAGGATTATTAACATATTAAACTGTGTTATCAGTGTCTTCACGTTCAATGGGACATTTGGTGGAAACTGGAGTTTTTCTCCCGGCGGATCCATCTGTGACAGGAGTCCGAGAACCGCCTGAGTCACCGGCGGCACCCGTGTGTTTACCTCCGCACAAAACTTCTCTGATTCAGAGCAAATAAATCCGTCCACCGCCGCGATTTCACTCTTATTGTCCGCTCACATGTCTCTGCTCACTGTAACACCACTGGGACTTTCACATACCGACAGATTTTATACATTTTAGGAGACGAAACGTGAAGACAGACTGCGAGTTGCACAAAGTGACTGTGTGTTACGGAGGTTTGAAGCCTCCTGGAAGTAAATCAGCGAGTCCTCGGCGCCAAACACGGAGCCGAGTGCGAAGGGACGGGCGTTTTCTCCCCGAAACAACAACAGTTGTGATCTCAAACGTTTCTCTCGCTGAATTTTATCCCCAAAATGTGGAGGAGAAAACACAAAGTGTCGCCACACGAGAGCAGGACGGCGGAGCGGCGGCGCGGGTTGACTCTCCACGGTTCTCATGTGCTTTATAAGTCCCGCCTCCTGCTCTCAGCTCGGACACCTTCACACAGACACAGCACAGACTGACAGACATGGCAGAAGAAGCTCCAGCAGCCGCCCCGGCGAAAGCCCCGGCCAAGGCCCCGAAGAAGAAGTCGGCTCCCCGGCCCAAGAAGGATGGACCCACCCCTCCCGAAGCTGATCATCAGCGCCGTGACCGAGTCCAAGGAGCGCAAGGGGCTGTCACTGGCGGGGCTGAAGAAGGTCCTGGCCGGCAAAGGCGTCGATGTGGCCAAGGCCAACAAGCGCATCAACACCGCCGTCACCAAGCTGGTGACCAAAGGCACCCTGGCCCGGACCTCCGGGACCGGCGCCTCCGGATCCTTCAAGCTCGCCAAGAAGGAGACCAAAGCCGCCAAACCCGTGAAGAAAGTGGTGAAGAAGAAGGCCCCCGTTAAAGCCAAGAAGCCCGCAGCCAAGAAAACCGCCGCCAAGAAAGCGACACCCAAGAAAGTGGCGCCCAAAAAGTCCCCGAAGAAGGCACCGGCCAAGAAAGCTGTCAAGAAGGCGCCAGTGAAGAAGAGTCCCAAGAAGGCTCCCGCCAAGAAGGTGGTGAAGAAGGCCGCTCCGAAGAAGAGTCCGGCAAAGAAAGCTCCGGCAAAAGCAGCTCCCAAGAAGACCAAGAAGTAAAGCGGTTTAATCCTGCACTCAGTGCACCAACGGCTCTTTTAAGAGCCACCACAGCTTCTACTAAAGAGCAGCTCCTCCATCCTCTACTGCTTATACTGTATATACTTTATACAACTGGAGGTTATTATTGTACATCTTTATTAAATATTAGATATTCAGTTACATTTACAGCTATCGGCTCAATATGGGGTTATAATTATTGTCCTGTTTTATATTTCAGTCATTCAGTGTCACAATAATGTTGATGAGAAGAATCTTCAGTCACTCTACAAATAACACAAAGTTAATTTATTTAAGTTTAATTATTTGTCTGTTGCACTCGTCCCAAATTAGTTTAAGGAATTCAGTTTTATACATTTCTATTATAGAATATATTTTTGTTACGGTGCTTTTTTCATGTTTTCTGTTCGTGTTAATGTCTCAAGCGTTTCATAAAATACACATTTACTACACTTATAACATTATTATTATTTTTAAATGGTCAGAATTTAAATAAAATAAAACTAGTTTGTTGTTAACTTGCTCTACTTATATAATTTTGAGATTCTTTAACATTTTATTTATGTATTTCTATGTTTATAATAGTTGTACGTTTATTACTTTTGTAGCTTTTTTAACATTATTTAGCTGAAAAGTTATTTTCAGGGGCGGATCTAGAGGAGTTGGGTCGGGGGGCCACTGCCCTAAAATGTCTAGACACCCCAGTTTGGTGTCAGTTTGAAGACATCTAACATCATTAATAGGTCATTAAATGTGTTAATGGATGTTTTATTGATCTCTGAAGAAATAAAATTGATTTCTAGTTAAAACTTTATTTAGGTTGTTTTTTTTCAAGCAAATATAACTGATTAATATTTCTGCTCCTTACAGTCAATATATCTTCCTCTGAATGTTATTTTACAGACCTCAATTATTTTATTGTTACAATAAAATGCATCATTATTGTGATGTTGATGATGTTTGTATATGTATGAATAAATCTGTTTATGATGAAAATCTTAATGACATTTTAATCATTCAATTATTTGGGCCCATTGTGGATTATTTCCACTTTAAAATAAACTTTATTGAAGTTTTACAAGACAACTTTACAACATTAAAGTGCAACCAGTGCCAAAAGTGCATTAATGTATATATAATATAATTATGTGAATTCATAATGATTATTTTCACCCTTTCTCTAATTGATCATTTATTGGTGAAAGTAATCCGATATCACTTCACACTGCGGAATAGTTTATAATGTATAATGATGATTTAATATTTATTATATTTAGTTTGTAAAGTCTCAAAGTATCAAACTGTCGTTAAATGTAGTAAAATAAACAAGTACAATGTTTCTGTCTGAAAATGAAGTAATTGTATCAGCACAATACTTAATTAATAATTCAATAAATAGTTCAGAGGAATAATGTAATAGATTACTATATATATCTACACACAGTGTGGTTCAGGATGTTTAACATTAATGGATATAAACAGTCTCTATGAAACCGTTCAACCAGACAACCGTTGGTGTCTCTCTTGTTCAACAGCCTGTCGCTGATTGGTTAGTTTGATTTTTTTCTGCCAATAGTCGATGAGCTAGAACGCGCGCGCAACTGTGGCTGGACCAATCAGCGCCGACCTCGCTGCGGCAGTTCCTTCATAAAGCCGCTGTTCGCAGTGAGAATTCATTCTTTCGCTGTGAACTCAGAGAAGACTAATAATCAACAATGGCCAGAACCAAGCAGACCGCCCGTAAGTCCACCGGAGGAAAGGCTCCCAGGAAGCAGCTGGCGACCAAGGCTGCCCGTAAGAGCGCCCCCGCCACCGGCGGAGTGAAGAAGCCCCACCGTTACAGGCCCGGTACCGTGGCTCTGAGGGAGATCCGCCGCTACCAGAAGTCCACCGAGCTGCTGATCCGCAAGCTGCCCTTCCAGCGCCTGGTGAGGGAGATCGCTCAGGACTTCAAGACCGACCTGCGCTTCCAGAGCTCCGCCGTCATGGCTCTGCAGGAGGCCAGCGAGGCTTACCTGGTGGGTCTGTTCGAGGACACCAACCTGTGCGCCATCCACGCCAAGAGGGTGACCATCATGCCCAAAGACATCCAGCTGGCCCGCCGTATCCGCGGAGAGAGGGCTTAAACTGACCTGAGACCCGATAACCAACAACACAACGGCTCTTTTAAGAGCCACATACATCCGATAAGAGCAAAGTTTCCGTCAGTTCATGCAGCTGCTTGTTTTATTAATAATCAATATTCTCTATTTATGCACAATAAGGCTTTTATATCATATTAGTTAAGATTTACTGAGTTGTACATTAATAGATTCTAATATTTAACTTCCTACTGTCTCTACTAATGTCCATATGGAAAGCAATAGTATCAAATGTATTATATTAATGTATACTACATAGTGGTGGTTCACTGACCTAATAGCTTTTATATGTATTCCTTTACATTATTTTCAACACTTACTTACCCACCAATACACGTATATTTCTGTTTAATAGCTTCATTGAGAGTGACTACTCATACATAGAACTAAAGTTTGTGGTTGCGCTCTGCATCCCTATGCACCATATCACTTTAACTTGACATCTATCACTCTGTCATCCAGGTATGTTGTGAACAGTATGGCCTTTTCTTTTTATCTGTGTGTATCAAGTGTGATCCTGTGTGGGATACCATATATGTATCAATATGTTGATGTCCTGAGCAAACTGAAGCAAATCCCTAGCAACTTGCACTGAGTTGTATGGCAAAGTATTGAATCCTTACTGTTGCAATACAAAAGTGGGAAAGTAATACAGGGTTAGAGTAGAAATAAAAAATAAAATAAAGGCTAACCTAAAATAAATCAAACAATTAACTAAATGTAAGCACATACAGATAACATAAGTAGAAAAAAAAGAAAACTAGTAACTAAATGTGACAAAATGCAACAAAGATTGCAGTTAAATGTAGGTATACACAACAATATGCACCATGCAGTTTAGCAGCATAAATTGCAGATAAAATTATACAATTATCTATATTCAAATCCAACATAAGTATTATTGAACCGTTCCTGCATTTTATTTTAGAACCTGTAGTTTAAAAGTACCTTCATGTATTTACATATAATCTAAGTGCACCATCTTTGTTCCTATAAATCATGGTGATGCTATTATTAGTTACATGCTAGTCTACTCAAAGACTAAGTTCATTTTAGCAAATTTTATATTCAAACTGTTTCTTTAAAGTTTCCTGACTTTTTATACACTGTTAATAGTTCTCCCAGCTACCAGTTTCTGTAAACAATGTTAATGTGTTCCTTATTTAGCGTTTATTCAGTGGCAGACTGCAACAGCTCCTAGTTAGAGGAAGGAGGATAAAGGACAAATCCTGCCTCCATCTGCACAGTTCACTGTGTTATGAGTTTCTCATTGTAGGTTTATTGTTTACTACTGGAAACACACATAAGGGATACTCAGGATAAATAAAGTATTTATATATAGTGGCTGTTATTCATATCATTGATAACTTTCAGTAATAGTCACTGATAATCAAGAGGAACTGTCTCGTTAGTTAGGAGTGTGTGGCTCTTAAAAGAGCCGTTGTGTTGTGTTCAAGTCGGATCCGGGTATTTACTTCTTGGCGACCTTCTCGGTCTTCTTGGGCAGCAGGACGGCCTGGATGTTGGGCAGGACGCCTCCCTGAGCGATGGTGACTCCACCCAGCAGTTTGTTCAGCTCCTCGTCGTTGCGGACGGCCAGCTGCAGATGGCGGGGGATGATTCTGGTCTTCTTGTTGTCACGGGCGGCGTTTCCGGCCAACTCCAGGATCTCAGCGGTGAGGTACTCCAGCACGGCGGCCAGGTACACCGGAGCTCCGGCACCGACACGCTGAGCGTAGTTTCCCTTCCTCAGCAGCCTGTGGACACGGCCGACGGGGAACTGGAGTCCGGCACGGGATGAACGGCTCTTTGCCTTTGCTCTGGCCTTTCCGGCTCCGGTCTTTCCACGTCCAGACATTTTCAGGTTATTTCTCGAGTCAGAGTCGAAAGGGAGAATGTTTCTCAGAGAGCGGAACCCAACTTTATACCGAGCAGCGAGCGAGCGTTACTCTGATCGGCCAATCAGAAACGAGCTCGTTCTAGCTTTCTGTCATTAGAACGCTTCCGTTTGGCGCCATTCGGCCTTTTCACAATAAAACAAGACCGCTCAAACTGGACTATTCTTCAATTTAACCGCCAGAATGTTTATAAGAGAAAGACTCATTGTGGATGAGTTAGACAAAGAAAAACATCAGTCACACATTCCCAAATATAATATACACTATAAACATATACCAGATATGTGTCTAAAATATATTAGATTTAATAGGATTTAATAAAAGTATTAAATTATATTATAGTATTAGTATTATAGTATTTAATAAAATATTTAATAAAAGTAATCATATTACTTAAAATGCAATAGGCTACTAAACAATACTTATATGACCTAAAAACGTATTTTCTTGATATGAAAAGAAATGAGAGTGAAGCTTTTTTGTCTCATATAGCCTGAATTTAATTTAATGTAGATCATAAACTAAATAGTTTAACTGCTTCTGATCGTGCCTTTATTTTGAAGGTTAAACACAAACCCCATGTTAATCTGTTGATGAACGGTGCTTTAGTTTCCCTCCAAAAATGTAATCAGACATCTGTTCACCTCAAAAACAAGTTATATTTGTATGTATTTATATATTAATTGAATATCTCCTCCTCAGTTCTTAGTACATTTCTTCAGATCATTCAGATGTAGAAGAAATGTGTTTATATGGACACTAATCTCTCAAACGTTTGTCTTTGTGAATATAGAAAGTGGTAAAAACATTGAATTCAGTTTATTCCCCTAAAATCAGCACAACCTGCCATCCAGTGATGTTTCTAAATAAAATCAAATATACAGTAAAACTCGAGAAATATGTTTATAATTGTAGAAAGAAACACAGCAAACGTATACAAATCCATCCAATTTATTCAGAAAACAGAAGAAAGTGACTACAGGAAGAAACCTTACAACACTTAAAACATATATCAGGTAAAATGATGAAAAAAAAACACAAACACTTTATTATCTGCTCTACATTAGTATTATAGTGACGTGTTGGTCAGGAACCAGTCAGCTCCCTATTTCTGTTCTTTATAAGTTACATGAATAATTATTACCCTATAACATTAAATATAATCCAGAACTACAGACTATAAGTGATGTAGTTACTAATATAAAGTATAAAATGTCCAATACACAAATGTAATAGTGGTTTATGTTTACATTAATTGTTTTATATACAGGAAGGTTGGTTTAACTAAATACATTTAATATGTGAACAAATACTGAAACACTAATATATTTATAATAATCAATATATACACACACTAGTGTAGGTGAGGATGGGAAGTATTGGGATATTAATCATCTAAAATTGTAGCATTACCTAGGTGTCTATTAAATGACAACTAAGGAAATCCTTAGTAAATCATTTTAAATTGTTCAGAAGAGATATTTAAAATGATGTGTGTATATTATAATATGTTTCTGATGTCAGTGATTGTAACAGGAGGATCAGAGCTCTCAGTAGAAGCAGTGGGTGGTCCTGAAAAGGACCGTTGTTGTTGTTGAGTAAACAGCTGTTTACTTGGAGCTGGTGTATTTGGTCACGGCCTTTGTCCCTTCGGACACGGCGTGCTTGGCCAGCTCGCCGGGCAGCAGCAGGCGGACGGCGGTCTGGATCTCCCTGGAGGTGATGGTGGAGCGCTTGTTGTAGTGAGCCAGACGGGAGGCCTCACCGGCGATACGCTCGAAGATGTCGCTCACGAAGGAGTTCATGATGCCCATGGCCTTGGAGGAGATCCCGGTGTCGGGGTGGACCTGCTTCAGGACTTTGTACACGTAGATGGCATAGCTCTCCTTCCTGGTCCTTCTCCTCTTCTTGCCGCTCTTGGTTGCCTTGGAGACGGCTTTCTTGGAGCCCTTCTTCGGTGCTTTGGGTGGTTCAGGCATGTTGATTTCGGATTGGATGTCCTTGATCAGATGAAGTCGGTACCGGCGGACGGCTCTGTTTATATGTTCATGATGCAAATCTCACTGCGCTGTTGCTCGCACGGGATTGGCTGAGTGGTTACCCTACACACTGCGCATGCGCCAAGGAACCGCCTGAACAGATCATTCACAGCCATTAAAGTTCAGACAGAAACAGAAAATACTAATAAAATACATAATGTGAATATGTGTGAACTGCTCTGTGCTGCAGGTCGCTCCTGTAACACTGATTCAACAGATTAAACCACTAAATATACAGTTAATAAACACACAGTGATCAATATCACCTGAAGGATGTTTATCAGCTGTTGTCCCAATATTACATTAGTCTTTATCACAGTCCCCGAATATCCTGGAAATAATCTACATATTCCTGGAAATGTTTCATTGTATTTTAGTCTTTTGTTTAATACTCGACTGTTGGACGACACAAAGTATGTTTAACTGATTTGAAGCTGAATGGAAATCATTTTAAAAGCTCCTTTTTATGTCAGTCTTTTCACAGCAATGAGTGAAACGGACGGGCAGCGATCTTTTCTGCGTCTAAATGAACATTAATGAGACACTTCATCATTTAAAAGTGATTCATTAAAATAAGAATCAACTTTATATAAATAACACCTTTTAAAATCAGGTTTACAAAGTGCTTTTAATGGTAAAACATCAGGAATCAAACACTAAGAACCATCAGTAACAATATAAAAATAAAACAACACAATCACAGTGAATAAAAGGTGAGATAGAAAGATCACAGGAAGCAATATTGTTATAAAAGTGTTGTTTTAATGAAGTGAATTTTCCTTCCTGATCTCCTCTGATTATAACTCTGGTTTTGGGAACCTGAACGCAGCATTTGAGGACCTCGGGGTCACATAAGAGGTCGGAGATAAACTGTAACTCATTCCAGTTCTTAAAAGTGATAATTAAACTTTAAATCCACTCTCACACTAACATCAGTGCTGTGTGTTCTTGTTTTCTGATACCTGTTAAAGTCCTTGATGCTGTTTTTATATCAGTTGTATCGTCAGTTTACGTCCTTGAGACAGTCGACGAGTGAACACATCCATTAAAGTTATCGGGGTCGGAGCTGAGGAAGACCTGGGTGTCGTACAGTGAAGGAGGACGAGAACCACGATCAACACTAAAGAGATTAAATCAGTTTATAATATTTTTATTATAAAATGTATAAAGATTTTAACCCTGTTTAACCCAAATAGAGAAAAACCCAGAAGAAAAAATGATTTTATCTTTCAGATGTTATTGTAGGAGGCCTTTGATGCAGAAATTAAAGTGTGTGTTTTTTTATTTTTAAGTGTTTATAAGATGTACATGTACCAGAGACAGGATTTGATGGGGAACTTATATTTGGCTTTCCCCTTGAAAGGAATCATCATGCTCTTCTGGTACCAACTGCAGGCATTTCTCTCTGAATGAATCAAACCATGGTCTGAGTTTCCATAGTTTGTCTTTCTTTTCCATCTCAGATACTGTCATGTTGTTTACAAAATGTAATGACGTCAACAGGGGAGTACCGTGTCTCTGTCTCCCAATACATACGGGTTCCAGCCATTTGTACCAGGCCCATCTTCAGGTACATGCCAAACATTTTTTCAGTTTCCTTCGCAGTGGTGTTTACAGATGTTCCATGTGTCTGAAAGCTGTACTCATTTGTGTTTTGTGTCAGAGCCTCAATCATGTCCTGGACACAAACTTCTGGAAGTATTCCAATAGTGTGTGGAGGGAAATGTCATCTCCTGTGATATCCAGACAGTTTTCTTTGTCCACTTGTTGACAGACATCTTCATCTGAGTCTTTATCAGTCTCATCAGAGTCATCGAGATCCATCTCAACTTCACTCTCTCCAGTTTGGATAATATCAATCACATCCTGTACACTGTATCGCGGCTCTGTCCTTGCTGGTGGCATTCTGAAAATAAAATATTAATTAATTAACATGTATAAATATGCTTTTTAGTAGTACATAACCTGAAGGAATAGATAGGGTGGTGGACCAAGTGCTCAGGGTAGAAATGTTTTCCAGGCAGATAATACTGTCTGCTTATTGTAAGTCGCTTTGGATAAAAGCGTCTGCTAAATGGCCTACATGTAAATGTAAATGTAAATTAGTCTATGCTCTCTACTTATCATGCTAAATGAAACATGCATCCCAACCACCAGCCATATAGTCGCACAATACTGCCTTGACATAACAATTCGGCTTGTCATGCTCTCTAATTATCATACTAAAAGGAAAACATGCATACCCCCACTTCCATCCACACCCCACATTCAGGAACATTTTCACCTTTCCCAGAACTGAATTGTCTGTTGATATCCTCTTTGTGGACAAACTCATGGAAATTTAGGTCAGTCTGATCAAATTAACTACATTTTTTAGAGATAAAACTTTTAAATCTGTCAAATTTGACCAGAACACAACACAAGGGTAGAATGAATACTATCCATGTATAAAAAAAATACTCTGTTTCAGGCAGTGGTGTAGTGGAGGGAATGCAACCTGTTTGTGCCCACTGCAACAAGCATGCTATTTTTACTACCACACTCACCCAAATATATAACAAGCTCTAAATGAAATTTGATGAGTCTATTCCACAATAACTACATATGCAATGCTCTAGACATTGTAATAACATTTTACTTACTTGAATCTGATGAATACAGTCCAATAAAACAAAGAGATATTGTTTGAAGGAAACCTTGTGAGGTTGTGTGAGTTCATGGCCATAAGGAGGGACTAAACAAATGTACCACCCAATAGCATTGTGAGACTGAACAATACGTTGGGTCCTATTGTTCAGTCTCACAATGCTATTATGTACCACTATGGAAATGTGGTAAAAAAATAAGATAAGATATTTAGGATGGATAAAGTTAACGCTGTAATTTTACAACAAGGGGTGTTACAGGGACGTGTAGAAAAGAGGCTCCGCCCAGTGAACTACGCGCTGCCTGTCCTCTGTTACGTCCGCAGTCAGGCTGTAAATAGTGACGGTCGAGCAGCATCCACTCATTCACCGTTGACTAACCAACAGTAAGAAAATGTCTGGCCGCGGAAAAGGAGGCAAAGGACTCGGTAAAGGAGGCGCCAAGCGTCACCGTAAAGTTCTCCGTGATAACATCCAGGGAATCACCAAACCCGCCATCCGCCGTCTGGCTCGCCGTGGCGGTGTGAAGCGTATCTCCGGTCTGATCTACGAGGAGACCCGCGGTGTGCTCAAGGTGTTCCTGGAGAACGTGATCCGTGATGCCGTCACCTACACCGAGCACGCCAAGAGGAAGACCGTCACCGCCATGGACGTGGTGTACGCTCTGAAGAGGCAGGGCCGCACCCTGTACGGCTTCGGGGGTTAAAGCTCATCCAGACCCGCTGACAACGAACCAAAGGCTCTTTTAAGAGCCACACACTTTATCTGCAGAGCCCACAGTCCCTGATCATTTTATTTTAGTTCTCAGATTATATATATTTATATATGTGTGGTCAGTGTTGACCAACAAGAAGTTGTACTTGACTATTATCAGCGTGGACCGTTAGAACTCCAGTTTCCTTCAATATGAACTTCTCTATTCATACAGTGGAAACAAATACACTAGAACTAAACTTGCAACAATGTATCATAATGTAAAATTGTTTTCACTGAGCATATATAACATAATCTTGAGGGGGAAAAATACATATTACATTTACTTGCAAGTTTCATAAATGGATTTCATCAAGGCTTTATAGTCCTATATATAATTCATATTGTGGTATTGAATTAAGTTAGTTTTTGCTCTTTACATTTTTTTAAATGTATTTATAATAAATGGCTCCATGTAGGATAGGCATTGTGGTTTTTGTGTTCTTTAAGTAGAACATAATACATTTGCATTATTGTATTAATTTTTACATACTATATACTTATACTAGTTTTAACAAAAGACTAATTCATTGATAAAATGGTGACTTGATCAAAGCATGTCTATAAAGAGATACAGCATTTTAATTTTGTGTATGAAAAATTAATTCCTGATAGTGATTGATACACACGGATAATCACATTTCAGCATTAATAATAAGAAAATGTTTGTAAACTTAAAGCAGAACTTGTTACTTTGGTTCAGGATGCATAATAGAGGCAGGATGGTCCATTAACTGATCAAAGCAGCAAGAACAGAATAAAATTGTTCAGTCTTTAGAATCAGAATCTGGTTTATTATTATCATAGGAGGAATTTGCCTTGGTGCAAAGAATCACAAAAAATCAAATACTAAAGATATAAATATTCCTGTCCTTCTTAATGAGGCCGGCTATATGTAAACAAATTAATAAATGCAATGTTTGAACTCAACATCCCCTTTATCTGATATTAAAATATCTCCGTGGACAGAATTCACTCATATGTTAACTTATATTGTTTTAAAGACAACCTCAAAGTACGTGTTCCTATCGAACTGAAGCAAAGGAGATCAATAAACTGATCACTGGTTTATTTTCATGGTTACAAATGTTTTTGTAATTGTCCTGAAACGACTGTCGGCTGTTTCTCCTGCTGATTCAGTGATATTTTATATAGTGAATATATATATATATAGTCTTCTGATTAATAATGTATTCTTTTATTTTGAAACAGTCACTTTGTTTTTTAGCCTTTTTGAAACTTTTGTATTGTTAAATCAATACATATCATTTTATGAAAAAGAGTGACTGTGTATCACTCAGGACATTTACTACGTCCGGGATCCATCGAGGAAACTAAATTAATTCATCATTACACCAACATTATATGTATTGATCTGTGATTGATCAGTAAACTGTGTGAACGTCTTTAAACAGACTGCGTTTATGTTAATATAACGTGACATAATTCACTTTAATTAACATTTTCTAATTTAAAGCTCCAGTGTGAAACATTGAGGAGGATCTATTGTCAGAAATATAATTATATATATTTATATTCACGGATACGTTTTCATTGGTGAATAATTAAATAGGAATTGTTGTGTTTTTGTTTCCCAACCTTTTTCCTTATATGATCCTTTTCTATCACTTAATAAACATTAGTGACATATGTAATGTATATTTCATATTATATTCAAGCTGTACAATAAACTCAAACAGTGAACTCTTGAATTTTGAGCAGATTATTTCTTGTTTAAGGAACTTTTTCATACAATTCTCTGTGTGTATTATGTATTTTTATGATTTTTACAGACTTATCCTGTGAAATTAAACATTGTGCTTAATGAAATGTAATTAAACAAAAACATAACCTTAATGAATGGACATTATGATTTTAGGACCTTTAAATACACAGTATAGTACTTTTAACACTTAATCATCACTACTTACATTTAGCATCAGACTAATTTCAGTTATCGACGAATGGCGACTTGATCAAAGCTTTTATTATGAAGACATGAAAACATGAATTCCCAATATAGTTACTGACTCGCTAAATACACTATAATGCTCATATTTCAGGATTAATGACTTAATCTGCTTCTTTCTTGACGAATTCTGTGTTTTCTATTTGACAATTTACATTATTATTATTTTTCTTTACAGAAATGAACCAAATGCTGAGAATCGGCCTGTTGTGTGTATTAAGTTTTCTTTTTGATCGAGATCATCAGAGGGCGACAGATGTCCATCGGGTACTTTGACCTTGACTTTTACGGTTTATTTTTTGGGCCGTTCTGAAGACAGGAAAGTGACGTCTATCTGCTCTTATCTAAACACAACAACCTGAATACAACACAGACACTTTCCTGATATTTCCCTGTTGGTGTAAAAGGTATAATACTGGAATTTAATCCATTCAATATCAGACTGATTTGATCCGTGAGCTCACCTGAGATTAACAGCTGGAGCACAAACATCCACACAGCTCTTTGTTTGTAATTAAACTACAGTAAAAGTGTTATAAAGGGTTTATAAAGTGTTTCTGTATAAGTGTGATTGTTGTGACAGTAGATTGTGCTGAGGGAGGCTGTTTAATAAGGAAATACAATACAAACCAGTTAATTAACATCAAATAAATCAAAATAAATAAAACAAATTACAATAATAAAGACAATACAGGCAAAGAAGAACAGACTTCCTTATACATTACAGAAATAACTTTAAATTTCAGCATTAATATAAAATAAGGCTGTTTAATCTGTTTTTATAGTTTCAGTCAATAAAGCCGATCAAAACTGGTCAACTCAGGATGGACGGAGGAAGATTTCAGATTTCAGTTTTTTATTGTTTAATCGGAAATGTTCTGTCCATAATTTACATTATCGGGGAATTATTGATAAAAAGTGGATTATAACTATAAATAAAGAGTAAATATTGTCAAAACCTTCATCACACCAACATATATATATGCAGGGCCGGCTCTAGGTATAGGCGATACAGGCGGTCACCTAAAGCGCCATCTGCTGGAGGGGCGCCGCCAGTCACCCTCGAGGGAGAAAAAAACAACAACAAAAAAAACCAATAACACAACAATAATAATTTTCGTTGCCCATCTGCCTCCCTTCGTGTTCTGTCTTTAAAATAATAAATATTAACAAAATAAAGTAACAGATAAACAATGACATGTTTCTCACTTGTGGTGCTGAGTCACGTGACGTGTGGTCATTGGCTGCACACCTCAGAGGGTAAGACAGGTGTCAGAGGTCAGGTCACGTCAAGGGACAGACAGGTTATGTTTTGATATATCTTGCACACTGCTGGCGAGATGAAACGGCCGTCAAAGCCCTCGAGTGAGCAGTACCGAAAGAGAAGAAAAGAGGAGGAGGAGGAGAAGTCCCAATATTAAGATAACATTACGTCATCTTTTTTAAATCCCGTTTTGTGTGACGACGTTTCATTTGTATTAGCTTGCTAGCTAAGTTGAAATAAAGCAACGCTAGCTTAACACTAGAACGGCCAAGAAGTTAATTTGGACCGTTTTCAAATTTATATGTGCAATAACTTTGTTGAATGAAAAAATGCAATACTGCTGTTACCTGACTTTAACTAAAAGTGTCTGTATTTTAATTTAGAATAGTTTTTATATAAATATAAATTATACAAATGTGATCGTGTATTGAAGCAGCATGTTGCTGACGTGGAAACACGAGTTAACTGTACATCCTACTTAGGAAAAAATATTCAAAATGAACTTACTGATTGCACTCGTGGAAAGCTCCTGGAAGTTATAGTCAAAGAAATTCAATAAAATAAATACTTCTCAATCATTTTGGATTGCACCCCTGATTTGAGCCATGAAGAGCAACTGTCGGTCATTATTTGTTGCAGTTGAGGACACCCACAAATAAAAGAACATTTTATGTGGTTCCTTGAGGCAGAAGAGTCCACTGGAGAAAACCTTTCAACCCTCATCCCAAGGAGACTCAAAGAGCTCAGCATCCCATTTGAAGACTGCAGAGGGCAGTCTTATGACAATGGTGCCAATATGAAAGGGAAGAAGAAAGGTGTCCAAGCCAGACTCCTTGAAAAACATCTTAGAGCTTTATTTGTGCCATGCGGAGCACATATAGTGAATCTGGTAGTAGCTGATGCAGCAAAAAGCTCTGCAGATGCCACCAGCTACTTTGGCTACCTGCAGAAGCTTTTCACACTATTTTCTGCCTCCACACAGAGATGGTCCATCTTAAAAAATATGTGACCACAACCCTGAAATCCTGGTCAGATACTAGATGGGAGAGTCGTATCAACAGTGTAGAGGCTGTGAGATACCAGGCTGCAGAAGTCAGGGATGCACTTATAGAAGTGAGGGACAACGCCACAGATCCAGCCTTAAAAATCGAGGCACAATCTTTGGCCGAAGAGGTTGGATCTTACCGCTTCTCAATCTGTACTGTGGTATGGCATGACATCCTGACCAAAATTCAGCATGTCAGCAAACTATTACAATCAGAGACAATGCAGATGGATGTTGCAGTCAACCTTCTGAGGAAAACGGAAGCCTCTTTTATCAGCTACAGTTCGCCTAGGGCACCAAATGGGCTAGAGCCATATTATATATATATATATATATATATATATAAGCACTGAGGTGACACATGATGTATAAAGTAAGAACCTGTGGACTTGCTGTTAGAGTTGTTGTGTAACAAAGAGACACAACAGCATCTTTTAATGGACAGAGAGCAGGATGGACTAAATAAATTAAACTAAAATATAATATTTTTTTTCCATAATAATAATAATAATAATAATAATAAGTGATTATGTTTGTATGTTTTAAACTGGGGGGGGGGGACTTTCAGTATTAGCGTCTTTATTTATGCTTGAATGATAAACAAGCCTCCAGTCACTAGTTGTCAGATGGAGATGTTTCTGACAGGAGTGAAAAGAAAGACAGAGGAGGCGTCAGAGGCAAGAAGAGCAAGTGACGGTAACCGGCATAAACCTAATGAGAGCAGGAAATACGACGAAGCCTACATAGCCTTTGGGTTTACCGTGAATACGGTCAGACACGAGGAAAGACTTGTTTGTGTTTTATGTCTAAAAACTCTGGCAGCATGAAACCAGACTAATGGAGACCTTACACCCCAGTTATGTCAATAATTTAAATTCAATTCAATTTTATTTGTATAGCTCCAATTCATAACAGAAGTTATCTCAGGACACTTTTCAAATAGAGCAGGTCTAGACCGAACTCTTTATAACATTAATTACAGAGACCCAACAGTACCACCATGAGCAAGACCTTGGAGACAAGGGCAAGGGAAACACTGCCTGTTAAAAGGCAGAAACCTAGGACAGATCCTCCGGCTCTAGGTGGGTGGTCGTCTGTCTCGACCAATTGGGGAGAGAGAGAGATGCACAGCCACAACAGTAACAACAACTACACTAATAGTAGTGACTGATGATGATGAACATGACAACAGCAACAATGGAGCGGTATCTATCGGTGAGAGCAGCGCTGACGGTGTTGGTATTTTCTTTAAAACTCATGATGTTGAGATAATCAGGAGAAGAGACATTATTCCAGGTAGACTGCTGATGTTGGATTGTTTTTATCAGGGTGAAATATAGCTTATATTAATGTTTACACTGCTTCAGAAAGAACTAAGAAGTGTCGGTTGTTCAGAAAACTCTCAGAATTAACTTTGGTTGGTTTTAATATTATTTTATGTGGATATTTTAATACAGTAACTGAAGAAAATGACTGAGTGAGCAGCACAGTGTTTAAACTGAGCTCTGAGGGGAAACTTTTAAAGGAAATGTGTGAAGAATCAAAGTTAACTGATATGTAGAGCTGTTAACCCCTTAGAACTGAATTTACTAGGTTTGATTCAAAAACCAAAACTCGTATTGATAGAATATACGTATCCTCCAACTTTAATGTAACTCACTGTGGAACTGTGTTAAATGATTTTTTTTGATCATCTTCTAGTTAAAACCTCTTTGTCATCTGGAGCCTCAGCCAATAGAGGTTTCTGGAAACTTAATACACACAACTTAAAAGACTCAGACTTGATAACTCCCAGGCTGGCATCATAGTCAGGACGGGGAGGAAGTAGAGGGCGAGAGAAGCAGTCGGGCAGGCTGAGCCACGCTTGCGTCGCAGTGCGCTGGTCGGCCCAGTGGCATGTGGACGAGCAGGGCTTGGTAGCGTTCCAACCTAGCGACAAGGCCCTGAGCAAAGACAGGCACCGACTGGTCCAAGAGGAGGTGAAGGCTGGTGTGGAGGAACTGCGCGCTAGCCAGATGGTGGGGATGCGACAGCAAGGCGCATGGACGAGATGGGAACAGGCAGTGGACCGCAACATCTCCTGGTCCAAGCTTTGGCAAGCTGAGCCTTACCGGATCAAGTTCCTGATTGCGTCCATCTATGACATCTTACCCAGCCCATCCAACCTCTTCTGCTGGGGCAAGGTCAGCACACCATCATGTCCCTTGTGCCTCAGAAGAGGAACACTAGAGCATATCCTCAGCTGTTGCCCAAAAGCCCTGGGAGAAGGACGCTACACTTGGCGCAATGACCAGGTGCTGAAGGCGATAGCAGAAGCCATCTTCACCAGCATCACCCAGAACAAGCCTCTCCAACCAGCAAGGCAGGCGATTGCTTTCGCCCGAGCAGGGGAGAAGCCTAAGCCCCATCCAAGGGGGGCAGTGGGACTCCTTGGAACCGCGCCGGACTGGCAGATGAAGACCGACCTGGGGAAGCAGCTCAGATTCCCAGAGCACATTGTGGAAACCACCCTGAGACCTGACATAGTTCTGTTCTCAGATTCAACAAAACAGGTGGTTCTTCTGGAGCTGACCGTCCCCTGGGAGGAGCGTTTGGAAGAGGCCAATGAGAGGAAGCGTGACAAGTACGCCGACTTAGTGGAGGAGTGCCGCAGACGGGGGTGGAGTAAAAATAGGAAAAGAGAAACAATAAGATATTTATGTGCTAACTCTTATCAGAAAATAGAAATTGATAGTGAGGATGTAAATAGATTTTTAAAGAAGATTCCTTCATACAGCCCATTGACCTTTAATTCACTTATAGGTGAAATAAGAGGGGACGAAGTGCTGCAGGACATTAAACAGCT
>NW_026136705.1:31035629-31348129 GCF_905237075.1 Dicentrarchus labrax | reverse complement strand
AATATTTGGCGAGAACAAGGAGAAGTCAGCATTTGTGAGTGGGGGTTATTTTGACTGGAAACATGCTCATGATCGTATAGCAGAACATGAAAGCTGTGACATTCACAGAAAAGCCATGATCGCTTACATCAATCAAGCAGCTGACAGTGGGACAGTGGACTCAAGAAACAGTTCAATGAGGAGTGTGAATACTGGACACAGGTTCTACAGAGAGTTGTTACTGTTGTGAAGTTTTTGGCTGAACGGGGACTTGCTTTCAGGGGTGACAGCCACAGGTTTGGAGACACCGACAACGGCAATTATTTGGGGTGCATGGAGCTGATCAGCCAGTTTGATCCTTTTTTAAAGGCTCATATTGAAAAATATGGAAACGCTGGCAGAGGAACCCCATCCTACCTCTCCCTGAATGTGTGTGAGGAATTCATACAGCTGATGTGACAGAAAGTGCTCGAGGAAGTAATCAGCAGAGTGAAACTCGCAAAGTATTTCGCTATCAGTGTGGACTCCACGCCAGATATCACACATGTGGACCAGCTGACTTTCATCCTGCGGTACGTATCACCAGAGGGCTGTATAGAGGAGCGCTTTGTTAAGTTCCTCCCTATTGAAAGCCACACGGGAGAAGCACTGTTCAATTCAATCATTGGTGTTTTAGAGGAGATGGGCATTGACATTAATAACTGTAGGGGACAATGTTATGACAATGCTAATAATATGTCAGGAGCCTACAAAGGCGTGCAGGCCCGCAGCAAGCAGATCAACTCATTGGCACAGTGGGTACCCTGTGCAGCACATACCCTAAACCTGGTGGGGGTCAACAGTGTGAACTGCTGTGAGGAGACTGAACAGTTTTTCAGTTTTGTACAAGCTTTGTTACACTTTTCATCAAAGACCACTTCACGCTGGCAGATGATCAGGGCAGGGTTGCAGCCCAATGATAATAAAAGAAGAAGAAAAAAAAGAAAAGAAAGAAGAAAACTCCATACAGTGTTTCCAAACACAGACATATCTCTACGGCTATTCCTGACTATGCCAGTGACCAACGCGAGCGGAGAACGGTCCTTCTCCAAACTGGGCTTGGTGAAAAACAGACTGCGATCAAGCATGCAGCAAGACTGAGTCAGTCATCTCACACTGATGTCCATTGAGCATGACATCCTTCGTGATTTGGATTTTAAGGACATAATTAGGGCCTTTTCTTTAAAGAAGACCAGACGAAAGCACTTCTAAAAAGGTAAGAAAGTGCTGTATTTATAGCTTGTGCAGGTTTTAAATTGTTGTGGTTGTGCATTGTTTTAAGAGAAATGCACATTTATACTGCAAACCTTCTATAAATGTTGCTCAGTCTCATCTTTTTGGTACCTGGCATTAGGCCATGTTGTTATCCATGGTGCTGAATGGAGTGTGTTTGTGTGTCTGTGCAGGTGCAGGTGCATGTGATTGGTTCACAGGGCCCGCTGAGGCCAGAGAAGAGGCTCCTACTTTCATCTGTTTCTGTTCTTTGCTTATGCTGTTATCAGTTATTATCAATGTTTGTGCAGACAGGTGATGGTTGGTGTGGGTTGTTTTTCATAATATCGTTTGAAATCATACTTTCACACATTTTGGTTTTATTATCACCATAACTTGCTGTGTGTGGTTGTTAAATAAAGTGTCTTGTGTTTATGCTCAAGTGGGCTCAGTGATATGTTAATAACAATATTATGGTGTTTTCTGGCTCAAAGAGGGAAAACTCACTGTTGTATGTCTCGATAGAAACTAATGCATTTTATGATGTAGATTACCTAGATATTACACTTTTTTAAAATGAGACTCTATAAATCGAGGGGTTGGGGGGCCTACAAAACCTCTCAGCCCCGGGGCCTAACATTAGGTTAAGGCGGCCCTGATCACAGAGCTCAGGAAGTCTGGGACGGATTGAAGGAGTTTGGACTGAACTATGATCCTGTCGGAATCATTGACAGAAACAATAATCTGATCACGGTGAACTATTACAACTTATAATAATCATCGTTTGTTTTAAACTGTGGAAAACAAGATCTGCTATGATCATATATCAGAATATTATAGACAGTAAGACTGTAACTAAACAAATAATCACTGAACTCTGGAGGAGGAAAACCCTGGACTAATGTCACTGCTGCTATTGAACAATGTGGATTTATAATACAGAACTTTATAGACATTAAACTCCCTCAGACTCTCTGACTGTATACACTTTATAAATGTTCAGTAAATGCTTATATGATGTGTAATATATGTGTATAATTTAATAAAGTTGATTAAAAAGTTTTTTAAAAAAGCATTCATGGTAGTATTTCTCTTAACAACAAACACTTGTTAATCATAATGGTTCTTTAAATAGTTTTTTAAATTAAGATTAGTCTGATAAAATATGAGTTACAGTGTTTGAATATATTATGCATATACGTTTTTCTTTATTAGTTTAAGCAGCAACACTTTATCCGTCATCAAACTCAACATTTAGTCTAATTTGTTTCAAGTACTGAAATAACAACATAGAATAAAATATTAAACATAATAATAAAGTTGGTAACCTGCATAAACTGAGACAGGAGGTAATAATATGTTGATATTTTATTAATTGAAAATAAAAAGGAAACACTGCATTTATAATTGTCCTTTGGCTTTAAGTTATTATGGATTTAATTATAGTTTAAAAGTCTAAAATCAGGTTTGTTGAGAAGGTTTTTAGTTGACACAGATTTAATCCACAGCAGCCTCCTCGGTGTGATCTGTTTCTATTGTTCTATTGTTGTGTTCAAACTGTCGACTGATTGTCTGATTTATTCTCTTTAGTGTTGATCGTGGTTCTCGTCCTCCTTCACTGTACGACACCCAGGTCTTCCTCAGCTCCGACCCCGATAACTTTAATGGATGTGTTCACTCGTCGACTGTCTCAAGGACGTAAACTGACGATACAACTGATATAAAAACAGCATCAAGGACTTTAACAGGTATCAGAAAACAAGAACACACAGCACTGATGTTAGTGTGAGAGTGGATTTAAAGTTTAATTATCACTTTTAAGAACTGGAATGAGTTACAGTTTATCTCCGACCTCTTATGTGACCCCGAGGTCCTCAAATGCTGCGTTCAGGTTCCCAAAACCAGAGTTATAATCAGAGGAGATCAGGAAGGAAAATTCACTTCATTAAAACAACACTTTTATAACAATATTGCTTCCTGTGATCTTTCTATCTCACCTTTTATTCACTATGATTGTGTTGTTTTATTTTATATTGTTACCGATGGTTCTTAGTGTTTGATTCCTGATGTTTTACCATTAAAAGCACTTTGTAAACCTGATTTTAAAAGGTGTTATTTATATATAGTTGATTCTTATTTTAATGAATCACTTTTAAATGATGAAGTGTCTCATTAATGTTCATTTAGACGCAGAAAAGATCGCTGCCCGTCCGTTTCACTCATTGCTGTGAAAAGACTGAAATAAAAAGGAGCTTTTAAAATGATTTCCATTCAGCTTCAAATCAGTTAAACATACTTTGTGTCGTCCAACAGTCGAGTATTAGACAAAAGACTAAAATACAATGAAACATTTCCAGGAATATGTAGATTATTTCCAGGATATTCGGGGACTGTGATAAAGACTAATGTAATATTGGGACAACAGCTGATAAACATCCTTCAGGTGATATTGATCACTGTGTGTTTATTAACTGTATATTTAGTGGTTTAATCTGTTGAATCAGTGTTACAGGAGCGACCTGCAGCACAGAGCAGTTCACACATATTCACATTATGTATTTTATTAGTATTTTCTGTTTCTGTCTGAACTTTAATGGCTGTGAATGATCTGTTCAGGCGGTTCCTTGGCGCATGCGCAGTGTGTAGGGTAACCACTCAGCCAATCCCGTGCGAGCAACAGCGCAGTGAGATTTGCATCATGAACATACAAAGAGAGCCGTCCGCCGGTACCGACTTCATCTGATCAAGGACATCCAATCCGAAATCAACATGCCTGAACCACCCAAAGCACCGAAGAAGGGCTCCAAGAAAGCCGTCTCCAAGGCAACCAAGAGCGGCAAGAAGAGGAGAAGGACCAGGAAGGAGAGCTACGCCATCTACGTGTACAAAGTCCTGAAGCAGGTCCACCCCGACACCGGGATCTCCTCTAAGGCCATGGGCATCATGAACTCCTTCGTGAGCGACATCTTCGAGCGTATCGCCGGTGAGGCCTCCCGTCTGGCTCACTACAACAAGCGCTCCACCATCACCTCCAGGGAGATCCAGACCGCCGTCCGCCTGCTGCTGCCCGGGGAGCTGGCCAAGCACGCCGTGTCCGAGGGCACCAAGGCTGTGACCAAATACACCAGCTCCAAGTAAACAGCTGTTTACTCAACAACAACAACGGTCCTTTTCAGGACCACCCACTGCTTCTACTGAGAGCTCTGATCCTCCTGTTACAATCACTGACATCAGAAACATTTAATATTTTAAAAATATCATCTAAACAATTTAAACCGATTTTATTGAGGAAACAAAGGATTTCCTTGTCACTTAATAGGCACCTAGATAATGCTACAATTTTAGATGATCGATATCCCAATACTTACGATCCTCACATATACTAATGTGAGTGTATATATTGATTATTATAAATATATTAGATTTATCAGTGTATGTTGACATATTAAATGTATTTAGTTAAACCAACCTTCCTGTATATAAAATATAAAACAAACATAAACCACTATTACATTTGTGTATTGGACATTTTATACTTTATACGTTAGTAACTACATCACTTATAGTCTGGAGTTCTGGATTATATTTAATGTTATAGGGTAATAATTATTCATGTAACTTATAAAGAACAGAAATAGGGAGCTGACTGGTTCCTGACCAACACGTCACTATAATACTAATGTAGAGCAGATAATAAAGTGTTTGTGTTTTTCTTCATCATTTTACCTGATATGTGTTTTATGTGTTGTAAGGTTTCTTCCTGTAGTCACTTTCTTCTGTTTTCTGAATAAATTGGATGGATTTGTATACGTTTGCTGTTTCTTTCTACAATTATAAACATATTTCTCGAGTTTTACTGTATATTTGATTTTGATTTTATTTAGAAACATCACTGGATAGCAGGTTGTGCTGATTTTAGGGGAATAAACTGAATTCAATGTTTTTACCACTTTCTATATTCACAAAGACAAACGTTTGAGAGATTAGTGTCCATATAAACACATTTCTTCTACATCTGAATGATCTGAAGAAATGTACTAAGAACTGAGGAGGAGATATTCAATTAATATATAAATACATACAAATATAACTTGTTTTTGAGGTGAACAGATGTCTGATTACATTTATGGAGGGAAACTAAAGCACCGTTCATCAACAGATTAACATGGGTTTGTGTTTAACCTTCAAAATAAAGGCACGATCAGAAGCAGTTAAACTATTTAGTTTATGATCTACATTAAATTAAATTCAGGCTATATGAGACAAAAAAAGCTTCACTCTCATTTCTTTTCATATCAAGAAAATACGTTTTTAGGTCATATAAGTATTTTTTAGTAGCCTATTGCATTTTAAGTAATATGATTACTTTTATTAAATACTATAATACTAATACTATAATATAATTTAATACTTAAATACTATTAAATCTAATATATTTTAGACACATATCTGGTATATGTATATAGTGTATATTATATTTGGGAATGTGTGACTGATGTCTTTCTTTGTCTAACTCATCCACAATGAGTCTTTCTCTTATAAACATTCTGGCGGTTAAATTGAAGAATAGTCCAGTTTGAGCGGTCTTGTTTTATTGTGAAAAGGCCGAATGGCGCCAAACGGAAGCGTTCTAATGACAGGAAGCTAGAACGAGCTCGTTTCTGATTGGCCGATCAGAGTAACGCTCGCTCGCTGCTCGGTATAAAGTTGGGTTCCGCTCTCTGAGAAACATTCTCCTTTCGACTCTGACTCGAGAAATAACCTGAAAATGTCTGGACGTGGAAAGACCGGAGCCGGAAAGGCCAGAGCAAAGGCAAAGAGCCGTTCATCCCGTGCTGGACTCCAGTTCCCCGTCGGCCGTGTCCACAGGCTGCTGAGGAAGGGAAACTACGCTCAGCGTGTCGGTGCCGGAGCTCCGGTGTACCTGGCCGCCGTGCTGGAGTACCTCACCGCTGAGATCCTGGAGTTGGCCGGAAACGCCGCCCGTGACAACAAGAAGACCAGAATCATCCCCCGCCATCTGCAGCTGGCCGTCCGCAACGACGAGGAGTTGAACAAACTGCTCGGTGGAGTCACCATCGCTCAGGGAGGCGTCCTGCCCAACATCCAGGCCGTCCTGCTGCCCAAGAAGACCGAGAAGGTCGCCAAGAAGTAAATACCCGGATCCGACTTGAACACAACACAACGGCTCTTTTAAGAGCCACACACTCCTAACTAACGAGACAGTTCCTCTTGATTATCAGTGACTATTACTGAAAGTTATCAATGATATGAATAACAGCCACTATATATAAATACTTTATTTATCCTGAGTAATCCTTGTGTGTGTTTCCAGTAGTTGTTAACAAACCTACAATGAGAAACTCATAACACAGTGAACTGTGCAGATGGAGGCAGGATTTGTCCTTTATCCTCCCTGCTCTAACTAGGAGCTGTTGCAGTCTGCCACTGAACAGTCTGAATAAACACTAAATAAGGAACACATTAACATTGTTTACAGAAACTGGTAGCTGGGATAACTATTTAACAGTGTATTACAACATAAGTGTCAGGAAGCTTTAGAAAAACAAAGTTTGAATATAGAATTTGCCAAAATGAACTTAGTTACTGAGTCTTTAAGTAGACTAGCATGTAACTAATAATAGCATCATGATTTATAGGAACAAAGATGGTGCAAAGAAATAAAGTACTTCTTAAATTATATGTAAATACATGAAGATATTTTTAAACTGCAGGTTCTAAAATAAAATGCAGGAACGGTTCAATAATACTTATGTTGGATTTGAGTATAGATAATTTTATCTGCAATTTATGCTGCTAAACTGCATATTTTTGCATATTGTGTATACCTGCATTTAACTGCAATCTTTGTTACATTTAGTTACTAGTTTTCTTTTTTTCTACTTATGTTACCTGTATGTGCTTGCATTTAGTTAATTGTTTTTGTTGGCCTTTATTTTATTATTTCTACTCCAACCCTGTATTACTTTCCCACTTTTGTATTGCAACTGTTTCAAACAGTAAGGATAAAATACTTTGCCATACAACTCAGTGCAAGTTGCTAGGGATTTGCTTCAGTGTGCTCAGGACATCAGAGACACAAAACATATTGATACATATACGGTATCCCACACAGGATACACGCAGATCACACAAAAAAAAAAAAAAAAAAAACCTGTTCACAACATACCTGGATGACAGAGGGATAGATGTCAAGTGTCAAGAAGATATGGTGCATTGGGATGCAGAGCGCAACCACAGACTTTAGTTCTATGTATGAGTAGTCACTCTCAATGAAGCTATTACAGAAATATACATGTATTGGTGGGTAAGTAATATTATGTTGAAACTAATGTAAAGGAACACATATAAAAGCTATTAGGTCAGTGAACCACCACTATGTAGTATACATTAATATACTATTGCTTTCCATATGGACATTAGTAGACAGTAGGAAGTTAAATATTAGAATCTATTAATGTACAACTCAGTAAATCTTAACTAATGATATAAAAGCCTTATTGTGCATAAATAGAGAATATTGATTATTAATAAAACAAGCAGCTGTATGAACTGACGGAAACTTTGCTCTCTTATCGGATGTATGTGGCTCTTAAAAGAGCCGTTGTGTTGTTGGTTATCGGGTCTCAGGTCAGTTTAAGCCCTCTCTCCGCGGATACGGCGGGCCAGCTGGATGTCTTTGGGCATGATGGTCACCCTCTTGGCGTGGATGGCGCACAGGTTGGTGTCCTCGAACAGACCCACCAGGTAAGCCTCGCTGGCCTCCTGCAGAGCCATGACGGCGGAGCTCTGGAAGCGCAGGTCGGTCTTGAAGTCCTGAGCGATCTCCCTCACCAGGCGCTGGAAGGGCAGCTTGCGGATCAGCAGCTCGGTGGACTTCTGGTAGCGGCGGATCTCCCTCAGAGCCACGGTACCGGGCCTGTAACGATGGGGCTTCTTCACTCCGCCGGTGGCGGGGGCGCTCTTACGGGCAGCCTTGGTCGCCAGCTGCTTCCTGGGAGCCTTTCCTCCGGTGGACTTACGGGCGGTCTGCTTGGTTCTGGCCATTGTTGATTATTAGTCTTCTCTGAGTTCACAGCGAAAGAATGAATTCTCACTGCGAACAGCGGCTTTATGAAGGAACTGCCGCAGCGAGGTCGGCGCTGATTGGTCCAGCCACAGTTGCGCGCGCGTTCTAGCTCAACGACTATTGGCAGAAAAAATCAAACTAACCAATCAGCGACAGGCTGTTGAACAAGAGAGACACCAACGGTTGTCTGGTTGAACGGTTTCATAGAGACTGTTTATATCCATTAATGTTAAACATCCTGAACCACACTGTGTGTAGATATATACTCTATAAACACACACACATATATATATATAATTATATAATTACATAAACAGGTACCTATATGTATAGAAAGTAATTACATTATTCCTCTGAACTATTTATTGAATTATTAATTAAGTATTGTGCTGATACAATTACTTCATTTTCAGACAGAAACATTGTACTTGTTTATTTTACTACATTTAATGACAGTTTGATACTTTGAGACTTTACAAACTAAATATAATAAATATTAAATCATCATTATACATTATAAACTATTCCGCAGTGTGAAGTGATATCTGAGTACTTTCACCAATAAATGATCAATTACAGAAAGGGTGAAAATAATCATTATGAATTCACATAATTATATTATATATACATTAATGCACTTTTGGCACTGGTTGCACTTTAATGTTGTAAAGTTGTTCAATAAAGTTTCTTTTAAAGTGGAAATAATCCACAATGGGCCCAAATAATTGAATGAATAACATTTCATTAAGATTTTCATTATAAACAGGTTTATTCATACATATACAAACATCATCAACATCACAATAATGATGCTTTTTATTGTAACAATAAAATAATTGAGGTCTGTAAAATAACATTCAGAGGAAGATATATTGACTGTAAGGAGCAGAAATATTAATCAGTTATATTTGCTTGAAAAAAAACAACCTAAATAAAGTTTTAACTAGAAATCAATTTTATTTCTTCAAAGATCAATAAAACTGTGTTAAAAAAAAACAGCCATTAACGCATTTAATGACCGATTAATGATGTTAGATGTCTTCAATCTGACGCCAAACTGGGGTGTCCAGACATTTTAGGGCAGTGGCCCCCCGACCCAACTCCTCTAGATCCGCCCCTGAAAATAACTTTTCAGATAAATTATGTTAAAAAAGCTACAAAAGTAATAAACGTACAACTACTATAAACATAGAAATACATAAATAAAATGTTAAAGAATCTCAAAATTATATAAGTAGAGCAAGTAAACAACAAACTGTAGTTTTATTTTATTAAAATTCTGACCATTTAATAATAATAATAATGTTGTAAGTGTAGTAAATGTGTATTTTATGAAACGCTTGAGACATTAACACGAATAGAAAACATGAAAAAAGCACCGTAACAAAAATATATTCTATAATAGAAATGTATAAAACTGAATTTCTTAAACTAATTTGGGACGAGTGCAACAGACAAATAATTAAACTTAAATAAATTAACTTTGTGTTATTTGTAGAGTGACTGAAGATTCTTCTCATCAACATTATTGTGACACTGAATGACTGAAATATAAAACAGGACAATAATTATAACCCCATATTGAGCCGATAGCTGTAAATGTAACTGAATATCTAATATTTAATAAAGCTGTACAATAATAACCTCCAGTTGTATAAAGTATATACAGTATAAGCAGTAGAGGATGGAGGAGCTGCTCTTTAGTAGAAGCTGTGGTGGCTCTTAAAAGAGCCGTTGGTGCACTGAGTGCAGGATTAAACCGCTTTACTTCTTGGTCTTCTTGGGAGCTGCTTTCTTTGCCGGAGCTTTCTTTGCCGGACTCTTCTTCGGAGCGGCCTTCTTCACCACCTTCTTGGCGGGAGCCTTCTTGGGACTCTTCTTCACTGGCGCCTTCTTGACAGCTTTCTTGGCCGGTGCCTTCTTCGGGGACTTTTGGGCGCCACTTTCTTGGGTGTCGCTTTCTTGGCGGCGGTTTTCTTGGCTGCGGGCTTCTTGGCTTTAACGGGGGCCTTCTTCTTCACCACTTTCTTCACGGGTTTGGCGGCTTTGGTCTCCTTCTTGGCGAGCTTGAAGGATCCGGAGGCGCCGGTCCCGGAGGTCTGGGCCAGGGTGCCTTTGGTCACCAGCTTGGTGACGGCGGTGTTGATGCGCTTGTTGGCCTTGGCCACATCGACGCCTTTGCCGGCCAGGACCTTCTTCAGCCCCGCCAGTGACAGCCCCTTGCGCTCCTTGGACTCGGTCACGGCGCTGATGATCAGCTTCGGGAGGGTGGGTCCATCCTTCTTGGGCCGGGGAGCCGACTTCTTCTTCGGGGCCTTGGCCGGGGCTTTCGCCGGGGCGGCTGCTGGAGCTTCTTCTGCCATGTCTGTCAGTCTGTGCTGTGTCTGTGTGAAGGTGTCCGAGCTGAGAGCAGGAGGCGGGACTTATAAAGCACATGAGAACCGTGGAGAGTCAACCCGCGCCGCCGCTCCGCCGTCCTGCTCTCGTGTGGCGACACTTTGTGTTTTCTCCTCCACATTTTGGGGATAAAATTCAGCGAGAGAAACGTTTGAGATCACAACTGTTGTTGTTTCGGGGAGAAAACGCCCGTCCCTTCGCACTCGGCTCCGTGTTTGGCGCCGAGGACTCGCTGGTTTACTTCCAGGAGGCTTCAAACCTCCGTAACACACAGTCACTTTGTGCAACTCGCAGTCTGTCTTCACGTTTCGTCTCCTAAAATGTATAAAATCTGTCGCTATGTGAAAGTCACAGTGGTGTTACAGTGAGCAGAGACATGTGAGCGGACAATAAGAGTGAAATCGCGGCGGTGGACGGATTTATTTGCTCTGAATCAGAGAAGTTTTGTGCGGAGGTAAACACACGGGTGCCGCCGGTGACTCAGGCGGTTCTCGGACTCCTGTCACAGATGGATCCGCCGGGAGGAAAACTCCAGTTTCCACCAAATGTCCCATTGAACGTGAAGACACTGATAACACAGTTTAATATGTTAATAATCCTCTGATTCAACCTTTTAATTCACTTACATTTCTGTCTCCTGCTGTACCTGAATCACTTCAATCTGCTGCACATTAATATCACATTGTACACACTCTCATATATTCCTCAGTTCATTATTATTTAAATCATATTTACAACCTTTACTGACACTGAGTGTGTTCACAGGACTTTATTAAACTGCTGTAACACATAATGAAGTAACTGCAGTGAACAGGAGATAAAATAATATGTAGGTTCAGTGTTAGTTTATAATGTTTGATCATTTTAAAACAAACAATATTGGCTTTGTTTGAATAAAAGTCTTTAAATTGAAGTTTAACAGTTGTTGTAGTTGAGTTATGATCAATAAAAGAGTCAAAGTTCAACTGATTAATATACTTTTACACTAATGACTGCAGCCCAATAATTATATTAAACAATCTGAGGATTCAGTGATTTTATCTTATTTTAAATGTCAGTAAAACACAGCAGATGTTCATTGATCCGACACTACAGTGACTGATCAGGAGCCAGCGGTCGTCAATAATCAGATCAATACCTGCTGTACAATATCACATTTCTCTATTATACAGTAAAATACTGTACTTTATATTGCATTGTGGGTAATTTCATACAGCAGGAATATATTATTATTATTAAAACTATAAAGTATATTTAAGTATAATAATATTGGTAACTGAAGAATACATAATTATTAGTAATAATAATTACTATAATGTATCAATATTAATATAACTGATATATTTCAGTACAATATAATAAAATACAGTAAAATGTTTTTAAGTGATATTTTTCTGTTTTCTGTAAATAGTTTTATAGAATCAGAATCAGGTTTATCACCAAATAGTTTTCACTTATGAGGAATCTGATTTGGTACTTTGGTGCAAAAGAATCACAAACAAGATACAAACATATAAATAAACATAAAGATAGAGACAATAAAAAGGAGGAGCTTCTATAAACAAACATAAAGAGTGAGAGAATATTTATTGTGGCGTGAGGATTTGGTCCTGATAGACTTCCTGAAGTCCACAACCATCTCCACAGTCTTTAGAGCGTTGAGCTCCAGGTGGTTCTGGCTGCACCGGGTCACCAGATGATGGTCCATCTCCACCAGAGAGGAGCCCGATGAGGGAGCTGTCCTCCATGAGCTTCAGGATCCTGACGGACTGATGAGGTGCAGCTGTTGGTGTACAGGAAGAAGATGAGAGGAGGAAGAGCGCTGATGAAGGATCCGCTGCTGATGGTCCAGGAGTCAGAGACCATGTTCCTCCAGCTTCACCTGCTGTCAGACAGGAAGTCTGTGATCCACCTGCAGGCGGACTCAGGTACAGCGAGCTGGGAGAGCCGGTCCTGGAGCAGAGCTCGAGTCCACAAACAGGATCCTGGCAGAGACCTGTTGGTTCTGTAGGACCGCAGGAGGTCCGGGACCGGCTCTGTTAGCGGTTGTGAGGAGATAAATTACAGTTAATGTCATTTAATGTCATATCTAAATACAGCGACGTTTATTTAACTGTTTATTTAAGTGTTAAAGTCGAATGTGTCTTTCTGCTTTTAACATGTTGATTGTTATTGTTTGTTTGTTTATTATTGTGATCAACAGATTGCAGCACTTTATAAAACAAACAATAATATTTATAACTGAGTGTTTCTCATACAACAGATTTATGATCATTTGATGTCTTATTTAATATTTCAGTATATTGATGAATTTAATGTTTATTGTCCAAAGAGAGGAAAGACAAACATTCACACTGAACATTGACGTTGCAGAAATATTGGAAACAATAATTTAATATAAAAAGATTAAACTCTATTTATTGTTATTTTTTCTTTTCCAAACTATTTACTGTGAAAGTTTTTAAAATTTTGAAAAATAAAATATTTATTAGAGTTTGAATGTAAATATATTAAATATATTGAAACATGATGTAAATGTAAATATAACATTAATATGACTTTGAACCGGAAATATTACAACAACTTTATTTAACTGTAATTTCTCTTTAACAATTTTATTAAATTCTGATTGAATCGTATTATTGATCAAACAGGTTCAAAATCCACATTAATATTAATATAACGTGAAATAACAAATGTGTCCCAGCTGACTTTAAACAACATAATGAAGACAAACAGAATGACAACACAAACTTGAACTAACTCATATTTTATTATCCTGTTATTGTAGATAATAATTAATGTTTCTGTTTCTGATAATGATTTTAACTTTAATCAGCTTCAGTTTGTCTGGAAACTTCCTGATTTTAATGTAAATAATTTCACTTTATAATCAAATATTCTCTCTCGAACACAAAATGAAGTTTTATTTTCTGTCCCAGATGTCCAATAAATAAATAATATAAATAAATAAATAAATAATAATGGAAAGAAAATAAAATTTCTACCTGAGCAACTTAAACTGGATAAATTTTTTGTCACATCAATATATCATTATCAGTATATCAATATATCAATATATCAATATCAATATATCATTATCAGTATATCAATATATCAATATATCAATATCAATATATCATTATCAGTATATCAATATATCAATATAACATTATACCAATATATCAATATCAATCCCATCTGAATCAATAACTGTATAAAACGACTCTTTTTTATTATCTTGTATTTTTTATTTAATGTGTATTTTTCTGTTGTCAGTGAATTTATTTATTGATCCTGTGTGTGATCAATAAAGTGATCTGATCGTATCTCTCCTGACCCACAGCAGTAAAACTCCAGAGCAAACAGCGCCACCTGGTGGTCAAACAGTTTCCTGCACATATAATCTTAATGAGGCAGTTTATTAATTATAAAGAGAAACTTTGTGAATATTTTAACACTCTTTAAGATTTTACATGTTAAACAAACAAAAACAAAGAAAACAAAAGTACAATCATGAGCTCATATAAAGAAAATATATTGCACACAGATCAGTGATCAGTAAATTAAAAGGTCAGTAACAGTTTGCTGTTGATGATGATGAGTTATTTGTTCTTTGGAAGCATTTTACATTAAAGTCCATTTAAAACCGTCCAGAGTCCACCAGGAGCTGCCGTCTCATCCTCATTAAAATAAATAACTTCATTAGTTTGAACAAACACCATCCAGGCTCTGAACAGCTCCTCACCCTCGGACTGACACCCTCCCTCTGAAACTGGATGAACTTCCTCACAGACTCCAGTTGGAGACCGGACATCGTACTACTACGTCTCCAACGCCTGCATTATAAAGCACGCAGACGACAGCCCGCTCATCGGACTGATCAGTGGAGGCGAGCAGACGTACAGAAGAGAGATGATTATTGATCCTAAAACTTTCTCCTCCCATGAAACACTTTGGATTTATAACTCAGAACCGTATAAATACTGAACTCTGTATGAACTTTATAAACTAAAGCACTTTAGAAATGTTTGCTGGATGCACTTTACGGGTTTTAACTGAAGCACTTTCTTTGTCTATGTAATGTATAACATATATATATACTGTAATAAAGTTAATTAAAAGAAAACCACTAAGTTTTGACACTGTTACAGGAAAACAGTGGTTTTAAGGTCTGAAACCGTCTGCAGCTGAACACCTCCAAGACCAAGGAGATGGTGGTGGACTCTCCAACCCGTGTCCATCGAGGGGGTCGATGTGGAGGTGGTCAGGACCTATAAATATCTGAGGCTGCAGCTGGACAACAAGCTGGACTGGACAGCAGATATAGACGCTTTACACAGGAAAGGGCAGAGCCGGCTGTACTTCCTGAGAAGGCTGGGCTCCTTCAACATCTGCAAAAAACTGCTGCAGATGTTTTACCAGTCTGTGGTGGCCAGCTTGCTCTTTTATGCTGTGGTTTGCTGGGGAGGAAGCAGCAAGAGGAGAGACGCCGGTCGACTGGACAGACCGGTGAGGACAGCTGGCTCAGTGGTGGACACAGAGCTGGACTCTCTGGTGACAGTGGCAGAGAGAAGGACCCTGGACAAACTGCTGTCCCAGTCCAGCTCCACCCACAGACTCAAAAACTCTTTTGTCCCCCATCAGACTGTACAACAGCTCTCAGTAAAGGCAGGGAGGACAACAGATAGTTTCCTCCATCTGCACTGCCTCTGCTAAATGCTGTGACTTTCATTCATTGGTCGACAGCCTAATTTTAATTGCGCATAGTTTTACATTTATCCCCAGTTGCAGTTCTATTTGATATTAATTATAAAAGCTATATTATTTCTTCACAGACAGACAGTTCTGCGTGCCGATGAGGACGATGTTGACCACCGTGTTGACAAAGTAGAGAACGAGGCTGAGCGCGATGCAGAGGCCTTCGCACGTCTGTCGCAGGACGCAGCTCCCTGAAATAAACCCACGGTGAAGCACGTCCTTGACTCGCCACGCCACGTGACAGGAGAGGTGTCCCACCATCTTGAAACTCTCAAACACTCCTCCCAGCGTCTGCAGCCAGCCCTCCACAACCTGCAGCGCTCCGCAGGCGGCGCTGGAGACGGCCTCAGTGGCGGCGAGGAAGGAGAAAAGAGCAAAGTTCCAGCATTCGACCAGAGAGGAGCCGCTCAGGACGACCAGCGTGTTGTGGAGGGAAGCGCCCGCGCCGGACAGGAAGCGACACAGCCAGCTGAACGTCCTGACGACCAGGTCGAGCAGCAGGCAGCAGGCGTCCACACATCCTCCAACAGCAAGAGAGACAACGTTCACTTCGTCCATAGTCGGCTGCAGGCGAGAGAAGAAGAGTGACAGTGTGTTTGATGAGTAAAATATTTATTACATTTATTAAAATTATTTAAAGGAAAAATCTACAAATCTTCACATTTGTAAAACTGGAACCATGAAATGTTTTTACAGAAAAAAAAGAAACAAAGATTAATTTTCTGTCAACAAACTAATGGATTAAAGGACATTTTAAAAAGTTCCCTTTGTACAATCTAAAGTAGAATATTTCCCTCTGAGGTTCAGTGGAGTTCAGGTAGAAAGCAGTAGAGTATATCAGACTCTCTGCAGCGACCTCTGGAGGCAGGAGCTGCTTTCTACAGGACACAGCAGCTTCATAAAGATTCAACTGGGACTGAAATGTGCTTTTGTACACAGGTGTGAATGTTAACCTGCAGCTAAACTAACGACAGAGCAAATAAAGGACCCATAAAGCTCTTTGTGTTGGTGATTTTGGACTATTGCGGTTAAACATCAGACTAATACACACCCAGGATTTTATACATATTAAATCAATGGAACATAAACCCAGACACAAATATACTTTCTGTACTTATAAGCTGATATATTATGTTAGTTATTGACATCTGTTTTAACTTAAGTATAAAATAAATACATAAACACACACTAATGTTTAAAACGGTGCTCCAGTCAAATCTGTGTCTTATTTAAGCGAAAGGAGACAAATAATAAAGGACAAGCAACCCACTTCTTTAAGTTTAAAATCTAATTAAACGAGTATTATTGTGTATAATATACATGCCGAATTTCAGATAAGCTTTCGCTGATTCAGATGAAGTATTTATTTCATATTTCTGACATTTGTTTGTTCTTGTAAACTTTAAATTGTCAGAATTCTTAATGGAGTTTGGTATTGAAACGCAACTTTTAGATCCGCGCTAACTAAGAAACGCACAGTGAAGCTGAGGCCGCAGATTGGAGCTCATGTTCACGGTGAATGATTAAGCACATTAAAGTCTTTATATTTATATTTATATTTATATATTATCTTTATGTCTGAAGCCCTCAGTGTGTCCGCTAGCAGCCACATGCTAACGCTGCTAGCAGACCCCACCCATTAGCGTTAGCTCGGTAGAAATAAACATAAACAAACTTCAGAGGAACAATCTGTTTATGAGCGTTTGAAGTAAACAAGTCTCACCGTGACAACATGACGCAGAGAGATTTAATCACTGGCGCGTTTAAAGAAAACTAGTTTTAACATAAGTCACTAATATTGTCTTCTTCGGCTTATTATTATTCTGCTGCTGCTGCTTCTTCTTCGTTGTGACAATTGACGGTTCGTAAACCAACGGAAATGGATCACAGCGCCACCTGCTGTATCGGAGTGATTCAGCAGGTTTTAATTAAAACAATATTAAACATACAGGAGCTCGTGGACAATAAATATTTATAATACTGATTAATTACAGTTTATTTACTTTTATCGGATCACATCCCAGCTTTATTGTTTTTATCAATAATGTAAAAACATTTTGTTTGTGAAAGATTATTCTGCGTTATGTCCTTTAATTGCACATTGTGTTCTCTGTGTATATTTTCCTCTAATATATAATCAAATCTATTCATAATTATCTAAGAGAATATTTTATAGTTGTGGTAAAATATCTGTAATTATCTTTATTAGTCAGATTCAAGGTTTCCCCCAAAAAATTAAAATAATTGTCTAAAATAACTAATTTTATGTCCAAAAACTTTCCTACCAAGTTCAGTTTTTCTGTATTTCTATAACTGCTGAGGTTCTTCTGAACGACTGCGTCTCTGTGTGAGCTATAGCTTAATGATAAAAACCCTCATTAAATGCTGATATCAACTTATTGATCATATTTGCTGCAGTCTAATAATAATTGTTATTGATTGTTTTGCCAATAGATCGACCTTCTCATTTCCTTCCACTGCTACATGAGCAGGAACCCAAAGGAAACATTCAGTCCCCTATAATGTAACACATATTGTATTAATTCAAGCACTGGTTAGATTCACCACCTTTAATAAGAAAATAACACCTTTATAAAATGAGTGTGCAGACCTCCATAACAACGTGCTGAACGTCCACCGATAGTCTGAGACGATTAATCAGAAAATAATTATGTAATATTTTTTATGTAAAATATCAATAAAGTTTATTTTAAAATGTACGGGAATGCTTCTTCTGCACTATATATTCTCCTTTTATATCAACTTTATTACATTTTCACTCATTACACACAAGTATTTGATATTGAGCAAATAATAATAATGTATATAAATAAATGTTGCTGCAATAATCCAACCATAAATAATTCAGTTTGCATAAAGTATAATGAAGATAAATCTTTTGTTTTATATAATTATCTGTGAGGTAAAATTAGTTTTACTGCCCAGTTGTTTGTTCTGAGATATTATACATAAATAATAAATATACATCTAGTAACTTGCTTAGAATATGTTGAATTGCACATTTCATATAGTTAATATATATATTTAATTTATAGTTTTATATTTTCTATTATATTGTGATACTATTGTATGAACACTGTACTCTTTATATCAACTTTATTAAATTATACACATATATTACACCTTATATAAACATTTTAGTGAACATTTCTAAAGTGTATACAGTCAGAGAGTCTGAGGGAGTTTAATGTCTATAAAGTTATAGAATATAATAATAATGTATTATTATTATTATTATTATAATAATAATAATATGTATATATAATATGATGACTGAACAGATATACATGTATACACATATTTATAGTACATTGATATAATGTTGATATGCGTTATATATTCCGCCTGTGCAAGGTGTGCATACATACTGTAATATATATAACAGTCTTGGTTTGGGATGAGATGGACCGCAGAGTGAAAGCAAAAGGGCCAACAAGTGCTCAGCATCTCTGGGAACTCCTTCAAGACTGTTGGAAAACCATTTCAGGTGACTACCTCATGAAGCTCATCGAGAGAATGCCAAGAGTGCGCAAAGCAGTAATCAAAGCAAAGGGTGGCTATTATAAAGAATCTAAAATATAAAACATGTTTTGAGTTATTTTTGTTTACTACATAATTCCATATGTGTTCATTCATAGTTTTGATGCCTTCAGTGAGAATCTACAATGTAAATAGTCATGAAAATAAAGAAACAACATTAAATGAGAAGGTGTGTCATAACTTCTGACTGGTAGTGTATATTTATATATGTAAATAGAAATGTGAAAAAATATAAGCATATTGTATAAATATGATATATAAAATCAATATGGTTTATATATGTGATTGAAGGGTTAGGGTACGATACCAACGCTGAAGTCCATTAAATTCAAATCATTTCTAGTTAAATTGATCTCCAATAATTGTAATAATTCTTTGTCTGGAGTTTTTTATGGCTTGTTCTCTAATGTCAATGTCAGTGTATAAACTATCTACATCCGTAGTAAATAGCATAGAAATGTTCTGGTATTTGGAGACTTTTAACTTTATGAATAAAATCATATGTATCTTTAATATAGCTGGAGTGTTTGGTTGAGAGAGGATTCAAATAAAAATCGTGTGGTTTGCTTCACTTCTCTCCGAAAGGCATTATCAAATTAATTTAGGTCCAAATTAATTCGGGGAGTGACTTCAGTCCAATCTGACTTGGGGGTAAACGGTGCTGGTTCCGAATTGTCTTTATCTTGGAAATGAGCAGCCAATTTAATTCTTCTGTGTCATTGTTGGATGTCCCATCTGCTTGGTTGCTTGATATTTTTATTGCTCCCCTTTGTGGGCTACTGTTTTTTCTCTTTGGAGCTGTTTAATCGGGGTCTGTTTTGTATTTTGGGTCCTGTTTTTAAGGCCAAAGTGGTTTTACTGAGTATGGCCTCAGCATGTCTGAACGTGGCCCCCGGGGAAACTATCTATTTGGAGGTTCCTCCCCAGTCTGTGTGTAAATGTTGGTATTCAGTGATAAAATCTCCATATATTAACTTATAATATAGACCATTGTAATATTGTACCATGTCCTGTACATTGTATTATTTTCTATTAGGGAACAAATTGAGTATGTTTTAAAGAGTAATTTCATAAAAGCCTGTTATTAAAATGTAAGTGTATAAAGTGTTATTGGGATTTAGTTTAGTTCATCATACTGTTAGGACATAGTCTCGTCCATGTACAGTAAATGTGTGTTTATTCTGTTAAAGTACAGAGCAGCTAGGATAATTTAGATTTTACTGTGAAATAAGATGATTTTAACTGTGGTTTATCAGAATCAGAATAATACTTTAATAATCCCAGGGGGAAATTATTTTTGTTACAACACTCCTTATATACAAACAACATATTATACAAACAACTATATATATATATATATATATATATATATATATATATATATATATATATATATATAAGATCAAATGTACAGTATTAATGTGCAAAAACTGCAAAAGAATGATTGTCTATGTTTGAGTCAGATTACAGCGGGGGGGTGTCTGACTCTCTGAGGGAGGCGTTGTAGAGATTGATGACCACAGGCAGGAATGATTTCCTGTGGCGCTCTGCGTATCTGGGTGAGAGGAGTCTTCTGCTGAAGGTGCTCCTCTGCTGGGCCAGTGTGTCGTAGAGAGGGTGTGAGACATTGTCCAAGATGGACTGAAGCCTGGACAGCATCCTCCTCTCTGCCACGGTCGTCAGGGTGTCCAGCTCCTCCCCCATGACATCAGCGGCCCTCCTGATCAGTTTGTTTAGTCTGTTGTTGTCTGTTTATGCAGTTAATAAAGATGTGATTGAGTCCTTTTGACAACAATACCGAAGTTACAGAGGCAAGTACGTTTACAGACAGAGTGCAGTAGCTACAAGACAGAGGTCTGTATGGTTTATTTGATTAATATAATAGTAACAATAAAGATAATACTGATAACAATGAAATTATTAATATCAACTTAATTTGATATGTTTTGGTGAAGACCAAACATGTTTCTTGCAGACAGTTTCCATTCGTATACATTGTTTTGATGGCACTGCTGAAGTATGAACTAAAACCAAATTTTTCTAGGGCATGGAATATGAATTTATTTTCGATTGTATCGAAAGCCCTGTAAAAATCTAAAAAAAGAATGAAACTTTCATCAAGGCATAAATCTGAATAATCAATTAAATCAAGTACTAATCTGACACTGTTGGAAATATGTCTATTTCTCATGAAGCCGGATTGAGTTTCATCAATTATGTAGTCTAAAACAAGTTTAATTCTTTTAGCAAATATCAATGCAAATAATTTGTAATCATTATTAAGTAAAGAAATTGGGCGCCAGTTGTCAATGAGGAGTATGTCTTTCTTTGGTTTCGGTATTAGAGATATAAGGCCTTGGGTTAAGGTAGGAGGAAGGGATTCATTGCTTAAACATTCTGAGAAAAGACCTAAGAGGAAAGGTGCAAGCTGTTTGGGTTAGGGTTATAAATGCTTTATAAAATTCAGAAGTAATACCATCTGTGCCTGGAGATTTATGAAGCTTGAGGTGTTGTGGTGGTTTGTCACAAGATTCTTTTAAGTCAATATCAATTGACTTTGTTTCTATAAGAGACCCTAAAAATTGACACAAAAGTTCCCAATTACTACAAAAATTGTTTTCTAATAAAGATTTTTGCCGAAAGTGTTCAATTAATGATTGGACAGTTTTAGACACAGTGTCATGTTTTAGAATAGAGCTGTTCAGTTTCCAATATGAACTTCTATGGTGAATATTAGGATTTAGAGAGATTTGTATTGAAATTGCTTTGTGGTCTGTTAAAGGAGTAGTGAGGATATTGACATTGATAATATTACTATCACAACAGTTAGAAATCAAGCAAAAGTCTACGCGTGATGAGCTAGTATATGTTTTATTGCTCCAAGTATATGAACTCACACCAGGGTTGTTTTCTCTCCATATATCGATTAAGTTGAATTTATGCATAAATTGTATTAAATTGGAGGCCATATAATAATTGGAGGCCACCTATCTTGAAGACGATCCAGAGCAATATTAAAGTCCCCCCCCAATTGAATATTTAGAAAGCCAATGTAAGAAGCGGCAGTTACAGTTAAACGTTCCTGAATGTGAAGTGATGACGCTGTAACGGTCAGACTGTAACCCGGATGTTAACATTTTAATATTTATATACCAGCGGTGGAGGAAGTATTCAGATACCACACTGTAAAAGTACTCCATTACAAGTATTTATACTCTAACTAAAGTAAAAGTAAGTTATCTATGAATGAAAAAAAAGATTTTACCCAGAGTTCACAGTAACAAACAACAACAACAGTAATAATGGTAAACACACACACACACACACACACACACACACACACACACACACACACACACACACACACACACACACACACACACACACACACACACACAGTTTACACTGACTGAAAGTATTAATAATCATCAGTCTGTAGATTTTGGTGCTTTAAAGCTTTTTATATAATACTTTCAGATATTATAGATGTAATCTCAATGGGTGGCCAGATCAATCACCAAAGGATCAATACTACTGATATAAAGTCTCATTATAACACAAACTGAACATTTTTAATTTCAATAGTTAAAATAAATCTCATGTATTAGGTCAAACTATTGATCATCTACAGTCAAAGTCAATCACATAAGGGGCCAAACAGGATCAATATTTATTGAACTTTCTTTTATCTCAACAAAATTAAAAAATTAAAAAAATTTCAATAAAACAAAATACAATTTCAATTCAACGATAACATCAAGCACAATAAGAATATTGCTGCACATATAAAGTAGGATGTGTCATTAACTCAACAATAAAGGTTGTCTCAGTTCACAAATATATTGATCAGGTTCTGGGTTGATAAGTATCTGATCACACCGTCCTCATCCACTGATCATGTTCTGAAACAAACACAAAACAAAATGCAAGCACACCCATTAAATTACACACATATTGAACTGTTGTTGTTGGTTGAAATACATTTTATTATATTTGTAATTTAGGCTTTAAAAATACTCACCTATTTGTTTTCCTCTCGTAATGTCTGGTTTTATGTATTGTGCTGTAGCAGTCGGCAAAACAGTGTGGAAGTGATCTTTTGTTCAGATTCATTATTGAAAACATCTGTTCATGAAGATAGGCGGAGACAAAGGCTCTCCAAACGACTCTCAGTTTCTTATTGCAGGAGTCAGCAGCAGTTCCCATCAGAAGACACATTTATGGCCAAAAATGAAAAATTAAACTTTTTTTTTTTAAATGACAGTTAGTAAGTATTTTTAAATATTTGATATTTGATGTAATCTGTTCCAACAATATGTTTGAGTTCAAATAACTTCTGTCATTAAAGATATTTATTATTTATCATATTGTGACGGCCCTCGTGTTGGCCTTATTCTTCTTGGTGTCAGGTAGTAAGGGGGTGGAGCTGAGATTCCTCCCTGATGCAGCTCACCTGAGCAGGCTGGGTTCAGGAGGCTGTAAATCAGACCTGCAAGGCTTTCTCACTCTCTTCCTCTGGCTGCTCACTGAACTGCTGGTTCTTGTTTGTGTTCTGGGTTTTATATTCATACATATACACCTCACCCTTCACTCACACAGACATTGCAGACAGACTGATTTACTGATAGACATGTTAAACTGTATTGATTATTTTGGTATTTACTTGATTAAATTGTGTTAACAATTCACAGACTGTGTGGTCTCCCTCCTTTGAGCCAGGTTGTGACAATATATTATTATTATTATTATTATTATTATTAATAGTAATTATTATTATTATTAAATATATATATTATGTAAGTATTGGAGCAGAGTTTTAATGGGGATACCATGTGCTGCCACTAGATGACACTCATGTGAAACTAATAATTCAATTTTTCAGCTTCAGTTTGGAAAATAAATCAATAATCTGAACAGCTTTTGGAATTTGCTCAACATTTTTAAGAAACAACGTTGTGTCATCTGCCAGCTGACTATTTGCTTCTCAAAAACACTCAATTGCTTAATATCAGATTTATTTTTCCATTTCATAATTCTCTCTTCATTGTTTGAATTTGACAGTCATTAAAACATTGACACAATCCATTGGCCCATCCCTCCAGCACAACAAACACACACATATTCAGCTTCCTCTCAGACTCTCATTAATATCAACAATCCATCACAGCCTCACTTCATACACAAATGTATATATCTATAGCAATAACTGCCCCTCTATTGTTTGTTCACTAAAATGTTTATATAAGGTGTAATATATGTGTATAATTTAATAAAGTTATATAAAGAGTACAGTGTTCATACAATAGTGTCACAATATAAGAGAAAATATAAAACTATAAATGAAATATATATATACACTATATGAAATGTGCAGTTCAATAGTGTGCAACATATTCTAAGCAAGTTACTAGATGTATATATATTATTTATATATAATATCTCAGAGCAAACAACTGGGCACTAAAACTCATTTTACCTCACAGATAATTATATAAAACAAAAGATTTATCTTCATTATACTTTATGCAAACTGGATTATTTATGGTTGGATTATTGCAGCAACATTTATTTATATACATTATTATTATTTGTTCAATATCAAATACTTACTCATCAGAATCCAACTGTACAATATTAATAATAATATGATTTTCTACTTTCAGTCCTAATCATAGATACCAAATATTTATTATTTTTTGTGCTGTAACAAAGAAACTATTGCCCTTGTAACAGTTCCACTTATTATAATAATAATATATATAATCTATGTATAATGGTATATATATATATATATATACTATTATACAGAGCAAGAACAAGATTAACAAATTTGGGTCTGTTTTAGTAATCAATATTATTTCAATATAATAATCATATTAATAATGTTTCATTAATTAAATATTTATTTAGATGGTTTCAATCTGTACGTTTGTGTACTTGGGGATTATTTCAGGCCACGTTGTTTAAGATGGTCTAAAAATACACATCATAAAACAATATGCGTAAAAAGAGAATAAAATGTTAGAAACTAAAAGCCAAAAAAACACAAGTTGATCTTTGTTCCACTGCGAGGACCGTTACATGATACTGACATTATTGTCGTCAAGTTTTATATCACAAGTGTGTAGATTTTGTGCCTTTATGCACTCTAAAGAATGATCATGAAAAATGTCCATTAATTGATATTATACATAACTCGTTCACAGCACATTGAGGACTCTGAGCTCTGTAGATAAAGTGTGTGTCTCTGCTGTCAGTGTCTCTGTACTCGTCCCTCACACATACACTCATTTAATAAAAGATCATTTTACTATTCAGAGACTTTTCCCTTTAAAACATGATGAATATAATCATCCTCTTTATCTCTAACTGCTCTGTTCCACTGTCACACTGACCTTCACTGGTAATATCTTCACTTTATTCCCAGTGTAAATGAATGGAAACATCCTCTCAGTGAAAGTGTGTGTGAAGGTGTGTATGTGTGTGTTAGTATCAGGATCAGAGAACGACAGCTTTCCTCTGTTCCAGTCCAGATTCACTCTGATGCTCTGGAGCTTCTTCTGAACTACGAGATCAGTTTCTGGAGCTAATGGTGACCCTGCATAGTATTTACCTCCGGAGAACAATATTCTCCATAATCCAGACCGTATGTATCCTTTCCTCTGTACAGACTCTGCTAACACACCGAGTATCCAGAATATACTGTCTCCAACCTCGAAATCCCAGCTGTGAGTCCCTGAGTTAAAGCCCTCAGAGCCCAGAACAGACCAGAGAGAATCAATCCTCTCTGGATTATCAGGAAGCTGCTGTTTCTCTCCTCGTCTCACACTGGTCAGATCTTCAGACAGGATGAGTTTTGGATAAACAGTGTTTGGATCCAGAATCACAGGAGTGTAGGAGACCATGTCCTTCATCTTGTTCCAGATGTTGAAGGTCAGGTTGCCCAGGTGTTTGGCCTCGTCTATCAGAGCTCCTGAGGGCAGCTGTGGATCCTCCAGCAGGGGGCGCTGCTGGACTCTTTCCACTGCAGCCTTGTAGTTGTTCAGGAATGAGACGTCTTCAGCTCTCAGCTCCTCCTCTGTGGCTCTGACTGTGTCTGAAAGAGCTGCTATCTCTCTGCTCAGGGCCTCCATCTTCTCCTTCATCATCTGACTCTTCTGCTCCTCTTCCTCACTCAGAGCAGCCAGCCTGGCCTCCTCTTCCTCTTCTAGAAACTGGTGAAGCTTCTTAAACTGCTCCTTAATCAGCTTCTCTGTGCGTCGGGCCTGGACCTTCATGTGTTCTGCTGTTTGATCAAACTTCACTTTAACTCCTTCACAAACCTTTAACTTCTCCTTTAAGGGCTCTAGAGATTTCTGGAGCTCCTCTTTGTGATCCTGTGCAGCTTCATCGATAGGTTTGAATCTGTGGTTGGAGTGTTTTTTTGAATCTCTGCAGACGAGACACACTGGCTGCTGATGGTCCAGACAGAAGAGTTTGAGTTTCTCAGAGTGCAGACTGCAGAGAGCCTCTGAAGATCTCTGATCTCTCTCCTGTAAGAAACTCTCACACAGCTTCTTTAAAGTCAGGTTTAAAGGTGGCTGATCCTTTGAAGATCTTCTTTTACAAACTGGACACTCACGTGTTTGTTTCTCCTTCCACCAGCTCTTCAGACAGTCTTTACAGAAGCTGTGGCTGCATGACAGAACAACAGGATCTCTAAAGACCTCATGACAGACCGGACAGCAGAAATCCTCCTCTAATCTGGAAGCCATTTTGTCTCTGAGTGCAGCTGGAAACAGCAGACAACACGTTAAACAGGTTGGTCAGTTATGGTTCCCGCCCTGCTGTAAAAAGTTGCCTCAGTTACTTTCACTTTGAGTCTTTGAGAGTTTTTACATTCAGCAGCAGGTTGAAGAACTTCAGAGTACTTCAGAATACTTCAGGATACTTAAACTCTTCTTATGAAAAACTGCATAATAGATTACAATCCATTAATCCTGAATTAGCACCTTTTTTTAATTCACAACATAACTCAGAATAAACAAACACAAAAGCAATCCCAATTAACCAGAACAGACCATCAACAACATGAAGAATATAAAATGTGTCAGTTAAAGTCACAGCTTTGTAATGAAGGTAAATCTTACCGTCTGTCTCTCCGTCTGTGTGTCTCTCCTCAGTGAGAACTGAACAGGAACATCCTGTTTCCTGGTTGGTCTCAGATGATGTCTTTAAAGAGCTTTGTCAGCTGACTGCTGCGTCTCATTTTAAAGTGAAATATGATCCATCACACTGCTCTGAGATCACATCACAAAGAAAACAACCAGAGCAAATTCACTTTCACTCATATTTCTGTGACTGCTTTACTTTGGTTTAAAGGTCCAGTGAGTAACATTTAGCAGGATCTATTCCTGAAAACAGAATATAAAACTCATTGGTATGTTTTCATATGTATGTTTTGTGGTTGTTTTTAGTCTCTTTGTGGTATTTTGTGTCTGCAACAAAATGTGTGTCAGATATTCGGTCTTCACCAAAACGTATTAAATAAAGTTAATATTAATAATAGCATTGTTATCAGTCATATAATTATTGTTACTATTATATTAATCAAATAAACCATACAGACCTTTGTCTTGTAGCCACTGCACTTGTTGTCAAATGGACTCAATCAAATCTTTATTAACAACCTCTGGATCATTGACTGGGTGGACAAAACTTTGTACAAACCTTCACACAACATGAGACAGCGACGCCAAAGACTGGGATATTTCTGTTTGTTGGTCGCAGGTGTTTTATGAAATATTTGGCAAAGTAGAGCATTTTTTGCATACAATAATAATTACAGTAAGCCATTTATAGTCACTGCAGACTCATTTAACCAATCTCAACAGGATTTGAGATATGTGATATCTATCATGCGATCAGTGTCTGTGGATTTTTGTCGTCACACTTCAGTGGATGTTCTGAAAAGATAATCGCTCTGTAGGTTGTGGTGATTTATTTATTTTCTTTAAGTCTTGGAATTTAAAATGCTTAATAACCAACCAGATGGTGGCGCTATTGAAAATATGTTTTAAACAAAACTCTGACCCGTCATCAATAATCAAAAACACAAACTAAGCAGCACCCTCTAAAACCTAGTGTGTCTAACATAAAATCAATGTACAGGTGTGTGTCAGTTACCCCCACCTAGATCCTTGCCCAATTTCCTTACCAGTTCTCAGATAAAGGCAACACAGGAAACAAAGATTTTACACTTGTCAATCACTAAGTAAAGCTTCTACAGAAGTTTAACAGGTTTACCACAGTAGGGCACAATATACACATGGCAAATTGATCAAGGGCAAAATCACAACTGCTGGTTCAACACAGGCAGCTATTTAAATAGAGGAAGGCGGTAGATGATTGGGGGGGACTGCCAGACGCCGCACCAATCAGATCACCGGCTGGAACCAGGAAGTAGGCAGGTCTTGCGCCAGCCAATCCTCGGCAAGGGTCACACATCCTGCTTAACATGACACAGCGCCTGTGTGTGATGGACAGCTGGACGAGCAGGCTGGTAGCCCCTTCAGACCTGCCTTATGTTCCAAGGTTGTGAAAAATATAATAATGACTTTTTCCCATCCTTAATGCAACCAGAAATGAGAATCAATAAAAAAAAATGTTTTTAATCAAAACCCTTTAATTGTTATTTTTCTTATCCATTTCAATGGACATCGGGTCCAAACAATTCTTAAAATACCAACATCATATGACAACATCATACCTATTTTTGTCTGTTAAATGTTGCAAAAAGTAAAAAAGAAGCCCCTGTCAAGTGACGTCCATTGTAATGGACACAGGGTCTGATGGGGATAAGCAAAGGTTCTATTTCGTATAGGCTACGCCCTCTAAGAGCTATCGTTATTGGGTTTATCCCTCGCGCACCTGCGCAGTACTAAGAAAAAATAGTCCACGCCCACCCACGGGGGGGGGGCCCCACCTACACGGTGTATAAATATCCGTGTTAACATACAATCAGCTCCGCATTTCTTTCAGCCACCAAGCTGCAAGTATTGAGATTCACCTTAAAGACAAGTGAAGAATTACAACCATGTCGGCGGAGATGGCAACCTCCTCAGCGGGCGACAGGCCGTGTCCCTAACCCTCATCCCGGGGTAGTCCGGGATCCCTCCCGCTCTGGCCACCGTCCTGCCATCGATCGGCGGACTGGTGAAGGAGCTACCAGACATCATAAAGGATGCAGCAGCTCGCCGGGGCCTGCCGGTCCCGCCGGCACAGGAAACCGCCCCATCAGCCCCGATGGCCCACCCCGCCTGTGGCTGGACCAGACCCACATCCCCGAGGCATCGAGATGGGAGCTCCTCGAGGCTCCGATCCACGCGGATGGGCTGTTCGGACCTCGTTTCCGGGACATGGTGGACTCAACTGGGGTCAGCAGCCTGCGCGCCAGCAGCGCTTCAATGACCGTAGCCCCAATCGTCCCAGCGGCAGCCGGGGCCGGAAGCGACCCCCTGCGGTGACGGGAGCGGCTCCTCACCGCCCGGCTTCCTCCTCCACGCCAGGTCGGCCTCCCTTCCCACCCTCCGCGGCTGGTCAGCAGGCTCGTCAGCAGGCTCCATGGAAGGGCCCGAAGGGCGGTCGCTCAGGCTTCGGCTGGGCCAATCCTCCCCTTGAGCCTCTGAAGAAACAGAGCCGGAGACGCTGACATGATGGAGGGGACATGTGTGTTAATGTTCTGAATGTTGCCACTAATGCTGTTGTTGTGGGTGATGTTGCCGCTACTGCGGCTGACGCTGCCGTTGCTGGGGCAGACTGTTTTGAAATAAAACAAAAACATCTTCCCCTAAAGAGCAACATCCTACCGAGCAAACAACCTACACCTGTCTCTGCTGAGGCAGCTGTAGTTACTCACAAGTTCCCCACAAAAAGCGAGCCAGCTCTCCCTAACCTGCCGGTTGGTGGACAGCTCGGTCTCGAAGTTTTGAAGCACTACACATCCTCTGTTTGTCAAACAGAGTTTTCCCCTACACGCGCTTGTGACAATGAGTCCACGAGCGCCGCACGTGCGCTTCGTGTGGACAATATACACACACTACCGCCTGTAAACTGCGGCTCCCTCCTCTCATCAGAGAGCGGGAATGCTGGCATGTCACGACATCCCGTTCGTGGGCCTTCTCCCACTAAACGGCGATGTACAGTCCCTGCTGTTAATGCGTCTAATGTAGCCTCAGATCAATCCCCCGCTGCAGCGCAGCTCTTGGGGATTTCGTCAGCAGCCCCCCATGGGTCACTACTGGGGTTTCCCCGCCTCTGGTGACGGCGGCGAGGGCTCTGTCGCAGCTCGTTTCCATGGCAACGACAGCAAAGCAGGAAAATGTACGCCCGCTCTCTGAGCGCTCCTCGGTGTGGCAGCGCGTTTGTGTGATGGACAGCTGGATGAGCAGGCTGATAAGCAAAGGCTACACCCTGCAATTCGCCTCTCCACCTCCCCGCTTCAACGGGATTGTGAAGACGGTCCTGTCGTCTCAGGACCAGCGTTTAGCTCTCCAGTCGGAGTTGCAGGAACTTCTGGCAAAAAATGCAATCTCCAGAGTTCCTCGTGGGGAGGAAAATCGGGGGTTTTACTCCCGCTATTTTCTGGTTCCGAAGAAAACAGGGGGGATGAGACCCATCCTAGATCTGTCCCTGTTCAACAAATCAATAATGGTCAGACCTTTCCACATGCTGACCATCAAGAGAGTGCTGGGATGTGTGCGTCTCGGAGATTACTGTGTGTCAGTGGATCTGAAAGACGCATATTTTCACGTTCCCATCATTCCAAAACACAGGCAGTTCCTGCGTTTTTCATTCCAGGGGGTTCAATACCAGTACAACCGCCTGCCGTTCGGTTACTCCCTGGCCCCTCGCACTTTCTCGAAATGTGTGGAAACAGCTCTGCAGCCGCTACACAAAGGAGGGATGAGAGTGCTGTTTTATCTGGACGATCTACTGCTGTTAGCTCGCTCCGAGGAAGAAGCTCTGGTGCAAACGAAAGAACTGCTGTCACATCTGTCAAACCTGGGCTTCACCATAAACTGGAAGAAAAGCTCTCTTCCCCTCCCAGTCCATCACGTACCTGGGTGTGGACTTGAACTCTGCCAGCATGACAGCACGGTTATCACAGCAGCGAGTGGCTGCTCTGACAGCCCTGTTGCAGCGTGTCGCGCCTCTCCGGGTGGTGACAGCGCTATCTCTCATGCGGCTGCTGGGGATGATGTCAGCGGCTCACGTGGTCGTTCCTCTGGGTCTCCTCCACATGAGGCGTTTACAGAGATGGTTTATTCGTTTACATATCGACCCCGTGCGTCACCGGAGAAGAATGATCTCCGTTCCTCCCTCCGTGGGCCCCGATCTGGCTTACTGGAGAAATCCCCGCATCCTGTCGGACGGGATTCCCCTGGGCAGAGCTACGTCGCATATCTCGGTGTTCACAGATGCATCTCTCTCAGGGTGGGGGGGGACGTGTCTGTCTCAGGTAGTGGGCGGCCGGTGGCCAGCTCACGTGTCCCTCCAGATAAACGCACTGGAACTTCTCACAGTGTGGAAAGGGGTCCAGCACTTCGCCCCTGTGCTGCGCAATCAGCACGTGCTGATTCGCACAGACAACAAAGCCACAGCAGCGTACATAAACCGCCAGGGGGGGGTTCGATCTGCTCGGCTGCTAAACATAGCGAGACAGCTCTTATGCTGGACGCACGCACACTGTCTGTCCATCAGAGCAGTGTATATACCGGGCGTACTGAACAGAGGTGCGGACGTCATGTCGAGGGGAGGCCCCCGTCATGTAGAGGGGAGCCTCCATCCCGAGCTGGTTGCCGAGGTGTGGAGCAGATTCGGCAGAGCCCAAGTGGATCTGTTTGCTGCTCTCGGGAACACACAGTGCGACCTGTGGTTCAGCCTGAGCGCACGGGACAATCCTCCGCTGGGAGTGGACGCGTTTGCACATCGTCCTTGGCCCAGGATGTTTCTGTACGCTTTCCAACCGGTTCCGCTCATCCCTCGGGTTCTGGACCACGTGCGGGAGGAGCGACTGTCCATGGTTCTGATAGCCCCAGAATGCACGAGTGCGTCATGGTTTCCGTGTCTGCGGCGGCTAGTGTCGGGCCTCCCCTGGGAACTGCCGTGGCGCGGGGACGCGCTCTCACAGGCAGGAGGGGCGATCAGGAGTTACCCAGTACTGGGGCAGCGGTTATGGGCCTGGCCTCTGAACGGGAACGTTTAGAGAGGTTGGGTCTCTCTCAGGCCGCGTCTACTAGAGTGTCATACACGGCAAAGTGGGCAGCCTTTCAGCACTGGTGCGTAGAGAGGAGTTTAGACCCCACTGCGTGTCCTCTGCCTCACGTGCTTTCTTTCCTGCAAACACTGGTTGACAGGAATCTGGCTTTCAGCACGGTTAAGACTTATGCTGCGGCTGTTTCATCCTGTCACGAAGGCTTTGGTGACAGATCAGTTTACAGTCATCCGCTGTTGAAGTGTTTTCTGAGAGGTGTGCGGAGACACCGACCTGTGTCTCGCTCCTTTACTCCTCAGTGGGATTTGGCGCTGGTTTTACACGCGCTGATTAAACCTCCCTTTGAACCGCTGGATCAGGTTCCGCTCAAATTTCTGTCCATTTGGCTCTGATATCTGCGAAAAGAGTCAGTGATTTATCTGGTCTTTCTGTGGCTCCATCGTGCCTGAGAATACAGGGAGATGGCAGCTCAGCTGTCCTGCGTCCGAACCCAGCTTTTACTCCTAAAAGCATCACCAGTTTATTCAGATCGAGAGTGATAACGCTGAAGGGGTTCTTCCCCCCTCCTCACAGATCAGAGGAAGAAGCCATGTCCCATCTTCTCTGTCCAGTGCGCGCTCTGTCATGCTATGTGGCACGCATGGCCTCTTCACGCCGTTCTCAACGTCTCTTTGTTCATTACAGAGATCATTCTATGGGGCTTCCTCTGTCTGCACAGCGCCTGTCACACTGGCTGTGTGAGGCGGTTGCGCAGGCTTATATTGCCTCAGGGTCGGACCCCCCGGAGGGCATCAGGGCGCATTCCACCAGGGGAATCGCGTCCTCCACAGCTTTACGTGGAGGAATGACGGTGGAAGACATATGCACGGCGGCATCTTGGTCTTCCCCCTGGTCTTTTATTCGCTTTTATCTGCGGGATGTGTCGCAGTTCTCCATGACTCACTCTGTTCTGAGTGTTCTGTCACAGTGATGTGTTCATTCCTGTCTCTACTTTGCTCCCCTGTTGCAATGCGAGACTTCATCATTCCTCATGTGTTATTTCGTTTCTGCTCTTCATTCGGACTGTTACAGTACGTAACGCTCGTCTCCATTCATCACAGCAGGTTTGATTTCCCCCAACTTCTCCTCAGTACATTCTGAGGAATGTGGACTGCGTTATTACGTACAGCGTATTGGTTGGGCGTGGATGGAGCTGTGGTTATTTCAAGTGGCGGGTATGTCTGTGCTTATGATACGTGTGGAACCAGTGTGGCATAGACTATATCCTGCTACGCCCTTATCCCAATAGCGATAGCTCTTAGAGGGCGTAGCCTACAGAAATAGAACGTTAGTTACGTATTGTAACTCCAGATTCTATGAGTATAGGCGCAGCCCTCTAAGCTAGGGGCCCCACTGGTTCCCTGTGGCTAAAAGAAAAGCCTCTTTTTTGGGAGCTGATTGTATGTTAACACGGATATTTATACACTGTGTAGGTGGGGCCCCCCCGTGGGTGGGCGTGGACTATTTTTTGTCAGTACTGCGCAGGAGCGTGAGGGACAAACCCAATAGCGATAGCTCTTAGAGGGCTGCGCCTATACTCATAGAATCTGGAGTTACAATACGTAACTAACGTCACTTTCACTACCGGGGGGGCAAAGAGGGAGAAGAAGGTAGCAGAACACGAACAAGAGGAACCCACAAGCATCTGCTGTTTGGAGCAACTACAGGGAACCTATCAGCAGATGTAATGGTGGAGCTGAGATCCCTGTTCCAGTGCAGACCCTCTGAGCTGGTGGTTCAGTGTTCTTTCTACCAACCTCTAACACATAACGGCAGACTCGCCTGAATGCTGCTTTTTCTTCGGCACATTTAATTTATATTGTGTTGTGTTTCACTGTATGCAGTTGCAAATTTTCCGTCACACGGGAATGTGTTTTTATTTTTGTATTTCATAAAATTAACACCCTGTTACACACAAGTGTATTAACAAAACCTCCATTATAGCAAATATCATTTAACACTATTGGTAATCAATAAACATAGATATAATTTATGTATATGGAGAATTTTACTCAATTTGCCATTAATTTATTTAAGCAAAAAGGGAGCAGAGAGGCAACTCTTTAGTGAACCAAGACAAAAGAACTGATTCTCTAAAGCCTGAACTCCAATAAACACTGATCTTGTGACAACATAAGTTACAAATTCTCATAATAAATCAGGACTGTGCTCTGCAGATAAAGTGTGTGGCTCTTAAAAGAGCCTTTGGTTCGTTATCAGCGGGTCTGGATGAGCTTTAACCCCCGAAGCCGTACAGGGTGCGGCCCTGCCTCTTCAGAGCGTACACCACGTCCATGGCGGTGACGGTCTTCCTCTTGGCGTGCTCGGTGTAGGTGACGGCATCACGGATCACGTTCTCCAGGAACACCTTGAGCACACCGCGGGTCTCCTCGTAGATCAGACCGGAGATACGCTTCACACCGCCACGGCGAGCCAGACGGCGGATGGCGGGTTTGGTGATTCCCTGGATGTTATCACGGAGAACTTTACGGTGACGCTTGGCGCCTCCTTTACCGAGTCCTTTGCCTCCTTTTCCGCGGCCAGACATTTTCTTACTGTCGGTTAGTCAACGGTGAATGAGTGGATGCTGCTCGACCGTCACTATTTACAGCCTGACTGCGGACGTAACAGAGGACAGGCAGCGGGTAGTAGGCAGCTTTACTTCTTTTATTATTTATTTATTTTAGGAATGATTGTGTTTTTATCTTCTTTTTTTTAAAATAAACTTTATTGATATTTTACATAAAAAATATTACATAATTATTTTCTGATTAATCGTCTCAGACTATCGGTGGACGTTCAGCACGTTGTTATGGAGGTCCGCACACTCATTTTATAAAGGTGTTATTTTCTTATTAAAGGTGGTGAATCTAACCAGTGCTTGAATTAATACAATATGTGTTACATTATAGGGGACTGAATGTTTCCTTTGGGTTCCTGCTCATGTAGCAGTGGAAGGAAATGAGAAGGTCGATCTATTGGCAAAACAATCAATAACACATATTATTAGACTGCAGCAAATATGATCAATAAGTTGATATCAGCATTTAATGAGGGTTTTTATCATTAAGCTATAGCTCACACAGAGACGCAGTCGTTCAGAAGAACCTCAGCAGTTATAGAAATACAGAAAAACTGAACTTGGTAGGAAAGTTTTTGGACATAAAATTAGTTATTTTAGACAATTATTTTAATTTTTTGGGGGAAACCTTGAATCTGACTAATAAAGATAATTACAGATATTTTACCACAACTATAAAATATTCTCTTAGATAATTATGAATAGATTTGATTATATATTAGAGGAAAATATACACAGAGAACACAATGTGCAATTAAAGGACATAACGCAGAATAATCTTTCACAAACAAAATGTTTTTACATTATTGATAAAAACAATAAAGCTGGGATGTGATCCGATAAAAGTAAATAAACTGTAATTAATCAGTATTATAAATATTTATTGTCCACGAGCTCCTGTATGTTTAATATTGTTTTAATTAAAACCTGCTGAATCACTCCGATACAGCAGGTGGCGCTGTGATCCATTTCCGTTGGTTCACGAACCGTCAATTGTCACAACGAAGAAGAAGCAGCAGCAGCAGAATAATAATAAGCCGAAGAAGACAATATTAGTGACTTATGTTAAAACTAGTTTTCTTTAAACGCGCCAGTGATTAAATCTCTCTGCGTCATGTTGTCACGGTGAGACTTGTTTACTTCAAACGCTCATAAACAGATTGTTCCTCTGAAGTTTGTTTATGTTTATTTCTACCGAGCTAACGCTAATGGGTGGGGTCTGCTAGCAGCGTTAGCATGTGGCTGCTAGCGGACACACTGAGGGCTTCAGACATAAAGATAATATATAAATATAAATATAAATATAAAGACTTTAATGTGCTTAATCATTCACCGTGAACATGAGCTCCAGTCTGCGGCCTCAGCTTCACTGTGCGTTTCTTAGTTAGCGCGGATCTAAAAGTTGCGTTTCAATACCAAACTCCATTAAGAATTCTGACAATTTAAAGTTTACAAGAACAAACAAATGTCAGAAATATGAAATAAATACTTCATCTGAATCGGCGAAAGCTTATCTGAAATTCGGCATATATATTATACACAATAATACTCGTTTAATTAGATTTTAAACTTAAAGAAGTGGGTTGCTTGTCCTTTATTATTTGTCTCCTTTCGCTTAAATAAGACACAGATTTGACTGGAGCACCGTTTTAAACATTAGTGTGTGTTTATGTATTTATTTTATACTTAAGTTAAAACAGATGTCAATAACTAACATAATATATCAGCTTATAAGTACAGAAAGTATATTTGTGTCTGGGTTTATGTTCCATTGATTTAATATGTATAAAATCCTGGGTGTGTATTAGTCTGATGTTTAACCGCAATAGTCCAAAATCACCAACACAAAGAGCTTTATGGGTCCTTTATTTGCTCTGTCGTTAGTTTAGCTGCAGGTTAACATTCACACCTGTGTACAAAAGCACATTTCAGTCCCAGTTGAATCTTTATGAAGCTGCTGTGTCCTGTAGAAAGCAGCTCCTGCCTCCAGAGGTCGCTGCAGAGAGTCTGATATACTCTACTGCTTTCTACCTGAACTCCACTGAACCTCAGAGGGAAATATTCTACTTTAGATTGTACAAAGGGAACTTTTTAAAATGTCCTTTAATCCATTAGTTTGTTGACAGAAAATTAATTTTTTTTTTTTTAAAAAAATTTAGGTCTTTTAAATGTGAAGATTTGTAGATTTTTCCTTTAAATAATTTTAATAAATGTAATAAATATTTTACTCATCAAACACACTGTCACTCTTCTTCTCTCGCCTGCAGCCGACTATGGACGAAGTGAACGTTGTCTCTCTTGCTGTTGGAGGATGTGTGGACGCCTGCTGCCTGCTGCTCGACCTGGTCGTCAGGACGTTCAGCTGGCTGTGTCGCTTCCTGTCCGGCGCGGGCGCTTCCCTCCACAACACGCTGGTCGTCCTGAGCGGCTCCTCTCTGGTCGAATGCTGGAACTTTGCTCTTTTCTCCTTCCTCGCCGCCACTGAGGCCGTCTCCAGCGCCGCCTGCGGAGCGCTGCAGGTTGTGGAGGGCTGGCTGCAGACGCTGGGAGGAGTGTTTGAGAGTTTCAAGATGGTGGGACACCTCTCCTGTCACGTGGCGTGGCGAGTCAAGGACGTGCTTCACCGTGGGTTTATTTCAGGGAGCTGCGTCCTGCGACAGACGTGCGAAGGCCTCTGCATCGCGCTCAGCCTCGTTCTCTACTTTGTCAACACGGTGGTCAACATCGTCCTCATCGGCACGCAGAACTGTCTGTCTGTGTTGGCGGGCGTCTGGGAGGTGGTGGCGGACCCCGTGCACAAAGTGTTGGAGCTGGCTCTGACTGCGCTGACCTTCCTGTACAGTTGTCTGGTCGGTGCCTCGGTGCTGCTGTGGGCGCCCTGCCAGCTGCTTCTGGACTTCCTGGGAGCGTTGGGCCGTGTCTTCATCACTGTGTTCATGGTGGACTCACACGGCCTGCTCATCACCGCGTTCATCATCTCAGTGGCTTTGCTGTTACTGAACCCCAGACTTCCTGTCCTCGCCGGACGCCTCAGCCTCCGTTTGGTCAATGCTCTCCTGGGAGCGTGGACGATACTCGAACAAGCTGTGGCCAATCGGGCGGCACACAGTACAACGAGGCTCCCGCACACCGACGCTTCAGTCGCTGAGACCGACCTGCCGCCAGCGAATGAACCGACCCAGCCAGACCCTCCGCAGCTCCAGGATCAGCTGGACGACGAGTCAGCGGGCGCCAGCAGCAGGATTGGTACATCGCGGCTGAACTGTACTCCGGTGGACGGCGACAGCTCTTCGACTGACAGCGAGCTGCTCAGCCTGCTGAAGGAGCAGGAGGAGAGGAAGAAGTGCGTCATCTGTCAGGACTTGAGCAAGACTGTGCTGCTGCTGCCCTGCCGTCACCTCTGCCTCTGCCGGCACTGCGCCGACATCCTGACCCAGCGCCGACACGTCCAGCAGCGCTGCTGTCCGCTCTGCCGGCAGTCCATCACGCAGACCCTGGACGTCTTCCTCTGACGGCCGGTGGACCAGAGATACAAGCTGCAAACTGAAGCACACGAAAACAGAATATCTTGGATAATAACGGACTCTCTGCGATATAGTTGTTTATTTCTGTAAAATAATTAATAGTTGGTCAGTGTCAAACTCATGGACATATAAAAGATGGACGTCGCATCTCCACTTCCTGCCACTGTTCAAATATGAAACCAAAATATCCCGGAGCCGGGCTCAACTGAAACCGCCTTCAAATGACAGATTAAAAACAAACTTGAACGACCTAAAACGACAGGAACCATCTGTGGATGTGATGCACTGTGATGGTTTTTTAGGCTCTGTTTACACAGAAAGTGGAGCTTTTTTTAAAATGAAAATGTTTTGCATTTTAATAAAAGCTCTGCATCCTTAATTTATCTGATGTTGCATCTGCCACCAGGAAGCAGTCGAGATATTTTGGCTTCACTTTAGGGGAGTTGTCGTTTCGTGTGTCTTTATATATGTCGATGGTCTTTAGTGAACTGTGCCAACTAATACTATGTGTCTTTATTCTTTGTTCAGGAAACATTTCTAACTTTACTCAACAGTATTTGTGTGCGCTGACTTTTAATCTTAACACTTAAAAACCTAAATATATTTATCTTATTTATGTTTGCCATCAGCTTTAAAAAGCCAAAACAACAGAGAAGCTGTGAAGTCTCTTGATATGTAAGAAGTTCATAGCTGCTGATTATTACTGGATTAATACAGCCGAGGATTTGTGCCAAAGACTTTGCTGCAATTGTTTTTGTACTTGTGTAAAAATCAGTGCCTGAATTGAACCAAAAAAGCTGCCAGTACCCCCGTTCAGTTCAACCCTGTACAGTTTATTTATTTATTTATTATCTACTAGGGATGTCACGAGAGCCGATAGTTCGCTACCAAGTCGATGCCAAGATATTGAAAAGCTGCACACTCACTACGCCACTGCAAGTGCAACAGGAGTCTCACAAACAAGTAATTTAGCAACGTAACCCGCTCACAGGATGTACAGACGAGGAAAAATGAACAGCAGGATACAGCTGGTTCAGGTAACTCAGGTAAAAGATGAACTGAAGCAACAAACTCTGCAGGACAGTTTTAAAGAGAAATTCCTTCCAGATCTGAAAAGATTACAAAGAGAGTTTGTTAGGCTATTTTAAAGCCAACTAGTTATTTAGTATAAAATATATATGAAATAAGTTGCATTAATAATAATACAATATGTATAAAACATTAAGGAACAGCTTGATTGCTTTTGTTAATTCACTGCGGAGCTTTTCATCTGTATTGGATCGGGAAAAAAACTCGAGTGGGACATTTTTTATCGTGGTACTCAATTGGTATCGAGAATTTCATCTGGTATCGTCCCTAATATCTACCGTAGACGTCCTCATTAGTGAGTATGGCCGCGGGGTTCTCAGTACCGGTGAGTACTGGCCCATTTCAGGCACTGGTAAAGTGTATGTAAGGATGTTTTGTTCATATTTTAATGTATTTAAAAAATATAAAAGTCATCAAATATGTGGAAGACTGAATATCTGCACTGGATGTTTAAGTTGATTTAATTTTATAATTTTGAACATTTTTAATTAATATAACATGCCTTAATTAGTTAATGGTAGATTTATTTAACAGATAATAATTGAATTATTAAACAGGGCTTTATTTTGTTCTCATTCTTACAAATCCTAAAATATCCTAAATAGGAGTTTTCAAACGTTCTCCACACCAAAAGAGCAGGATTTCCCAAACAAATGTTCATCTTTAGTTGTATTTCTCTCACACAACTCATCCAGCATTCGTCCTCCCAGATGTCCACTCTTAGTTTAGCTGCACAAGATTTATTGTGTGTGGACAACAATGTACAGACAGTAAAGCTACAGTCTGTGATTTCTGCCACTGGGGGTCTCTCACATTAAAACAATAAGAAAAAGATTAAGTGTGATGAGGTGGTGAAGCAGTGAGGGATCATGGGAGTTGTTGTCTTCACCACCATTGGCGTCATTGCAGTCAGCTTCTCCCGGTTAGGATTCCTTCAATGTTCGTGGTTCAGGAGGTTTCTACCGGGAGCCCAATGATCCACAGAGGTCTCCTCCTCCTTCAGTATGATATTGAAAGTTGAAACCACACAATAAAGAAATGTCCACACAGTATTATAATTGTATGTTTATTATTTTATTATAGACAAGAGCATCAGAAAAACGTATCACTTTCAAATTTGAAAAGAAAAGCTACCTGTATGTTAGATTGCTTTAATAATAATAAAGATTTTCATTTGTATAAATTGATGTTGCACTTCTCTGTCATCCAGCTTTTATATAAAGGAAAATCAGAAGTTCACTATACATTACTACAGTGATTCAAGATTATCAGATTACATTTGAGATCAGTTCAGAGGAAGAACTGTTCAAGAGTTTAAAGGAAAAGAGGAAGAGTTTCTGTCTTACATGGTGAAAAGCAGATGACCACTGAAGGTGGTATGGTGACTACCATCATCAAACACCTTTGTATTTTCCCACAGACGCACAAACACAACATCTCCAACCTCTAGGAGCAGTGTAGCCCCCCATAGCAGTAGTCCCATAACCGGATGTCTGATGTTCATATGCCGTAAAAATGAGTTGTGAGTTCTTGACCAACACAGCTGCTGAAGCCTGGTGACCTCCATATGTTCCTATGTACCACTCGAAGTGGTAGGCTCCTCTCACTGGTGCAGTGAAAATACCTGTTGAACATTTGTTTTTAGTCTTTTTAAATGAAAATTCAACTGTTGCAACATTAGACATCAGCATAGGTAAAAATAACAGAGTTCAGGTACCTGTGTCTGGGTTGTAGGCCTTTCCAATGTTTGTATCGACATGTTTGAAGATCAGAGTAGTGTGTCTGGGAAAGGGTCCGACATATCCGCTGCCTGTAGCCAACAGAGAGGCTGAGAAAGCCACCTGCCCAACTGAGAGAGAGAGAGAGCAATATGTATACACCAATCAGCCACATTAAGAAGAAGAAGATATACTTTATTAATCCCCAATGGGGAAATTCTTTTTTCACTCTTACTTTACACACTGGCCTGAAATAAAATCATGCATATGGAGGGCTTATAGACATGCAAATGTGGAGAGATGGTGGAGTGATGGGCTGCCATGTAGGGACACTGTGAGCAGTTAGGGGTTGGGTGCCTTGCTCAGGGGCACATCAGCAGTACACTGGAGGTCTAACTGACACCTCTCCAGATGATCTGACCCAGTCGTCCATCACAATGTGGTTCTTGTCAAAGTCACTCAGATCCTCACGCTGCACATTTTTTCTGATTCTAACACTTCAACTCTGAGGACCAAATGTTCACTGTCTGCCTGATATACCCCCAATAACAGGAGCTCTACCGATATTTTATACCGTGTGCTCATAATGTATAGCTGATTTTTGTAATTTTGTGTACCGCCACAAAACACGAATTCACTATAACTTGAGTGTACATTGTCCAATCGGCTCCACACTTCAAATGCTTGATAACAGTCCCGCCCTGAACACGTGTACAAGACAATATTCAGACATAGTGATAGCGCCACCTACTGGCAATAGGAAGTAAGCGCTGCACGGCGATTTTGAGCTGAGTTACATGAAATGACCGTGCCAATGACGATTTGTCGAATTCACCGGATTCGCCACAAAACAGCACTCATAACTTCAGTGTGCAATGTCCAATCTCCAATAAACTTCATATATTCTGTAACAGTCTCGCCCTGAACACGTCCTCATAACTTCAACGTGGTCCAATCTCAATGAAACTTCACGTGTGTTACAACAGTCCCACCCTGAACATGTCTACGTGACAACATTCAGACATAGTGATAGCGCCACCTACTGGCAACAGGAAGTAAGAGCTGCGTGGCGATTTTGAGCTAATTTACGTGGAATTTTCATGATGTGGTCCGCACGTGTTATGATGGCACGCGACGTGGGCTGCAGCTATTCGTGGAGTGCGAGGTCCCACCCAACGCTGCTTGCAGCTTTAATGTTTTTTTTATTTTAGCATACATTAAATTTTTAACATATTTCAGATTTAAAAGATTTAAATATTGAATTGCTAATTTTGAAAAACAATCTCAAAATTAAAGCTGCAAGCAGCGTTGGGCGGGACCTCGCACTCCACCCAACTCGGGGCATGCTGCAGCCCACATCGCGTGCCGTCGTAACACGTGCGAAAATAAATTATAATTAGCTAGTTTTATTGTTGAATGTTTCATAGACATGTTCAAGGGAGATTGTTGACCACGTAGATTGGACCACGTAGCTGAAGTTATGAGGACACTGTCACTGGCACGCGGTTTGATGTACAGTCACAGCTCAACTTTTCAATCAGTTTGTAGGACGACAGAATTCAAAATCGACAAGTTGCCACAGACACGCCGTTCAACGTACAGTCTCAAATAGCACAACTTTTAATGAGCACCATTTTTTGAGTGTACTCACAAATTTTGAAGCAGATCCGATAAATTTCCTAGGAGGAGTTCGTTCAAATACAATGCGAAAAGTTCGCCAGAAGTGAAAATCAAAATCAAAATGGTGGCGATGGCCTGAAACTGTGCAAGATGCCTAAGGAAGACATGGGGAACTATGGACTCAAGCTTGGTTTCAATCGGACATACCAATGTGGAGAAATGGTCCACTTCCTTTTTTGACGAAAAATTCACAGGAAGTACTAATTTTATAACGTGCTGGGTTTTTGAAATGTCAAAATTCTTTTAATCACTTTTTTATTATGAGGGTCCTCAGATGCTACGTGAAAAATTTTGTGCGAATCAGACAAAGCGCATGGGGGGAACACGGGTAGATGGAGTAGTTTATGAACATTTCGTGCTCTAGTGGAGAAAAATTCTAGGCGGAAGTGGGCGTGGCCTATATCGGAAGATTCAGCTCTATTCACCGAACGCGTGGATATAAGGTTTTTGAATGTGCGACACACTATGCAGAAGTTATTAGCCTAAGTGCATTTTTTATGATAGTAGCGCCACCTAGTGGACAACCCGAAAACGACGCATAGAATATCCCCATTTTCACCAGGCCTGACAATTTTGCCAAATAAAATTGAGTTTTCGTATATGTTCAGGGGGGCAAAAATGCAGTCAAAGGGGGCTAAAAATAATAATAAGAAACATAACAAATGCAATAGGGGCCTCCAGCGGTGGCTGGCTCGGTCCCTAATAATTATCTCTAATCAAACTAATGTTTGACAGTTGAACATATGCATACTAGCTAGAAACATGGTTCTAGTTCTTATTCTGGCAGCATGTGTAAGAGATTATTTAATGTATTCCAACTTGGTGATAAATTATTGTACAGTTTTTGAAATATTGATTATTGTATGATTTCTTTGTTGAATGGCTATCAATGTTCACATAAATTCATCAATATCTAAAATACTACACATACAAAGGAAATCATACGTATAATTCCCCAGGGAATATGTTCAACATAAAAGCACCACCAAGTTATAAAGCTCTTATTCTGGACAATTCTCACTTGTTAAGAATTTGATGGATGTCCATCTGTAGGTGGTGCATCAGGACAAATACAACTTTAAATAGGTTAGAAATTAAAGAAGTTGGTCATCATGATTGAATTTTGTCAAATGAAATGTCCTATAAATCTCAAAGGAGCAGAAGCAGCTGGTAGAAATCATAAACACTTTCTCCAATACATGCACGTACTAATTATGGCAGCAGTTATCAGTTTCAGTACTTGATATTATGGTATTTGAGAGTAAATAATATTCTGGTTAATTACATTTTATACCACACAGTAGTAGTATTGGTGTAGTAAAGATACATTACATTTTTGTTATACAAATAATCAGACATGATGATTTACACACACAGTACCTTTCAGCTGTTGCTTCAGCTTGTCAACCTCAGTCTCCTGCTTCTTTAACTCAGTCTCCTGCTTCTTCAACTCGTCTCCTGCTCTTCATCAGCCTGTTCTTCAACTCAGTCTCCTGCTTCTTCAACTCAGTCTCCTGTCGCTCCAGCTTTGCTGCATGCTCTGAAAAAGAGGAGAAATAAATTTGTTAATGTGATTTGTTTTGAATACTTTGTTTGTAATTTCTGTACTTTTGGATATGAACTGCTATGACATTGATTCCCTTGTAAAACAACAGTAATTCCTATGGAAGGGTTCCTGATGCTATTCCTTCTCTCATTACCCGACATAATACTGTACCTTTATTCTCTGTTTGCAGCAATCTCATGTCAAACTTCTGTTGAGTCAAAGTAACAGCCATCTCTCTCAGCACAGCAAGGATGTCTTGTGGTAAAGACTGTAGGGATGTGATCTGCTGTGCAAGAATTTCTTTTTCTGCCTCCGTCTTATTCTGATCTGTGGAGCCAGAGCAGACCAGCAGCAGCAACGGGAAAATCACAGTGATCTTCATTGTCACACTGGCAGCTTACACAGGTGAACTGTGTCCTCTGTAGACCGGTGTGAGGTTTATGTAGTACAGCAAAAAGAGGCGTGAAGGTGAGGGAGGTGGACGCCACAGACAGAATATTTCCTTATCCCCATTTCACATGATTTATTCTCAGCCATTGTCAGATTGAGGATATATATATATATATATATATATATATGAGCCATTACAGAAATTAAGTGTTGTGTTGAGTGAAGAAGGAATGGGCACTGAGTTTATTTCCTCATACTACACTGTGACAGACTGGTTCCACTTAATGAACTGACAGCATTACTCAACAGAGGTGTGTTTTTGTTTTCTAATGTTAGACAGGTTTGGTCACCAGCCAACTTCACTGCACATCAGCCATTCAACACAAATTATGTCTCAACCTATGGATGAACCTTTGAGTCCATCAAGATCCTCAGTCCGCCCACTCTCAGTCACCTATCCCACCAGGAACAGCTGATGTCCAGCAACGGGGGACATAAATAAATCCCACCCTGATGTTGACAGGATCAATACAGTCTATCCATTCCTTATCTTCCTTATACCTGACCTTATATATTTTAAGAATATCTTATCTTATTTATTTTTTTATAAGTTTTGTTTGTATTTAAACACTTATGCACTCAGGTCTCTGTTGAAAATGACATCTCGATGTCAGTGGGACTTACCCGATAAAATAAAGGTTTATATATAATCTGCTCGACAGACAGACAAACATTCTTCAACCTTTCAACCAAATCTTGACCACATTATGACATTTATTCATGCATCACAGATATAACAGTATATTTTACATTCTTAATCCTTTTGCCACTTCTCCAATAATTCAAACTCCTTTCTACACTTTGTTAACTTAAATTTATTAATTCAGATGAAAAACTTAGATCTCAATGTCAGTGGGACTTGATGTCCAGCGACGGGGACATAATTAAATCCCACCCTGATGTTGACAGGATTAATACAGTTTATCCATTCCTTCTTAACTTATATTTTTACATTTTTGTTTGTATTTAAACACTTATGTACTCAGGTCTTGTCAAGACTTACCTGATAAAATAAAGGTTTATATATAATCTCCTCAGTCTCCTGCTGCTGCTCCTAATACTTATTTTAGCCCACTACATCATGTGAAATGTGTTGTCAGTTTGGTTTTGTTTTTGGGAATGAGGAAACAGACTTCACAGAAGTGATGATGTTTGAGGAGGCAGGATTAAAGAAATGAGTCTGTTAACTCTGAGATGAGGGAAACTCCAGGAGCCAGTTGAATAAACTTAGTTTAACTATCTTGATCTTACTGCTCTTAAATTGTCAGCTTAGACTCGTCTAATTAAAGCCATATATTGAATCATTTGAAAGTTAGTTGTATATATGTTTATTATTTTATTAATGACAAGAGCATCAGAAAAAACAATCACCTGTATATTAGATTATTTCTCTTGAGTATATTTGACTGCAGATCCAGACCCAGATGAAAAATGTCTCAACATTTAAATTATTACAAATTGTTGTTGCACTGCAAAGAAAGTTCACTATACATTACTACAGTGATTCAAGATTATCAGATGACATTTAAGATCAATTCAGTACAAGAATTGTTCAAGACAGCAAAAACCTGCATGATTATCAGAGTTAAAAGGAAAAGAGGAAGAGTTTCTGTCTTACATGGTGAAAAGCAGATGACCACTGAAGGTGGTATGGTGATTAACACTATCAAACACCTTTGTATTAACCCACAGACGCAGAAACACAACATCTCCAACCTCTAGCAGCAGTGTAACCCCATTAGCAGCAGTCCCATAATGGGATGGTTGATGTTCATATGCAATAAAAATGTGTTGTGAGTTCTTGACCAACACAGCTCCTGAAGGTTGAGCACCTCCATGTGTTCCTATGTACCACTCGAAGTGGTAGGCTCCTCTCACTGGTGCAGTGAAAATACCTGTTGAACATTTGTTTTTAGTCTTTGAAAATTAAACTGTTGCAACATTAGACATCAGCATAGGTAAAAATAACAGAGTTCAGGTACCTGTGTGTGGGTTGTAGGCCTTTCCAATGTTTGTGGGGACATGTTTGAAGATCAGAGTAGTGTGTCTGGGAAAGGGTCCGACATGTTCGCTGCCTGTAGAACAGGAGGAGACATGTCCAACTGAGAAAGAGAGAGAGAGAGAAAAACTTAGAAGAAGTATACTTTTTTTTTTTCTTACTTTACACTGGCCTGAAATAAAATCATGCATATGGAGGGCTTATAGACATGCAAATGTGGAGAGATGGTGGAGTGATGGGCTGCCATGTAGGGAAGCTGTGAGCAGTTAGGGGTTGGGTACCTTGCTCAGGGGCACACCAGCAGTACACTGGAGGTCTAACTGACACCTCTCCAGATGTTCTGACCCAGTCGTCCATCACAAAAAATGCCCATTTTTCCTGCTTCTAATATTCAAACTCTGAGGACCCAATGTCATATAATTTGCCCCCCACTGACAGGAGCCCTGTACCGAATCAGTGTTATTCGCTTCAGTGCTCATAATGTTATGGCTGATTGGTGTATATTACACTGTCTGTGGATACACCATGTGATTTTTTTTTTACTATCCTTTGGTTTAAAAGAACATATTTAAGTATCTTGAAAAAACACAAAACATGTCTGTAATAAAAATACCCCCAAATGAAAAATATTTCATTGTTAAAGAATTATAAAACAGCATTGGTTCCAAACACTGAAAGCTAATTATCTCATTATCTCAGACGTTGTTCAACAGTTTTATTGAGCAAGCAGAAACTGTTATCCCTAGATAACAATAACCCTAATTATCTACTCTGTTATTGTTGTTGTGTTTTTTTATTTTATTTTAGCATACATAAAATTTTGAACATATTTCAGATTTAAAAGATTCAAATATTGAATTGCTAATTTTGAATCCAAAAAAGTGAAAACAATCTCAAAATTAAAGCTGCAAGCAGCGTTGGGCAGGACCTCGCACTCCACGCAACTCGGGGCTTGCTGCGTCGCGTACTGTCGTGACACATGTTCAGGGCGGGACTATTTTCAAGCATTTGAAGTGTGAGGCCGATTGGACAATGTACACTCAAGTTATAGTGAATTCGTGCTTTGTGGCGGTCCATCAAAATTTCCCGCCACCCCACAGACACGCCCCCTCACCACAGTCAACACATATCATCAACAATGTGTTTTGCATTTTATAAGTAAATTTCAGCTGGATCTGATCATCCTGCTAGGAGTACAAAATGAAAGTATAAAACATGATACTTCCTGTTGCCAGTAGGTGGCGCTATCACTATGTCTGAATATTGTCATGTAGACGTGTTCAGGGTGGGACTGTTATCAAACACGTGAAGTTTCATTGAGATTGGATCATGTACGCTGAAGTTATGAGGACGTGTTCAGGGTGGGACTGTACACTGAAGATATGAGTACTATCTGTTTGATGGCCAATCGATGGAATTCGACGCGTCGTCACGGGCACACGGTTAAACGTACAGTCACAAATAGCTCAACGTTTGATAACCAATGTGTGTAGATTGAAGTGATCGAATTTGAAGTCAATCTGATAAAATCTGTAGGAGGAGTTAGTTAAAACAGAAGCCCTTAAAGGCCGGAAATAGCATCACAGTTTGACATTCGATTCAACCTGGCCAACTTTGAGGGAACGCCACGGACACGCCCTTTAACGTACAGTCACAAATACCACAACTTTTAATCAGCACCCTTTTTTGACTGTCTAATTTTGAAGCATATCCGATAAATTCCCTAGGAGGAGTTCGTTCACATACAACGCGAAAAGTTCGCCGAAAGTGAAAATTTAAATCAAAATGGCCGACTTCCGGTGGGGTTTCGGGTATGGGTCCAAGAGGCTTTTTTGTACGTCCCGGCATGTTACACGTGCCTACCGAGTTTCGTACATATTGGTGAAACGTGGCGCCGGGGCTGCTGTTTTTTTATCCAATAGGGGGCGCTACAAACACGACAAACACGATTTTTGGTATGTGAGCTTCAGGCACCACTCTACACGTGCCCTGCGAATTTAATATTCATACCTATTACGGTCTCCGCACAGTAATTTGCCATGCCAAAAAAGCGCCACCTAGTGGCGGATTGTTGACACATTTTTTTAGCGAGCCTCAGGGAGCCATGCGGAAGCATCGTACCAGGTTACATCTTAATCACACATACCGTTTTAGAGATATAAACTTCTTCATTTTAAAGAGCGCCAACTAGTGGTGATGGCTTGAGGTTGTGCACGATGCTTAAGGAAGACATGGGGAACTATGGACCCAAGTTTGGTGTCAATCGGACATACCAATGTGGAGAAATGGTCCACTTCCTTTTTTGACGAAAAATTTACAGGAAGTGCTAATTTTATAACGTGCTGGTTTTTTGAAATATCAAAATTCTTTTAATCACTATTTTATTATGAGGGTCCTCAGATGGTACGTGAAAAGTTATGCGAATCAGACAAACCGCATGGGGGGCGGAAGTGTGCGTGGCCTATATGGGGAGATTCAGCTCTATTCACGGAATGCGTGGATACAAAGTTTTTGAATGTGCGACAAACTATGCAGAAGGTATTAGCCTAAACGCATTTTTTACGATAGTAGCGCCACCTAGTGGCCAACCCGAAAGCGACGCATAGAACATCCCAATTTTCACCAGGCCTGACAATTTTGCCAAATAAAATTGACTTTTTGTGTATGTTCAGGGGGCAAAAATGCAGTCAAAGGGGGCTAAAAATAATAATAAGTAAGAAGAAGAAGAAGAATAAAAAATCAAACAAAAACAATAGGGACCTTGCCGGTCGCTGGCTCGGTCCCTAATAAGAAACATAACAAATACAATAGGGACCTCCAGCGGTGGCTGGCTCGGTCCCTAATAATTATCTCTAATCAAACTAATGTTTGACAGTTGAACATATGCATACTAGCTAGAAACATGGTTCTAGTTCTTATTCTGGCAGCATGTGTAAGAGATTATTTAATGTATTCCAACTTGGTGATAAATTATTGTACAGTTTTTGAAATATTGATTATTGTATGATTTCTTTGTTGAATGACTATCAATGTTCACATAAATTCATCAATATCTAAAATACTACACATACAAAGGATATCATATGTATAATTCCCCAGGGAATATTTTCAACATAAAAGCACCACCAAGTTATAAAGCTCTTATTCTGTACAGTTCTCACTTGTTAAGAATTTGATGGACGTCCATCTGTAGGTGGTGCATCAGGACAAATACAACTTTAAATAGGTTAGAAATGAAAGAAGTTGGTCATCATGATTGAATTTGGTCAAATGAAATGTCCTATGAATCTCAAAGGAGCAGAAGCAGCTGGTAGAAATCATAAACACTTTCTCCAATACATGCACGTACTAATTATGGCAGCAGTTATCAGTTTCAGTACTTGATATTATGGTATTTGAGAATAAATAACATTCTGGGAAATTACATTTTATACCACACAGTAGTAGTATTCGTGTCATAAAGATACATTACATTTTTGTTATACAAATAATTAGACATGATGATTTCACACACACAGTACCTTTCAGCTGTTGCTTCAGCTTGTCAACCTCAGTCTCCTGCTTCTCCAACTCAGTCTCCTGCTTCTTCAACTCAGTCTCCTGCTTCTTCAACTCAGACTCCTGCCGCTCCAGCTTTGCTGCATGCTCTGAAAAAGAGGAGAAATGAAGTGTGAGTGTAATTTGTTTTGAATACTTTGTTTGCACTTTCTATACTTTTGGATATGACATTAATTCCCTTGTAAAACAACAGTGGTTCCTATGGAAGGGTTCCTGATGCTATTCCTTCTCTCATTACCCGACATAATACTGTACCTTTATTCTCTCTTTGCAGCAATCTCATCTCAAACTTCTGTTGAGTCAAAGTAGCGGTCATCTCTCTCAGCACAGCATTGATGTCTTGTGGACAAGGCTGTTGGTTTGCAATCTGCTTATTCTGATCTGTGGAGCCAGAGCAGACCAGCAGCAGCAACGGGAAAATCACAGTGATCTTCATTGTCACACTGGCAGCTTACACAGGTGAACTGTGTCCTCTGTAGACCGGTGTGAGGTTCATGTAGTACAGCAAAAAGAGGCGTGAAGGTGAGGGAAGTGGACATCAGACAGTTGTTTTTTTGGCTCATCTCAAATTTTCATGTTCTTTGAATATTTCCTTATTTCCATTACACACGATGTGGCAATATCTGTAAGAGGATGTTGGAACATGACATCCTGATAATATCATATTTTTTCAACAGTGACCAGACTCCATCAGGGGTGGGTCAAGGGGCAGTGGAGATCATAAAAAGCCCAGAAATCGTTGAATGAGTCCAGGACCATGATACTAGTGATGGGAATTCCGGCTCTTTATTAGAGAACCGGCTCGGCTCACTAAAAAGAGCCGGCTCTTTCGGCTCCCAAGTGGCTCCTCAGATTTTTTGTTGCTTAAATTAATTTATTACCAAATTATGTGTAAAATGAATATCTAATGCAAATACATGCATTATATCAAATGTTTATTATTTATATGGATTTATTAATTTAAAAAAACGGGTGGCTGTGGCTCAGAGGCAGAGCGGGTCATTCCTTAATCGGAAGGTTGTGGGTTCAATCCCCGGCTCCTGGTGCCACATGTCAAAGTTTCCTTGAGCAAGATACTGAACCCCAAATTGATCCTGATGCCGTGCATTGGTGTGCGAATATGTATGAATGTTAGTTTCTGTTCGATGGACTTTGCCATCACTGTGTGAATGTCTGTGAAAGGGTGAATGTGGCACGTAGTGTAAAAGACTAGAAAGGCGCTATACAAGTACAGGTCCATTTACCAATTCAATTCAATTTTATTTGTATAGTGCCAATTCATAACAGAAGTTATCTCATGACACTTTTCAAATAGAGCAGGTCTAGACCGAACTCCTTATAACATTTACAGAGACCCAACAGTACCACCATGAGCAAATATATACTTAATATATTCAACATGGAACAGAGTGCTACAAAAATATATTATAAAATACGAAAACAAAGACCCATCTCAATTAGACAAAAATCTGCTCGATATGAAACTTTGCACAGTCTACACTCTGCCTGTGAACTGTCTATCACATTAAAATGTGTCCAAACTTTACTACATTTTCTGTCACTTATTTTCCTCACCTTTCCAGTGTGTAGTCTCTGTCTATGTAGCGCTTAGTTCTCTCTCTCTCTCACACAGGTCTCCCTCCCACCACACATCTTGACCAATCACGCAGCTTTAACAGAAAAACAGGGAAAAACGGTAAAAAACTCTGGATCCGCTCCCGTCGTTTACGTCAAAGAGCCGGCTCTTAGAGCCGGATCGTTCGCGACTGACCCATCACTACATGATACACACAATATTGCAATATTAAGAGCTTTATTAATATATATAGATAAATGTATCGTCATCATATAGCCTCTTTCAAGTCTTCCAACCACTCAAAGCACTTTTACTCTACATGCCAAATTCACCTATTCACACACATTTATACATATACAGTGTTGTGTGTAACGGGTAAAAAGTAGTGTAACGCGTTACTACTGAAAATATGGTAACGAAATGTAGTTCCTTTTTCAGCTGGGCACAACGTTACTTTTCCCAGGGACAGATTTGACAGCAACACTGCCTCAGCTGCGCGCTTGAAAATAAGGGGAAGAATTTGAGTGTGAGGTGTACACTGTGCCCTGGCCAGAAACTTTTGTCCATTGCCGTAAACTCAACAGCCAACCTCACCAAGCATTTGAAAGCAAAACATGCTAACATAAAGCTTGTTTGAAGTTTGAGTTTGAAGTTTGAAATATCTTTAATGTCCCCAAGGGGCAATTTGGTTCACAACAGGTAGCCAACACATACACATTCACACAAAAACACATAAAACATGAAGCTTGTAGCTCAAGATCCCCGGGGAAATGATGATATGTCGAGTCCAAGCCCACATAAGCAGCTAAAACTTCATTTTCACCAGGTATCTAAACAAGAGTTGGACAAACTTGTTGCTTCGTTCATCGTCTGTCATGGCTCTGCTCCCCTCCTGCTCCCTTTGCTCCTCCTCCTTCCCTGTGTGCCTGATGAGGGTGCGGCCTCCATTCTCCTCACCTGCTGTCTCACCTGCTCTCAATCATTCATCATGCCTCAGCCTTCAAGAACCCGGTTTTCCTCCCACTCATCGCCAGATTGTTTCAGCCAACTTAGTGGTAACTTTCGTGGCTCCTTTCAGTGTCCAGCTTTCCACTACATGTCCACCCGTGATTCTCCTGCTCCAGCTCCCTTGTCTAACCATTTCTCTCCTGTGCTCCAGGAACCCTCGTGTGCAGTTCAGTTCCCAGAGTCAGTCTCCTGTGCCTCCGTGTCTCCGGTCTCCCTTGTCATTTCACCTGCCTGTTCCCTCTCCCCCCCCCCCCAGTGTGTGTGTGCGGAATAAAGACCCTTAAACCGTCCATCTTGTCTGTGTGTCTGCTCCTGGGTCCAGTAACTACCCCTGTCAGAACAATCTGGCCAGCATGGACCCAGCGGACCCAGACTCCGTCCGAAGCGCACTGGCCTACCAGGGACAACGAGTGGGCCAACACGAGAAGGTCCTCGACGAGATCGTGGCAGCCATCCAAGACCTTCGCTGCAGTGTGGCCGCCCTTGGATCCAAGCTCGATCAGGTCTCCACTCCTCCCACAGCTCCTACCACCGCCACTGAAGCAGCTACTCCCTCTGCCTCCCCAGCCATGCCGCATGCAGCCTCTCCTTCCCCCCCCCGCCCCGGGAACCACACGTTCCTACACCTGAACGGTATGCTGGGGATTTGGGGGCTTGTGGGCGGTTTCTGCTTCAGTGCTCGCTAGTTTTCCAACAACAGCCGTTTACCTCCAGCTCTGATAGCCCCCAAGTGGCTTTTGTGATTAGCCTATTGTCAGGGAAAGCAGCTCAGTGGGCAACCGCCCTGTGGGAGAAGCACTCCCTATTTGTGATTCCTTCCAGCGATTTTCTGAGGAACTAAGAAAGGTTTTTGATCATCCTGTGCAAGGCAAAGAGGCAGCTAAGCGTTTACTGAATCTTCGTCAGGGATCAGGTTCAGTAGCTGAGTTCTCCGTCGAGTTTAGAGTTTTAGGGCCAGAGTGGTTGGGATGAAGAGGCGTTACAGACTTTTCGTGCATGGGCTGTCCGAGGTTATGAAAGACGAGTTAGCGGCTAGGGATAGCGCTGCTAGCCTTGATGAGCTAATCTCACTAGCGATTAGGCTTGACAATCGTCTTCGTGAGAGACGGCGTGAGAAGTGGGGGCGCCCACAAGCCTCTCCTTTCCATGCCCTACCCAGACCCACCATCTCGGTAGGTCCCCAGTTAGCAGCCCCATCCAAACGCCCCTCGAGCCAGGTACCCCCCGAGCCCGTAGAAGAGCCGATGCAATTGGGCCGCACCCGCCTCACTCAGGCAGAACGCCAACGCCGGATTAGGTCCGGTTTATGCATTTATTGTGGCCAGCACGGTCACTTCTTGGCTGCCTGCCCCCAGCTGCCAAAAGATTAGGCTCACCAGAGAATGGTGGTACTCTTGTGAGCCAAGTTGCCACTTCCACCTCAGCCCCTCTTACTCGCATGCAATTAAATGCGTCCCTTCGCTGGCAGTTAAACTCCATTCCCCTCACAGCTCTGGTCGACTCGGGTGCCGAGGAGAGTTTTATTGACTCAGCATTCGTGCTTCAGGCAAGAATCCCCACTGTCAAACTCCCAGACAACCAACCCGTTAATGCCTTAGACGGAAAACATCTAGCCAACATTACTCGACAAACCGTTCCTCTCACTCTTATCCTTTCTGGTAATCACCGTGAGGAGATTAGTTTGCTGGTCATTTCTTCACCCAACGCTCCCGTAGTATTAGGTTTTCCCTGGCTTAAACTTCACAACCCCCAATTTGACTGGTCTACAGGTTCACTCTCTAGTTGGAGCGCCCACTGTCATTCACATTGTCTCCAGTCCGCCAGTGTTTTGTCATCTCCCACTGTTTCCAAACCTCCCAAGCCCCCTGATCTATCCGCTGTCCCTGTAGAATACCACGACCTAGGGGAGGTTTTCAGTAAACATCGTGCCGTCTCATTACCTCCTCATAGGCCATATGATTGCGCTATTGAGCTGCTTCCTGGTTCCACTCTGCCAACTAGTCGCCTGTATAACCTTTCCAGACCAGAACGCGAGGCCATGGAGAAATATATAGGTGACTCACTAGCGGCAGGGCTAATTCGACCCTCTTCGTCTCCGGTAGGGGCTGGTTTCTTCTTTGTGACCAAGAAAGACCAGACCCTCCGCCCTTGCATTGACTATCGAGGGCTTAACGACATCACCATTAAGAATAAGTACCCTCTCCCTCTCTTTGATCCGGCATTTGAACCCCTTCATAAGGCCCAAGTTTTCACAAAACTAGACCTCCGAAACGCATACCATCTTGTCAGGATCAGAGAGGGAGACGAGTGGAAAACTGCCTTTAACACCCCCTTAGGCCACTTTGAATATCTGGTGATGCCGTTTGGCTTGACCAACGCGCCAGCTGTGTTCCAGGCTTTAGTCAATGACGTGCTGAGGGACATGCTGAACAGGTTCCTATTCGTTTATTTAGATGACATACTCATCTTTTCCCAGTCTCAGGAGGAACACGTTCAGCATGTTCGGCAGGTCCTTCGAAGACTCCTTGAGAACAAGCTCTTTGTGAAAGCTGAGAAATGTGAGTTTCACGTGACATCCGTGTCTTTCCTGGGGTTCATTATTGAACGGGGGCAGGTTAAAGCAGACCCAGCCGAGATTCAGGCCGTGGCTGATTGGCCTAGTCCAACCACTCGCAAACAGCTGCAGCGCTTCCTGGGGTTCGCTAACTTTTACCGTCGCTTTATTAGAAATTATAGCAAGGTAGCTGCCCCCCTGACTAAACTCACCTCAGTGAAAGTACCGTTTGCCTGGTCCCCTGAAGCAGAAAACGCTTTTCTAGCCCTGAAAGAACTGTTTACTTCTGCCCCGGTGCTGCATCACCCAGACCCCTCTCTCCAGTTCGTGGTGGAGGTGGATGCCTCGGACACTGGCGTTGGAGCTGTACTCTCCCAGCGATCCCCTAAAGACCAGAAGCTGCACCCCCGTGCCTTCCTCTCCAGACGCCTGTCCCCTGCAGAGAGGAATTATGATGTTGGGAATCGAGAGCTGTTGGCGGTGGTGGTAGCCCTTCAGGAGTGGAGGCATTGGTTGGAGGGCGCTGCTCTCCCGTTCATCGTGTGGACGGATCACAAGAACCTGGCGTACCTTCGCTCGGCTAAGAGGCTCAACTCCCGTCAGGCCCGGTGGGCCTTATTCCTGGATCGTTTTGTTTTCACCCTCACCTACCGACCTGGGTCCCGCAATGCCAAGCCCGATGCCCTATCATGCCAAGCTGACCCCGAAATGCAGGTAGAGTCTCGAAAGCTGGCTCCACGATTTATTGGACCTTTTGAAGTGGACAAAATCATAAATCCTGTGGCGGTGAGGTTAAAACTCCCTCCGTCATTACATGTGCATCCTGTGTTTCACGTGTCTCTCCTGAAGCCTGTCTCCTCCAGTCCTCTGTGCCCTCCGGCCGACCCCCCTCCGCCCCCCCGGCTCATCGACGACCACCCCGCCTACACAGTTCGCCTGGACGTCCGACGGCGGGGCCGGGGTTTCCAGTATCTGATGGATTGGGAAGGGTACGGGCCGGAGGAGCGTTCTTGGGTTCCCCGGCACTTCATCCTGGACTCCTCCCTTCTTTCGGACTTCTACCGTTCCCATCCTGACAAGCCCAGTAGGCCGCCAGGAGGCGTCCATTGAGGGGGGGGTACTGTCATGGCTCTGCTCCCCTCCTGCTCCCTTTGCTCCTCCTCCTTCCCTGTGTGCCTGATGAGGGTGCGGCCTCCATTCTCCTCACCTGCTGTCTCACCTGCTCTCAATCATTCATCATGCCTCAGCCTTCAAGAACCCGGTTTTCCTCCCACTCATCGCAACTTAGTGGTAACTTTCGTGGCTCCTTTCAGTGTCCAGCTTTCCACTACATGTCCACCCGTGATTCTCCTGCTCCAGCTCCCTTGTCTAACCATTTCTCTCCTGTGCTCCAGGAACCCTCGTGTGCAGTTCAGTTCCCAGAGTCAGTCTCCTGTGCCTCCGTGTCTCCGGTCTCCCTTGTCATTTCACCTGCCTGTTCCCTCTCCCCCCCAGTGTGTGTGTGCGGAATAAAGACCCTTAAACCGTCCATCTTGTCTGTGTGTCTGCTCCTGGGTCCAGTAACTACCCCTGTCAGAACAATCTGGCCAGCATGGACCCAGCGGACCCAGACTCCGTCCGAAGCGCACTGGCCTACCAGGGACAACGAGTGGGCCAACACGAGAAGGTCCTCGACGAGATCGTGGCAGCCATCCAAGACCTTCGCTGCAGTGTGGCCGCCCTTGGATCCAAGCTCGATCAGGTCTCCACTCCTCCCACAGCTCCTACCACCGCCACTGAAGCAGCTACTCCCTCTGCCTCCCCAGCCATGCCGCATGCAGCCTCTCCTTCCCCCCCCGCCCCGGGAACCACACGTTCCTACACCTGAACGGTATGCTGGGGATTTGGGGGGCTTGTGGGCGGTTTCTGCTTCAGTGCTCGCTAGTTTTCCAACAACAGCCGTTTACCTCCAGCTCTGATAGCCCCCCAAGTGGCTTTTGTGATTAGCCTATTGTCAGGGAAAGCAGCTCAGTGGGCAACCGCCATGTGGGAGAAGCACTCCCCTATTTGTGATTCCTTCCAGCGATTTTCTGAGGAACTAAGAAAGGTTTTTGATCATCCTGTGCAAGGCAAAGAGGCAGCTAAGCGTTTACTGAATCTTCGTCAGGGATCAGGTTCAGTAGCTGAGTTCTCCGTCGAGTTTAGAATTTTAGCGGCCGAGAGTGGTTGGGATGAAGAGGCGTTACAGACTGTTTTCGTGCATTGGCTGTCCGAGGTTATGAAAGACGAGTTAGCGGCTAGGGATAGCGCTGCTAGCCTTGATGAGCTAATCTCACTAGCGATTAGGCTTGACAATCGTCTTCGTGAGAGACGGCGTGAGAAGTGGGGGGCGCCCACAAGCCTCTCCTTTCCATGCCCTACCCAGACCCACCATCTCGGTAGGTCCCCAGTTAGCAGCCCCATCCAAACGCCCCTCGAGCCAGGTACCCCCGAGCCCGTAGAAGAGCCGATGCAATTGGGCCGCACCCGCCTCACTCAGGCAGAACGCCAACGCCGGATTAGGTCCGGTTTATGCATTTATTGTGGCCAGCACGGTCACTTCTTGGCTGCCTGCCCCCAGCTGCCAAAAGATTAGGCTCACCAGAGAATGGTGGTACTCTTGTTAGCCAAGTTGCCACTTCCACCTCAGCCCCTCTTACTCGCATGCAATTAAATGCGTCCCTTCGCTGGCAGTTAAACTCCATTCCCCTCACAGCTCTGGTCGACTCGGGTGCCGAGGAGAGTTTTATTGACTCAGCATTCGTGCTTCAGGCAAGAATCCCCACTGCCACTGGCGTACCTTCGCTCGGCTAAGAGGCTCAACTCCCGTCAGGCCCGGTGGGCCTTATTCCTGGATCGTTTTGTTTTCACCCTCACCTACCGACCTGGGTCCCGCAATGCCAAGCCCGATGCCCTATCATGCCAAGCTGACCCCGAAATGCAGGTAGAGTCTCGAAAGCTGGCTCCACGATTTATTGGACCTTTTGAAGTGGACAAAATCATAAATCCTGTGGCGGTGAGGTTAAAACTCCCTCCGTCATTACATGTGCATCCTGTGTTTCACGTGTCTCTCCTGAAGCCTGTCTCCTCCAGTCCTCTGTGCCCTCCGGCCGACCCCCTCCGCCCCCCCCGGCTCATCGACGACCACCCCGCCTACACAGTTCGCCAGATCCTGGACGTCCGACGGCGGGGCCGGGGTTTCCAGTATCTGATGGATTGGGAAGGGTACGGGCCGGAGGAGCGTTCTTGGGTTCCCCGGCACTTCATCCTGGACTCCTCCCTTCTTTCGGACTTCTACCGTTCCCATCCTGACAAGCCCAGTAGGCCGCCAGGAGGCGTCCATTGAGGGGGGTACTGTCATGGCTCTGCTCCCCTCCTGCTCCCTTTGCTCCTCCTCCTTCCCTGTGTGCCTGATGAGGGTGCGGCCTCCATTCTCCTCACCTGCTGTCTCACCTGCTCTCAATCATTCATCATGCCTCAGCCTTCAAGAACCCGGTTTTCCTCCCACTCATCGCAACTTAGTGGTAACTTTCGTGGCTCCTTTCAGTGTCCAGCTTTCCACTACATGTCCACCCGTGATTCTCCTGCTCCAGCTCCCTTGTCTAACCATTTCTCTCCTGTGCTCCAGGAACCCTCGTGTGCAGTTCAGTTCCCAGAGTCAGTCTCCTGTGCCTCCGTGTCTCCGGTCTCCCTTGTCATTTCACCTAGATAAAGTAATTCATCAAGATAAAACTTGATGGCTTGATGGAAATCTGGTAGAGCCACACCACCTTCTGACATGTATTTACACATATGCTGTTTGTTTCATTGTTTATATGTTTGTAACACAAGATTCCTGCTTTATCTGTGTATTTGTATAGAAAATAAATTGCCTATCCATTCATACCTTTTATCATGTATCAGAGAAATTAGCTTTGTTGAAAGCAGATCTCCTCTTTCTTTTCAATGTCTGTAATTTCTAATGCATCAAATCAGCAGTTAAAAAGTAACTAATACTCTGAGTAGTTTTTGAGGAAAATACTTTTACACCAGTAGTTTTACCTGTAATTGAGTAATATTTTTCAGTACTCTTTCTACATGAAAATACAGTTGTAATTATTATCTTCATTTTCTCATTGTCCTGCCTCTGTGAATAAGGAAATTCCAACTTCACAGAATGATCTGATTTCTGGTAGTGTTTCACAAAACACAATTGTTATCAGTTCCTGAAAGAGAAGTAACTTAGACTCTGTGACGCTGACCTGCTCGCTGGCAGGTTTTGTCAACAAACCCAGAGTTTCTGTGTCTTACCTTCCTCTTACAGAGCCAGACACACTGTTTTATTTCCTCATTGATTCACTCCTTATGAAAGCACATTAATCAGCAGAGGATTACTGTCAGCATAAAAAACCTGGCTGAACTTGTTACTCAGGACCATCAAACGTTATCAGTTTTGTGTACTGTTCTATAACCTTCCTCATGTTACATGAAAAAATGTCATATTTCCATGTAGTTTTCCATTGTTTGAGCTTTGACTGAAGCTTTTGTGTTAAGAATGAGACCCCATGAGAGCTGCAGGTTTGGAGATGCTCTGACCCAGTCGTCTAGCGGTCACGATGTGGCCCTTGTCAAAGTCGCTCAAATCTTCCCGCTGCCCATTTTTCCTGCTTCTAACACATCAGGTTTGAGGACAAAATGTTCACTTGCTGCCTGATATACCCCCTCACTCACAGGAGCCATGATAGATAATCAGTGTTATTCACTCCACCTGTCAGTGCTTGATGTATATATACATATATAAAGCTGTTGTTCCACACTCACCACAAGACTCAATCAAGTTTGGATGGATGTGGATGGACAAGTTTCCAAGATGGGAATTTTTTATTGCCGGACACCAGGGGAACAAATACACTGGCCCATGTTTAGACACATTTTTCCAGCACTTACATTTTCGTCTGTCAGACCACATTTTGCTGGTTCCCCTGCCTACTTACATCCCGTTCACATAGGCCACCTGAACACCCAGATCAGCTGCGTGGCTACTGCTGTCAGCCCTATGTTTCTCTATACACTTTTCCTTGTATAGCTTCTTCCCCGGAGTTCTTTTACTTTCTCGTCTCGCAGGTTCTTATGGATCCTGGTGGTCCTTCCAGCCATGGTCCTGCTGGACTGCCACTGCTAATATTACTGATTTTTTGTTTTATTTTATTATTTATTATTATTATTATTATTATTACTACAGTTACTATTATCATTGCTCATCGTCCCCCATCCACTCTCTCTCTCTCTCTCTCTCTCTCTCTCTCTCTCTCTCTCCCCAACTGGTAGAGGCAGACGGCCACCCACCTAGAGTCAGGGTCTGTCCTCTTAAAAGAAAGTTTTTCCTTGCCGCCATCGCCAAGTGCTTGCTAACAATTTGAGACTCGTGCTGCAGTTCCCTCAGGGTTTAATTACGGATGTAGTGTGCCACCGACCTCTTACGGATATTGGCACATACATGGAGTGTCATAGAAATGAGGAAATATTCAAAGAACAATTCAGAACAACTGCCCTTTCCACAAGACCAGATCAATGCTGTGCTGAGAGAGATACAGTAAAATAAATTAGAATTATTGTGTACCTTTTACAATATGAACACATTAATATGATGATATACATAAAGGTTGATTTTCAAGCAGAGAAATAAATGGCATAAAAACAACTTGGTTGATATTTCCTCATTCCCAAAAATACAAAACAAACTGAGCACATATTTCACATGATGTAGTGTGCTATAATACGTATAAGGAGCAGAGGAAGGACAATAAGGAAATGAAGTTGAAAAGATGATCACGTTTCTTACCAGTGATGGAAAGGGGACTGAAATTCAGAACTCAAGTCGTAGTGAATTATGACTTAAAGTGTATTTGTTACTCTGAGGAGTAACATATGTCTAATGATCTAACATTAGGTGCTGTGGTTCGCGGTAGAAAGACACCAGAAACTCTTCTGTAAGGTAAAATTTGTGTTTTTGTCAAAGTAGTCTGGTGGCTTTGTAAAAAGCACAGATGGATTTAATGGCTTTAGTTTCCATAAGAAAGGGCTGTTTGACAGCAGTGAAAATATTCTGAATATTGCATACATTTAAACTGATATAGGCTAGCTGTCTAAAAATAGACTATACTCCACTGCTGCCCCTTCCACAGAAGCATTTAAAAGCTGTATGTACATCATCAGTAACACCATATAACAGCAAATTAAGGCTACGTTGACTCAACAGACAGCTCAGATGAGATTCTTACAAAGGTATGGCATTATGTTAGGTAATGAGAGAAGTAATATCATTAGGACCCCTTCCATAGGAACCACTGTTATTTTACAGGGGTATCGATGTCATAGCAGTGTATGAGTATAGAAAGGAGGAAGGAACTGGAGAGGCAGAAGACTGAGGTAGAGAGGCAGAAGACTGAGGTAGAGAGGCAGAAGACTGAGGTAGAGGCGAAGACTGAAGACTGAGGTAGAGGCAGAAGACTCGGTAAGGCGAAGACTGAACTGGTGAGGCGAAGACTGAGGTAGAGGCGAAGACTGAAGACTGGTGGCGAAGACTCGTGGCGACGAAGACTGAGGTAGGCGAGACTGAGGTGGCGAGACTCGGTGAGGCAGAAGACTGAAGACTGAGGTAGAGGCAAAGACTGAAGACTGAGGTGAGAGGCAAGACTGAAGACTGAGGTAGAGGCAGAAGACTGAGGTGAGAGGCAGAAGACTGAGGTGAGGCGACTAGGTAGAGAGGCAGAAGACTGAAGACTGAGGTAGAGAGGCAGAAGACTGAAGACTGAGGTAGAGAGGCAGAAGACTGAGGTAGAGAGGCAGAAGACTGAAGACTGAGGTAGAGAGGCAGAAGACTGAAGACTGAGGTAGAGAGGCAGAAGACTGAGGTTGCCAAGCTGAAGCAACAGGAAGGCTTTGATTATTTTAACAACAACAAAAAAGATATTTGTGTAATTGTGTTGCATAAAGTTTAATTTAACAGACTCACTGTATTCTAAAATATCATAATATTCACCTGCCAACATCTGCGGCACTATTAAAAGGGATAGGGGAAGCCTAGTGTCCCGAAAATGATCACTGAAGCAAATAAGACACGTCAAGACACTAATCAGAAGGTTGTTGGTTCGACCCCTGGCTCCTCCTTGCTCCCGATGCTGTGTCATCGCTGTGTGAATGTGGGCGAATGTGGCGTGTAGTGTAAAGTGGTCTTTGAGTGGTCGGAAGACTAGAAAGGCGCTATACAAATACAGGTCCATTTACCATTTACCAACTTCAGAGTTCAGTAGCAGAACTTCCTCAGTCATCACTGTCCAGAGATCAGTGGAGAAGCTTTACTCTCACTACGTCACACCTTCCTGTTATTTTTTGCAGTGTAAGATTAGTGGGCTGAATTTGTTGAACTAAAAATGATGGATGGATTTGTTTTCAATGGGGAGTTTAAATATGTTTTAATAATAGGGTGGCTTCCCCATATCTGATGCCCTAGCGCCACCTATGCCTGCCAACCTCGGGGAAATATTCTGAATAACACATTAGTGTAACACTCAGTTCACATGCTTTCCCACCACTTTGCTTTGCATATCATCAAGTTATTCCGTTATTCAAGTTATTGAACATATAAATATGGCCATTAAGAAAACAATTATTTCCATTTTATGCTTCTTTGTACTTATACTGCACTGCATTTTAGATGGAAATGGATATTTAATATATTATTTATTTTTACTCCATTACATTTATTTCACAGCTGTAGTTACCAGTTATATTTCTGTGAATATTATATATTTAAAAACAGTTGACCCTCTATATAAAATAAAACTAGAAAATAGCTTTGTTATAAATAAGACTGTACAAAACTAGAGCTCAGTTGTTAAGATTAGCTTTATGTTGACAACTTTAAAATGTATGAAAGATATAACTTTTTGCTTTTGTATATTGAGTACTTTGCTACTCTTAAGTACATTTTCTGCCAAGACTTGTGTACTTTTACTTCAGTCAGATTTTTAATGCAGGACTTTTACTTAGAGTGTGTAGCTAATGGAGTAACAGAGTAACTTTACATGGTTGTATTGCTACTTTTACTAAAATAGTAAAATATGTCAGTACTTCTTCCACCACTAGTTACACACTACACTACACATACACTGCAGACACACATCTCCCAGTAACTTTCTAGGTAACGTTACTTCTGCTGCTGGGGACTCATCATTATGGTTACAGATTTTACTGCAATAATAATTAATATTATGAATACTATAAAAAGTCACATTTAATCTGTGGCAATATAATATAACATTACTTTGCTGAACAAGTAATCAAGCTTTCAAATTAAGTAACATTAGACTAACGTTATTAATGTTAATTAATTAACTATTACATTTTCCACATCATCCCCGTCCATTGAAGTTTACAAAGGAGTTATAAGAATGGTCCTCAGTAAAGGAACAATCCAGCTGGAGTGAGAAGGATAAAATCTTTCAAATCAAATTTGCATTTTGAACTAATGTTGTGATTGTCAATCATGACCTTCCCTGTGTTGTATTTAGATTGGCAGAGGGAATGGATCCAACACTATGATTGGTCAAACTTCTTCTTGCTTTTCGACTGTCAGTCTCTGCTGCCTCATGCTGTTAGATTCGAGTACTGCTCATGCACAGTTGAACTGCATAGTAGTTTAGAGGGACAATTGTACCAGCGTATTTGGATTGGTTAAAATGTATACCTACACAAAATGCATACATATACTTAACTTCTTAAGTAATCTTAAGTACTATACCACTGACATGTCCAGGTCTTGAGACGGTTAATAGGAGAGAAAAGAGGGAAAACAAAGTTGTGAGACACAAATCTGTTATCAGTTTCTTGGACTTTTTTCTAATCTTTGATTTTTGTTGTAAAGTATTAGATCATTTTCCCTCATTGGGCAATTTTTTAAGTGTATTCATCTGATAAGTTGTGAGGGAATTTTGGAAACAACTGGTTTAATCTTAAACATTGTTGTATTTTATTATTTTCTTTTGTAAACTCTTATTTTGTAAAATAACTACTAACCATATCTGTCAGATAAATACAAGTACAATATCTGAAATGTAGTGGACTGGCAGTGAATAGTAAATAAGATCAGTGGTTCCATGTATTGTGCTACTATTTTGTAGTTTACTTTCTTGCTTTTATTTGGACAGATTACAAAAGGAAGAATACATCTTTTATTAATATATATGAACTGAATTAAGTTTCAGAGCAATGGTTTTGATCACAAGAGAAAGAATTCTGTATATTGACACATTTTACTTGTTTGATACTCGTATTATCAGTTCTCACTCAACTCTACAATCTACTTTGGATTGGTTCATTGTTTTGTCACTATATTTATGCCAGATCTTGCAACCAAAGACACAGCAGGCCGTGGGGGCAAATCTAGCTGTATGAAGAAGCACAGGTAGCTTTATGTGTATTTGACTTCAGATCCAGATAAACAAAAATAAAGTCTGAACATTTTCATTTTTATAAATTGATGTGACACTGCTCTTGTGTATTTTATATAAAGGAAAATCAGAAGTTTACTATACATTACTACAGTGATTCATTATTATCAGGTTATGTTTGAGATCAGTGCAGTGCAAGAATTGTTCAAGACAACAAAGTGGTAGACTCCTCTCACTGGTGCAGTGAAAATACCTGTTGGACATTTGTTTTTAGTCTTTTTAAATCAACTGTTGCAACATTAGACATCAACATAGGTAAAAAAAATTGTTCAGGTACCTGTGTGTGGCTGAGAAAGCCACCTGCCTGACTGTGTATTCACCAATTTATTTGTAAATTTGTGTTGAATCCACCACTTTAGATACATTTTAAATGATTATTATCATTAACGGTATTCTCCAAAAAACTATTAAAATCACACAATCATTTATCTCGAATGATAGCAATGTTTGACGGTTAAAATCATTTCATTGTTGAAGCAGAAAACTGCAGTGGTTTCACTAAAATGTTCATTTTCTAGAGATCAAAAGCTAATGATCTTGTTATCTCAGACAGTTTTCTTGAGCAAGCAAATATTGTTATCCCTAGATAACAATAATACTAATTATCTACTCACTTAACTACGATTACATTCTTCCAGCATAAAAGCATCAATATCTAAAATTCTACACGTATAAAGAAAATCATACCTGGATTTACATCCCCCAGGGAATATGCTCAATGTGTAGCACCAGTCTGTGGAAAATTATAAAGCTCTTATCCTGTACTTTTTACACACCCTTACTTCATTCTTGTTGTCACTGAGCAGCCTTCTGCTGGTGCAACATTACAGATACAACTTTAAATAACTAGATTATTAATGAAATATGTGCTTGGCCACCGTGATTGAATTTTGTAAAAAATGAAATGTCCTGCTATAAATCTGAAAACAGCAGAAGCAGCAGGTAGAAATCACACACATTCTCTCCAAGAATAAGAATAAATTATATTCTGGTAAATTGTGTTCATGTTTTCAGCTTTTGCTTCAGCTTCTTAACCTTTGAACCATGTTCCAAAAAAGAGGATACAATAGTTTTAGAGTGTGATTATACTGCACCGTTTAGTGGAAGAAAATACTTAAACTCATACTTAAATTGTTCTCATACGCGTTCTCAAAGCGCGGCACAAAATCTTTATTTGGCACCTACCCTATTCATTCCTTATAGTGAATTTTAATTCTATCACAAATTTTCAACACTAGACTTTCAACGTTACAAACACTGAAAGCTATCATTCAACTTTTAAAACCCATTAAAACGTTTCAAAATATGAATCTTTTCTTTCAACAAAGTTACAATGGAAGTAAATTAGAAAACCCTTCAAACTCAAACATCTTCAACCTTTTTCAATGCATTTCATTTAATAGAAAAAAATAAAAAAAAAAACATACATTTACACTTTTGACACGTTCGTGTGTAAATCTAAATCCATGAAAATTTCAGTCCTTCTGAGACTTTTCCATCAGTGTGTATCATCGCTAGAGTGGAGAGAATATTTGAAATCGTTTAAAAATCTTGTCTTCAACTCGCTCTCATGGTCAAAATTTTCACTTCACAGTCATAATTTGTACTTCAAAACACAAAACAAGTTGTGCCGGTTGCCGACCAACTGCATTAACTTCCATATTAGGAAGGAGGAGAAATTTCAGAAGTAAAGCAGAAGCAGAGCTTCCTCTGACAGCCAGTGTGCTCACATTGCTGACTCTACACACAAAATCTGACCACATGTGCTCGGCAGGCTCTCGTCTTGCTGAAAATATCCCCATTTTGGTTGATAGCAGTCAGCATCTGGGTGCTAGAAGCATAATCATGAGCAGTGTTGGGAGTTTTGTTTTGAAAATTGTTATTACAATTTTGGAAGCGCAGCAGTGTCAGGCTTTCTGACAGACACACATCAGCTGCCTGGAGAGAGCAGAGGTGGTGATGATGACACCGTTGCAAATGTGATGAGGATTGGCTGGGTGGGCGGATGCCCTGCTCATGCTGTCTCACTGCACGCTGTCTCACTGCACGCTGTCTCACTGCACGCTGTCTGACTGCACACTCTAACTACTACTATAAACACAAGACAGAGACAATGGCGACGAGCCAGGGAAATTCAAAGGTAGCCTTTTTAAACTGGAAGTACCGACACTACTTCTCACTTACTGAAGTTAAAGGAAGAATGTTTATGTAACGTGTGAATTTTATTTTCAATATTTATTTTTTATATATTTTTATTTCTATGCATATGGCTGCAATCTATTGAGTTCAAATAAATACCAAATGCTCTAAAATACTGTATATAGTGTTTTTATTCATCTTTGACGTCATAGAAGATGTTATAGAATGTAATAGCGTTACAGAACATAAAAAATAATGTCACAGTTACTTTGCTGAGTAACTAATTACTTTTACAATGTGGTAACTGAGTTACTAACTCAATTACTTTTGGGGAAGTAATTTTAATTTGTAACTATAACTAATTACTTTTTAAAGTAAGATGCCCAACACTGATCATGAGAGATGTGTGTCAGCTAAAATCTCTGTAAAATGAAACCTCTGACCCTGTAGACAAACAACAAGTGCCATCGTCATGACAACCCTTGACTGCAGTTGGGAGCACAAAGCTTATTTATTTATTTATCTATGTTTGTTTCAATTTTGTGCGATATCTATTTATTTTTATTACTATTATTATTATTAATTTATATATATATTTTATTTTTTTTATTTTATTTTATTTTACTGAGGCAGGGGCTACCTTTCCCATGCAGGCCCAGAGGAGGAAGCTGGCTGTTGGGGGACAACCCGTCACCCACTGAACAGCTCCCAGACCCAACGGGAGAGAGCCTGTTCATGAATGAATAGAAAATAAAAAGAGATGGGGTAGGACAGTGACAAATTAAAGAGGGGAATAAAGTGTAAATGTGTAGTGAAAAGAGAATGTGTGCTAATGTAGTTTTTGGTGAGTCACCTGTATGAAATAATGTATATTTGTCGTACGTGTATCCATATGTGAAGCTGCATGAAAAGTGATTCTGATCTGATGAACCTGATGTTGGTGAGCACAGTAAAACTCAACAGCAGTGCAGGTAAGACCAAGGGAAGATTAAAAAAAATGGAAAGGAGAAAAGAAGACAAAAAGTGGATAGTGTTAGAAGTATATTAATGGATGTTTTTTCATGATCAACCAACAAAATAAAGATATAAATAATATAAAATAATTCTGTATGCTGATTGTTAATTAATTATCTAACCAAAATTAATCGGACAAAAACAACCACAACAAAGTTGGAAATATTAATGAATAGTGATGTAAAGAGATAATAAGTATATTACGGGAATACAAAGCTGAAAACAACAGCCTCTATAAGCAAATCAACTGTAACAAAGGAAATTAGTATTGATGGTGATCAGAACATCAGCGTGTGTAATAAAGATGGAAATAAATAAATATTAGTTATCGGTGCCAGGAGTGTGGATTTGTCTTATAAATGTCACACAGACAGACACACAGACAGACAGACACAGACAACAACGACAGACAGACAGACACACAGACAGACAGACAGACAGACAGACAGACACACAGACAGACACACAGACAGACATTCTTCAACCTTTCAACCAGATCTTGACCACATTATGACATTTATTCATGCATCACAGATATAACAGTATATTTTACATTCTTAATCCTTTTGCCAATTCTCCAATAATTCAAACTCCTTTCTACACTTTGTTAAATTAAATTTATTAATTCAGATGAAAAAACTTAGATCTCAATGTCAGTGGGACTTGATGTCCAGCGACGGGGGACATAATTAAATCCCACCCTGATGTTGACAGGATTAATACAGTTTATCCATTCCTATCTTATCTTATATTTTTTTATATTTTTGTTTGTATTTAAACACTTATGTACTCAGGTCTTATCAAGACTTACCTGATAAAATAAAGGTTTATATATAATCTCCTCAGTCTCCTGCTGCTGCTCCTAATACTTATTTTAGCCCCCTACATCATGTGAAATATGTTGTCAGTTTGGTTTGTTTTTGGGAATGAGGAAACACCAACTTCACAGAAGTGATGATGTTTGAGGAGGCAGGATTAAAGAAATGAGTCTGTTAACTCTGAGATGAGGGAAACTCCAGGAGCCAGTTGCATAAACTTAGTTTAACTATCTTGATCTTACTGCTCTTAAATTGTCAGCTTAGACTTGTCTAATTAAAGCTTTATGTTGAATCATTTGAGGCAGGAATGTATATATGTTTATTATTTTATTAATGACAAGAGCATCAGAAAAAACAATCACCTGTATATTAGATTATTTCTCTTGAGTATATTTGACTGCAGATCCAGACCCAGATGAAAAATGTCTCAACATTTAAATTATTACAAATTGTTGTTGCACTGCAAAGAAAGTTCACTATACATTACTACAGTGATTCAAGATTATCAGATTACATTTAAGATCAATTCAGTACAAGGATTGTTCAAGACAGCAAAAACCTGCATGATTATCAGAGTTTAAAGGAAAAGAGGAAGAGTTTCTGTCTTACATGGTGAAAAGCAGATGACCACTGAAGGTGGTATGGTGATTACTATTATCAAACACCTTTGTATTAACCCACAGACGCAGAAACACAACATCTCCAACCTCTAGCAGCAGTGTAACCCCATTAGCAGAAGACCCATAATGGGATGGTTGATGTTCCCATGCAATAAAAATGTGTTCTGAGTTCTTGACCAACACAGCTCCTGAAGCTTGAGCACCTCCATGTGTTCCTATGTACCACTCGAAGTGGTAGGCTCCTCTCACTGGTGCAGTGAAAATACCTGTTGAACATTTGTTTTTAGTCTTTGTAAATGAAAATTCAACTGTTGCAACATTAGACATCAGCATAGGTAAAAATAACAGAGTTCAGGTACCTGTGTGTGGGTTGTAGGCCTTTCCAATGTTTGTGGGGACATGTTTGAAGATCAGAGTAGTTTGTTTGGGAAAGGGTCCGACATGTCCGCTGCCTGTAGCCAACAGAGAGGCTGAGAAAGCCACCTGCCCAACTGAGAGAGAGAGAGAGCAATATATATACACCGATCAGCCACATTAAGAAGAAGAAGATATACTTTATTAATCCCCAATGGGGAAATTCTTTTTCACTCTTACTTTACACACTGGCCTGAAATAAAATCATGCATATGGAGGGCTTATAGACATGCAAATGTGGAGAGATGGTGGAGTGATGGGCTGCCATGTAGGGACACTGTGAGCAGTTAGGGGTTGGGTGCCTTGCTCAGGGGCACATCAGCAGTACACTGGAGGTCTAACTGACACCTCTCCAGATGTTCTGACCCAGTCGTCCATCACAATGTGGTTCTTGTCAAAGTCACTCAGATCCTCACGCTGCACATTTTTTCTGATTCTAACACTTCAACTCTGAGGACCAAATGTTCACTGTCTGCCTGATATACCCCCCCCCCACTGACAGGAGCCCTGATAACCAGATAATCAGTGTTATTCACTGTCAGTGCTCATAATGCTATAGCTGATTGGTGTGTGGGGTGGCGGGAAATTTTGATGTACCGCCACAAAACACGAATTCACTATAACTTGAGTGTACATTGTCCAATCGGCTCCACACTTCAAATGCTTGATAACAGTCCCGCCCTGAACACGTGTACAAGACAATATTCAGACATAGTGATAGCGCCACCTACTGGCAATAGGAAGTAAGCCCTGCACAGCGATTTTGAGCTGAGTTACGTGAAATGACCGTGCCAGTGACGATTTGTCGAATTCACCGGATTCGCCACAAAACAGCACTCATAACTTCAGTGTGCAATGTCCAATCTCCAATAAACTTCATATATTCTGTAACAGTCTCGCCCTGAACACGTCCTCATAACTTCAGCGTACGTGGTCCAATCTCAATGAAACTTCACGTGTGTTACAACAGTCCCGCCCTGAACATGTCTACGTGACAACATTCAGACATAGTGATAGCGCCACCTACTGGCAACAGGAAGTAAGAGCTGTGTGGCGATTTTGAGCTAATTTACGTGAGATTTTCATGATGTGGGCCGCACGTGTAACGTCGGCACGCGACGTGGGCTGCAGCATGCCCCGAGTTGCGTGGAGTGCGAGGTCCCACCCAACGCTGCTTGCAGCTTTAATGTTTTTTTTTATTTTAGCATACATTAAATTTTGAACATATTTCAGATTTAAAAGATTTAAATATTGAATTGCTAATTTTGAAAAACAATCTCAAAATTAAAGCTGCAAGCAGCGTTCGGCGCAACTCGGGCATGCTGCAGCCCTCTTCGTAACACGTGCGGACCAAAACATGAAAATCTCACGTAAATTAGCTCAAAATCGCACGCAGCTCTTACTTCCTGTTGCCAGAGGTGGTGCTATCACTATGTCTGAATGTTGTCATGTAGACATGTTCAAGGCGAGAATGTTATCAAACACGTGAAGTTTCATTAAGATTGGACCACGTAAGCTGAAGTTATGAGGACACTGTCACTGGCACGCGGTTTGATGTACAGTCACAGCTCAACTTTTCAATCAGTTTGTAGGACGACAGAATTCAAAATCGACAAGATGCCACAGACACGCCGTTCAACGTACAGTCTCAAATAGCACAACTTTTAATGAGCACCATTTTTTGAGTGTACTCACAAATTTTGAAGCAGATCCGATAAATTTCCTAGGAGGAGTTCATTCAAATACAATGCGAAAAGTTCGCCAAAAGTGAAAATCAAAATCAAAATGGTGGCGATGGCCTGAAACTGTGCAAGATGCCTAAGGAAGACATGTGGAACTATGGACTCAAGCTTGGTTTCAATCAGACATACCAATGTGGAGAAATGGTCCACTTCCTTTTTTGACAAAAAATTCACAGGAAGTACTAATTTTATAACGTGCTGGTTTTTTGAAATATCAAAATTCTTTTAATCACTTTTTTATTATGAGGGTCCTCAGATGCTGCGTGAAAAATTTTGTGCGAATCAGACAAAGCGCATGGGGGGAACACGGAAGAGTAGTTTATGAACATTTCGCGCTCTAGCGGAGAAAAATTCTAGGCGGAAGTGGGCGTGGCCTATATCGGAAGATTCAGCTCTATTCACCGAACGCGTGGATATAAGGTTTTTGAATGTGCGACGAACTATGCAGAAGTTATTAGCCTAAGCGCATTTTTTATGATAGTAGCGCCACCTAGTGGCCAACCCGAAAACGACGCATAGAATATGCCCGTTTTCACCAGGCCTGACAATTTTGCCAAATAAAATTGAGTTTTCGTATATGTTCAGGGGGGCAAAAATGCAGTCAAAGGGGGCTAAAAATAATAATAAGAAACATAACAAATACAATAGGGGCCTCCAGCGGTGGATGGCTCGGTCCCTAATAATTATCTCTAATCAAACTAATGTTTGACAGTTGAACATATGCATACTAGCTAGAAACATGGTTCTAGTTCTTATTCTGGCAGCATGTGTAAGAGATTATTTAATGTATTCCAACTTGGTGATAAATTATTGTACAGTTTTTGAAAATTTATTTTTTTTTGATTTTTTTTTTTGAAGAATATCCAAAGGGGGTTCCCAAAAATTCTTCAAATTTAAAAAAAAAACAAAAAAAAAAAAAAAAAAAAATATAATTCCCCAAAAAAAAATAAAAAAAAAAAAAAAACAAAAAAAAAAAAAATAATTTTTAAAAAAAATTAAATTTAAAAAAAAAAAAAAAAAAATTGCATCAGGACAAATACAACTTTAAATAGGTTAGAAATTAAAGAAGTTGGTCATCATGATTGAATTTTGTAAAATGAAATGTCCTATAAATCTCAAAGGAGCAGAAGCAGCTGGTAGAAATCATAAACACTTTCTCCGATACATGCACGTACTAATTATGGCAGCAGTTATCAGTTTCAATACTTGATATTATGGTATTTGAGAGTAAGTAATATTCTGGTTAATTACATTTTATACCACACAGTAGTAGTATTGGCGTTGTAAAGATACATTACATTTTTGGTATACAAATAATCAAACATGATGATTTCACACACACAGTACCTTTCAGCTGTTGCTTCAGCTTGTCAACCTCAGTCTCCTGCTTCTTTAACTCAGTCTCCTGCTTCTTTAACTCAGTCTCCTGCTTCTTCAACTCATCTCCTTCGCTCCAGCTTTGCTGCATGCTCTGAAAAAGAGGAGAAATAAACTTGTTAATGTGATTTGTTTTGAATACTTTTTTTGCACTTTCTATGCTTTTGGATATGAACTGCTATGATATTGATTCCCTTGTAAAACAACAGTGGAAGGGTTCCTGATGTTATTCCTTCTCTCATTACCCGACATAATACTGTACCTTTATTCTCTCTTTGCAGCAATCTCATCTCAAACTTCTGTTGAGTCAAAGTAGCGGTCATCTCTCTCAGCAAAGCATTGATGTCTTGTGGAAAAGGCTGTTGCTTTGCAATCTGCTTATTCTGATCAGTGCAGCCAGAGCAGACCAGCAGCAGCAACGGGAAAATCACAGAGATCTTCATTGTCACACTGGCAGCTTACACAGGTGAACTGTGTCCTCTGTAGACCGGTGTGAGGTTTATGTAGTACAGCAAAAAGAGGCGTGAAGGTGAGGGAGGTGGACGTCAGACAGAATATTTCCTTATCCCCATTTCACATGATTTATTCTCAGCCATTGTCAGAATGAGGATATATATATATTAATGTATATATATATGAGCCATTACAGAAATTAAGTGTTGTGTTGAGTGAAGAAGGAATGGGCACTGAGTTTATTTCCTCATACTACACTGTGACAGACTGGTTTCACTTAATGAACTGACAGCATTACTCAACAGAGGTGTGTTTTTGTTTTATAAAGTTAGACAGGTTTGGTCACCAGCCAACTTCACTGCACATCAGCCATTCAACACAAATTATGTCTCAACCTATGGATGAACCTTTGAGTCCATCAAGATCCTCAGTCCGCCCACTCTCAGTCACCTATCCCACCAGGAACAGCTGATGTCCAGCAACGGGGGACATAATTAAATCCCACCCTGATGTTGACAGGATCAATACAGTCTATCCATTCCTTATCTTCCCTTATACCTGATCTTATATATTTTAAGAATATATAAGATTATATATTTTATCTTATAAGTTTTGTTTGTACTTAAACACTTATGTACTCAGGTCTCTGTTGAAAATGACATCTCGATGTCAGTGGGACTTACCTGATAAAATAAAGGTTTATATATAATCTCCTCAGTCTCCTGCTGCTGCTCCTAATACTTATTTTAGCCCACTACATCACGTGAAATGTGTTGTCAGTTTGGTTTTTGGGAATGAGGAAACACCAACTTCACAGAAGTGATGATGTTTGAGGAGGCAGGATTAAAGAAATGAGTTTGTGACCCTGAGATGATCGATGTAGTCTCCTGCCTCTCTAACTCAGACTTCTGCTGCTCCACTTCTTTCAGCTTTGCAGCATGTTCTGAAAAAGAGGATAAACCATTTGTGAGTGTGATTTCACTGCACCATTAGTTTCTATGGAAATACTTTTGTAAGCATTCACAATTCAATTCAATTCAATTTTATTTGTATAGCACCAATTCATAACAGAAGTTATCTCAGGACACTTTTCAAATAGAGCATGTCTAGACCAACTCTTTAAAACATTAATTACAGAGACCCAACAGTACCACCATGAGCAAGACCTTGGCGAGGGCAAGGAAAAACTGCCTGTTAAAAGGCAGAAACCTAGGACAGATCCTTCGGCTCTAGGTGGGTGGTTGTCTGTCTCGACCAGTTGGGGTGAGAGAGAGAGAGAGAGAGACACAGACAGAGAGAGAGAGAGACAGACAGACAGACAGACTGGTGCACAGCCACAACAGTATTGGCAATGGCAATCTAGCAGGACCATGGCAGGAGGCTCCACCAGGATCGATAAGAACCTGCGAGACGAGAAAGCACAAGAACTCCGGGGAAGAAGTGAAGTTAGTAACATGCATTAATGGGACATGAATGAGTGCAGAAAGAGAGAGAGGAAGAGAGGAGCTCAGTGCACCATGGGAAATCCCCCGATAGTCTAGGCCTATAGCAGCATAACTAAGGGATGGTTCAGGACTCACCTGATCCAGCCCTAACCATAAGCTTTATCAAAGAGGAATGTCTCAAGCCTACTCTTAAATGTGGAGATGGTGTCTGCCTCCCAAACCACAACTGGAAGCTGGTTCCACAGGAGAGGAGCTTGGTAACTGAAGGCTCTGGCTCCTGTTCTACTTTTAGAGACTATAGGAACCACAAGTAGCCCAGCATTCAGAGAACGTAGTGTTCTAGTGGGGTAATAGGGTACTATGAGCTCTTTAAGATATGAAGGGGCCTGACCATGAAGAGCTTTATAGGTGAGGAGGAGAATTTTAAATTCTATTCTACATTTTACAGGGAGCCAATGCAGAGAAGCTAGTACAGGAGAGATGTGATCTCATTTTCTAGTTCCTGTCAGTACTCGTGCTGCAGCGTTCTGAATTAATTGGAGCATTTTAATGGACTTATTGGGGCAACCTGATAATAAAGAGTTGCAGTAATCCAGCCTTGAAGTAACAAATGCATGGATTCGTTTTTCTGCATTTGTCTGTGATAGGATGTGTCTAATTTTTGTAATATTACGTAAATGAAAGAAGGCAGTCCTAGAGGTCTGCTTCATGTGGGAATTAAAAGACAAATCCTGATCAAAGATAACTCCAAGATTCCTGTCAGTGGTACTAGAGGCCAAGGTAATGCCATCTAGAGTAACAATATGAAAGTTAATGGAGTGATTCCTAATAATGTTGCCTAAAGGGAGCATATACAAAGTAAATAGTATTGGTCCAAGTACAGAACCTTGTGGAACTCCATGACTAACTGTAGTATTTATTGAAGATTCATCGTTAACATGTACAACCTGTGAACGATCTGATAAATATGACTTAAACCAGCTGGTTCAGGGTGTGTGACGCACATCTCTGATGTGGCGGCAACGTGATCACAGTATCATCTTCATCACCACCATCATCATCAGAAACAACACGGGTCTGCAAGGCCTCACTGATGTCAGTAAACGTCACCTCATCCTCGTCATCATCAGAGTCATCCCGCTCCACTAGCTGATACATTTTGAAGGCCTTTACAAAATTTGAGCCATTATCTGTGACTGTTGTGTTGATTTTTAATGATATCCCATATGAGGAGTAGATATGATCAAGCTCTGTTGCAATTTGGTCGTATGTATGGTGTCCCTTGAACCTCCTGCGTGCCAGGGCTGCCTCACCTCGCTCCATGCTTTGCGGATTTATCCAATGCGCTGTTACGCCTAGATAGCTCTTGTTACATGCAGTCCATATGTCTGCTGTGGTAGACACATATTCTAACTTCTCAAACGTTTGTTTGAGCTCCACATTCATTTGAGTATATTGGGCATCTATATAGTTCGAAAACGTCTTTCTACACGGTAGGGCTACCCCTCCTCTGACCGGTATTTTGGCAACTAGTGCCCTTAATGAGTCCGACTCAACCGTAGATAATGGCAGCATATTCTCCACTACATACCTGGCTACCAGTTTGTTCAGTTCCGTCTGAGACAAAACATGTGGTGGCAGGGCCTTAAAATCAAGCTTCAGTTGCTTGGGTTTTGTGGCACTGTCTCCTTCTCCTTCGGTGGTCTTGGCCACTAATTTCGTGGAAGCATGCAATGTTGAAAGATGTTTGAGTAAGTTTGAATTACTTGACACCGACGTGGATAGGAACTTTTGCCCAGGGCTTAATGTGCATTTCACGAAGACATTTGTTGCTTTGATTTCTTGGAGTGAAAAGTAATGGCTATACTTCCATTTAGAGAAGGCTACTTTTTGATTATTTGGGCTCGCCATACCTGTCTCTCATTGACTGACTCGCTTGTGTTGTTCGTTGTGTGTCCGACTATGCGTGCTTTCGAACACCGACCAACTGTACCTCTGATTGGCTTACCATGAAATTTTACTCAACCTCAGCCAATCGTCAGCATTTATGCGTTTGTCTCGTGCACTGCCCACTAAACAAGGAACAACAGTAAAAAAAAGTTTTTGCCTCACGGCTCAGAGATCTAGTTGGTCTGATGAAAAAAACAGCTTCAATTATTGTAACGCGCTGCATTTTTTGGCAGTAACGGTAACGGCGTTATTAAGATGGGAAGAGTAATCAATTAGATTACTTGTTACTGAAAAAAAGTAACGCCGTTAGTAACGCCGTTATTTATAACGCCGTTATTCCCATCACTGCTGATATCATAGAAGAATACTAACAATCCAGTGATAGTTGTCTGTATATCCATATATAACAAACAGGAATAGCTAATAATAATATAATAATAATAATGCCAGTTTGACAAAATGTAAAGAAATTTCTGCTGGAAAAAAACACTGAATTTGGCTTTTACTCTTAGTGTCAGTCCTTGACTGCAAGAGAGAGCCAACATATTCTTTATAAATGCTCATGCTCAAACATACGCTGCAGTATTTTAAAAACATTTTCAGACTTTTTTGACAAGCGTATTTATTTCAAGCATCGTACAGTGTTCTACAGGACGATGAGAAAATCAACAACTACATGTTCACAGAATCTAATGCTAACTGAATATCACACAGCAACTCATGTTGGGGATCTGAATAACTCAGGTCACCACTCTGTGAATGATATCATGAGAATTATATTGCTGTTCTGCATGCTGTCAGTTTTTAACCAGTGATTAAGATAAAGCATTTCACTGAGAAGGGACATTTTGTGTATGCAGCAGAGACAAACAGGAAATAAAGTTTTGTTTTGTGTGAAAGAGAAATGGGCACTGATTGTAATCAGTTTCTGCATACTTCTTGCACAGTGGCATACTGGTTCCTGTTACAGACACATAAATAATTAAGAAACAATACAATAGTACAATTGTGAGAATACAACTGTAATTATCTCATCATCCATCCATCAATTTTCTTCCACTTATCCGGGTTCAGGTCGCGGTGGCAGCAGGCTAAGCAAGGTAGACCAGATGTCCTTCTCCCCAGCAACGTTTACCAGCTCCTCCTTCTGAGGTAACCACAGGCCAGAAGAGATATTTAATCCCTCCAGCAAACCTCCAAAGGAAGGCCTCCTAATGAGCTCCTTGGACCACCTCAGTACTTTTCACACAAACAAAATATAACTTGTTGTAGAACTTTGTATTTGATACAAACAATAAACTGATCTGATCTGAGTTTGCTCTTATGTCCGGCAGTGATTACAGGAACTATTGAGTAAGAGCTTGTGGTGTTGCTACATTTATGGTTACTGCAAGGACTGAGCTAGTAGTGCTACTCATTTTGGGTTAGTCAAATTGTTCATGTGGTGCAGAATGGTGATACTCCATCCTGCTTAAAAGAGTCATAGCACTCCCATAAAAGATTGAAATTGTAAAACAAAAAAAGTATACTGTGACAAATTATAAAGAGGTGCTCATCAAAATGAAATACAATAATACTGACATGAGAAATTGTTATGTAATTAAAAACAAGAACGCATTCTATAAAAGCTGATATTATTCCATTTTAGACATTAAGTAGCCTCAATAGTGGTCTGAAAACATATTCAAGGAATTGTTGAAAGATACATGGGCCTAATATGTATCTAAGTTAGAAAATTATACTTATACATAATATTCAATTCAAAATAAGAAATAAAATAGTCTAAATTCTTATTTGCAATAAAATAAAAAAGGTGTATTTCTCATTGATAAGTGAGGTATCACTAAAACATTTTTATAATAATCACTAAACACACAATTATCTATCCGTCTCATTTCCTGCAAACATTCTTTTACGTAAAGGTGCAGCGACAATTCAATTCAATTAAATTTTATTTGTATAGCACCAATTCATAACAGAAGTTATCTCAGGATACTTAGAGAGTGAGAGAGAGAGAGAGAAAGACAGACAGACAGAGTGCCAAAATAAGGAGCAGAAGCAGTGAGCAAATTAAGATTATAAAATCAAAGCGTCACAGCAGAGCTTTGGATTTACCAGTAGATCTACATTTCAACCCTTATCTATGGCCATGACCTTTGGACAGTGACAGAAAGAATGTGTTCAGTCCTACATGTCGACTTTTGCTGTCTCTAAATAAAATACAATAAAATATGATAAAAGCATAATAAATACACACACTATATAAAATAAAGTGGAATTATGTATAACGGTATAACTGTACATGTCCAATGTTTCAAGGTATTGTGCGAGAAAAAGAGTTGTGCTTAACAGTTTAATAGTTAGCAGTCTCAATTAGTGGAGATTGGAAGTACTGGGTGCTGTGGTTGTTGAGGCTGGAGGTACTGGGAGCTGTGGTTGAGGTGGTTGGAGGTAATGGGTGCTGTGGCGTTATGGTGTCTGATGGCTGATGGTATAAATGAGCCTGCAAAGCGTTTTGAGGCTCAGGGGTTGGATCAGTCTGTGCCTGAAAGTGCTCCAAAAAAAAAGATGCTGGAACACTCCTGGTTAATGTCCTCTGGTCCTCTGGTCTTCTTGGTCCGGGTCCTCGAGAGCTGCCGTCTCACCTGGCCTCTTTATGATTGGGTATCAGACTAGTTGTAAATTAAGACATTTCCAACTTTCCATTTGTGACATTCGAGTCATGCAAAGGTCAGCACAGGCTTCTGAGGCAAAGTTTGTCAAATCACTGGACAGATCAAGAATTCTTCCTCATCACGTCATAACCATCCTTATCACGCTACAAAGCAGAAAAAACATGGATGATAGCTGGATAAGATAATTACAGCCATATTCTCACAGTTGTATTATATTTACTAAATGTTTTTTGTGTCTGTAACAGGAACCAGTACAATACCAGAAGTATACGGAAATAGATTAAAATCAGTACCTATTGACCGTGTACAAAAAACAAAACTGTATTTCCTGCACATGGGTCTGCTGCACACACAAAATGTCCCTCCTAAGTGAAATCACTGGGCTCAATGAGTGCGCAATAACTGACAGTCTGCAGACTGCAATATCATTGTGTCAAATAAAAACATTAACATCTGTCTTTCATATCAAAGCCTCTGTAGAAGATATAAACAGCTCATTCTAAGGTAACGAAAACACAATGACTCTTATTTTCAAGTGATTATAAACGAATGAAAACATACCTATGAATATTATATTCCATTTCTGCTTATAGATCCTCTTCAATGTTACACACTGGAGCTTTAATGTGTGTTGTAAAATGAACTGCATTGGTAAATGGACTGTGTTTAGCGCTCTTCTACCAACCCCTCACGAGCTTCACAACACATGCCAACATTGACCCATTAACACATTCTGATGGCAGAGCGGCAAGGTGCCGACCTGCTCATTGGGAGTGGTTAGTGGTCTAGTGGTTAAAAAAGTGTAAAAGTTTCTGTGTGCTAGCTCTTTTGCAACTAAGCTAGTGGCTCAGAGAGGCTAACTCTTGTTGGGAAGTGTCAGACTAAGGCTACGTAGCAGGCCACAGTCTGCAGAGTTGGTGACGAAAGCTGCCATGAGTCGATCAGCAATACTAGTAAATACCAGTAAATAATTCTTGCTGTAAGATTAGATGAGTGATTAGATAATTGTTGTGATTGAATTGTGAAATATTTTCTTCAGAAACTTGATTAGCTAAATTGTTTGAAACAGTTTTCAGCTTCTGTAACAATAAATAGTTTTTAACTGTTTTCTTCAGAGATAAATGTTTCTGTGATTTCGTCACTTTTTTGGTGAAAAGTCAAAAATAGCAATTCAATATTTTAACATTTTCATTCTGAAAGTATGTTTGTAATATAAAATCTACCTAATGTGGTGGATAGAACACAAATACAAAGAACAGTCACAGTGGGGTATCCACAGACTGTAATATATATACAATGCTACCGCTCTCTCTCAGTCAAACAGGTGGCTTTCTGTGTTTGATACAGGCAGCGCACCCTTTTCCACGATCATTTTCTTCAGACATGTTGTCACAAACATTGGAAATACCTACAACCCACACACAGGTACCTGAACTCAGCTACGTCGATATCTAATGTTGAAACAGTTGAATTCAAGTGACTCAAAACAAATCAGAGCTGATTTGCTTCAGATTCCATTTTCCAGACAAAGTTTTTAAGATAAAGCAGAAATATGAAAAGAAGAGACTAATATCTTAGCTTGAAGGGCTCACACAGGCAGGTAAGGGTATGTACAGAAACTAATAAATGGTTTTGGTGGCCATGCTTGCTCTTGAACACAGACAGTGGTCTGTGGGATACTGCTGGTTGAGGCAGTCTGAAAGAGCTCTGACTGACATCCAGAGATGATCACAAATTAATCAAAAGTATCTTATTACAAATTACAAATACTCACTCATCAAATGCAAAGTAAATATGTATTTGATTAAAATTCAAGTCATTTGTAATTTGAAAAATGCATTTTATATACACGGATAATATTACTGATGTATTAAGAGTAATAAATAAAAGTGCAGTGGACTTAGTGAATTTGAACCCTAATCCATTATTATTGTATATATTTTGTATTTTATTATATTTTGTATTTTATTATATTTTTATTCTCTTTCTTTACTCATTGCACTACATTCCCTTGTGCTGCTCTGCCAGATCTAAATTTCTCCTACAGGGGATCAATAAAGGAACATCTCAACTTATCGATTGCAAAAGACACAAAACATGTTTGGTTAAGCAGTTATTCACACTACACACACACACACACACACACACACACACACACACACACACACACACACACACACACACACACACACACACACACACACACACACTACTTTGACAGTACAAATGTAAGACGTATTTTAACCAAATTTAGAGAAAATCAGGTGAATTTTAAGGGTGGGTTTATTGAGATGAACAGTAGCCGAAACCAATTCTGCAGTTGCCATTGCAGAAGAAGAAGTGACTTTAAAAAAAGAAGAAAAAGCTCCAGTCGAACCTCAAACGATGGAAAACATGATGGAAAAATGACATTTCTGTTCATTTACTGCTCCACAGTTTTATATTTGTATTTTTGGCATTTTGTTTCTGACCTCTGCATCACTACTAAGGATTTTTTTTTCTGTCATTCATTTTCACCTAACAGCAGTAAACACCACCATCTACTGGCTGACATTGGGTATTAATATAGGGAACTCATTATTAATAAATTCACTGGAATAACTACCAAAAAGATAATGACACAATAAAATAGTTTACACCTTCATACAGCTTGTCCCACATACAAAACTGGCCTTTCATGCTACAGTGAGGGTGGGATTGGTGTGGGGTTTAGGGTGTCTGTGGGTGGAGGTTGAGCATTTATTTGAATTCCCTATGAAACAGTATCTGGCTGACATATGGTCCAAATCAGAAGCTAGGAACTGTATTGGCTGAATATTACAAATCCTATGATAGGATAGTGTTCAGTTAAGGTGCCATAAGTTAACTTGAATGAAAAAATCCATCATCATCATCATCATCATCATCAGTCCAGCTCTGTCCTGGGCTGCCCTTTGGACTGAGTGTGGGAGGTGGGTGACAGGAGAGTCCTGGCTAAAGTGTCATCCATGCTGGACGATGAGTCCCACCCCCTGCATGGTGACCTGACAGAACTGAGGAGCATCTTCAGTGACAGACTGCTTCACCCTCGATGTGTGAAGGAAAGATATAGCAGGTCTTTCCTTCCTGCTGCTGTTAGACTCCACAGCGAACACTCTTAATATGTGCAATAGTATTACACCACAAGGTGTAAAAACTTCAAAACACCAGTTTGACACCAATCTGTGCAATGCTACTTTATTTCATTATTTATCTTTTATAAGCTACTCTTTGCTCTTGTTATCTCTTATTCTGTCCTTTCTGTATGTTGCTGCAAACTGCAATTTCCCCATTGCGGGACAAATAAAGGTTTTCTTATCTTATCTTATCTTATCTTATCATCATCTGTATTGCAGATTACTACTGACAAGTGGAGGTCCTGAGAGAAGAAAAGAAGAAAAACAAAGTTGATGCACAAATCTGTCTTCGGTTTCTTGGACTTTTCTCTAATCTTTGTTTTTCAGTGAAATATTAGATGATTTCCCCTCGTTGATCACAAGAGGAAGAAGCACAGGCTCCAAATAGTGGGTTTATGGTCACAAAAGTATTTTTAAAAATAATATACATAATTTTAACAATAACTTTATAATTGATAACATACTGACTTGTAATACAAAATGTGGTGAGTCCTGTAGAGAATGATGACCCTCAGTGTTACCATGATATATTTGATTTTCTGCTTTCAATATGTTGATATGTAAAGTTAAAAATAATGAATAAATGTCCACACGTAGTATTACAATTATATGTTTATTCTTCGAATCAAATGACAAGAGAATCAGAAAAATCTAATCACTCTGACATCTGAAAGAATGTCAATCATGTATATGATTATTATATATGAAGAAATATACCACTAGATTCTTAGGATTTATTGCCATTACAAGGCTGCCAACTTTTCACTTTAGTTTGGAGGGAGAACTGGTATCAGCGAAGTCAGTTACATTTTATCAGTAGGCCCTCTGTATTACCCACTGCAGAGGTCAGGGTCATTACTCCTCCACCTCAATGAATTTTGTTTAAAAAAAGCCAAATTAACAATTTAAATAAGGTTCTGAAGCATATAATGCATTGTTTTAATTTATTCATCACTTTTTATTTCCATTGACAAAGTTACTGTTGAGGGTTGGATTTTCTTCAAATGGTTTAAAGGATGTGAGGTTTATTTGCACTGAGCGCCGTCTCTCCCCACTTCCCTACAGTGTCAACTGTGTGCAACACTACCTCAGGTTAGCTTATAAATGGAAACAACGGACACCCACCACAACAAGTCCACAGTCAAAACTAAGATTATTGCAAAGCTTGTGGAATATGAGCGTTTCTTCAGGCTTCTGAGTCTCCACACGTGGCTTTCCACTGATTTGCAGAAACACTGTGTGGTTTTTATTGACAATTTTAATCTTTTATGGGAGCATTATGACTCTTTCAAGCAGGATGGCATCCATCTCAATCTTCAAGGATCACAGCTACACTCTAAAAACCCATGCTCTGGTCTCTTGGTTCAGAGAGAGGACAGGACCAGTCATCAGAGACAGGACCACAGCAGTCATATATTGGTGGTGATTAAAGTTAAATATTCCTCAAGGTAATTAACATTGAGGTGATCTTAATGCTAGGTAATTTTCTTTCAAAATCATAGACCGTTTAATCTAAGTTGTAGAGCTTTGCTAAGAGCGTTATGGTGTTTGTTTTAGTTTAGATGCAGGACGTTACTGACTCTCTTCGAACCACATCCTCTTGCACCACATGAACAATCAGCATACCATTGACCAGCTGACTAAGCCCATATGAATCAGTTGCACTCTTAACTACCCTTCAGAGCACCACAAGCTCAGCACCACAAGCTCCCCCTGCAGTACCCATAAGTATAGTAACACCCCAAGCTCTTACTCAATACATCCTGTAATCACTGCCAGACATAACAGCAGGTTACAAACTGGTGGTGAATTGTAATAATCTCATGGTGTGTTATTGTGTGAAGCACTTTGCATTATATTTTTTATGTATGAAAATTGTTGGTGGTCTCTGTAACTGATTAGGATGCCTCCTGGGCACCTTTTTTTAGAGGTTTTCCGTATTAGTCCAACTGGGAAGAGACCCTGAGGGTAGACCCAGAACTTGCTGGAGGGATTAAATATCTCTTCTGGCCTGTGAATACCTCAGACGGAGGAGCTGGTAAACATTGCTGAAGAGAAGGACATCTGGTCTACCTTGCTTAGTGTGATATTCAGTTAGCATTAGATTCTGTGGACATGGACATATATGTTTGATATATACATATATCAAACATATTGACACATGATTGTAATTCACAATCTTATTCAGGAATTCTCTGTTATAGACTTTAAATTATCTATTTGGATCTTGGCTCAGTAGCATTCACTGACTGTATTTACAATCAGCTACTTCAACAAATATAGTAAATTCACTGAAATGCAATTCAAACATGTTCACACTATTTGATTTTATTTAATTTATTTGGCTTCTCAAATATATACATCTATACCATGTCCAACAATGTGACTAAAACATATTCATTCAAAATGTCAAGGATAATGAAAAAAAAAACTAATTCCGTTGTGGTCTTCTTTCCAGGACACTACGACGGCAAGGAAAAACTTCCTTTTAAGAGACAGAAACCTCGGTCAGACCCCGACTCTAGGTGAGAGAGAGAGAGAGAGAGAGAGAGAGAGAGAGAGAGAGAGAGAGAGAGAGGAGAGGGTGCACAACAACTATACGGGAAGAAATGACTGATGATGATGAATACGATAATGATGATGAAGATGAAGAAGATGATGACGACTACGACAATAGCCATAACAATGGGGGATGAATAATAATTCAATTCAATTCAATTCAATTTTATTTGTATAGCGCCAATTCATAACAGAAGTTATCTCAGGACACTTTTCAAATAGAGCAGGTCTAGACCGAACTCTTTAACATTAATTACAGAGACCCAACAGTACCACCATGAGCAAGCACTTGGCGACAAGGGCAAGGAAAAACTGCCTGTTAAAAGGCAGAAATCTAGGACAGATCCTCCGGCTCTAGGTGGGTGGTCGTCTGTCTCGACCAGTTGGGGTGAGAGAGAGAGAGAGAGAGAGAGAGAGAGAGAGAGAGAGAGAGAGAGAGGCAGAGAGAGAGAGAGAGAGAGAGAGAGAGAGACAGACAGACAGACAGACAGGTGCACAGCAACAACAGTATTGGCAATGGCAGTCAAGCAGGACCATGGCAGGAGGCTCCACCAGGATCCATGAGAACCTGCGAGACGAGAAAGCACAAGAACTCCGGGGAAGAAGTGGAGTTAGTAACATGCATTAATGGAACATGAATGAGTGCATAAAGAGAGAGGAAGGGAGGAGCTCAGTGCACCATGGGAAATCCCCCGATAGTCTAGGCCTATAGCAGCATAACTAAGGGATGGTTCAGGACTCACCTGATCCAGCCCTAACTATAAGCTTTATCAAAGAGGAATGTCTTAAGCCTACTCTTGAATGTGGTGATGGTGTCTGCCTCCCGAACCACAACTGGAAGCTGGTTCCACAGGAGAGGAGCTTGGTAACTGAAGGCTCTGGCTCCTGTTCTACTTTTAGAGACTATAGGAACCACAAGTAGCCCAGCATTCAGAGAACGTAGTGTTCTAGTGGGGTAATAGGGTACTATGAGCTCTTTAAGATATGAAGGGGCCTGACCATGAAGAGCTTTATAGGTGAGGAGGAGGATTTTAAATTCAATTCTACATTTTACAGGGAGCCAATGCAGAGTAGCTAGTACAGGAGAGATGTGATCTCTTTTTCTAGTTCCTGTCAGTACTCGTGCTGCAGCGTTCTGAATTAATTGGAGCGTTTTAATGCACTTATTGGGCCAACCTGATAATAAAGAGTTGCAGTAATCCAGCCTTGAAGTAACAAATGCATGGATTAGTTTTTCTGCATCTGTCTGTGACAGGATGTGTCTAATTTTTCTAATATTACGTAAATGAAAGAAGGCGGTCCTAGAGGTCTGCTTTATGTGGGAGTTAAATGACAAATCCTGATCAAAGATAACTCCAAGATTCCTGACAGTGGTGCTAGAGGCCAAGTTAATGCCATCTAGAGTGACTATATCTTTAGACAATGAGTCTCTAAGGTTTTTGGGGCCAAGATCAAGAATTTCGTTTTTTTCTGAGTTTAACATCAGAAAATTGCAGGTCATCCAGGATTTTATGTCCGTAAGACATGTTTGTAGTCTAGATAATTGATTAATTTCATTGGGTTTGATTGATAGATATAACTGCGTATCATCTGCATAACAGTGAAAGTTAATGGAGTGATTCCTAATAATGTTGCCTAAAGGGAGCATATATAAAGTAAATAGTATTGGTCCAGGTACAGAACCTTGTGGAACTCCATGACAAACTGTAGTATTTATTGAAGATTCATCGTTAACATGTACAAACTGCGAGCGATCTGATAAATATGACTTAAACCAGCTTAGTGCGGTTCCTTTAATGCCAATTTGATGCTCAAGTCTCTGTAAAATAATATTATGGTCAATGGTGTCAAATGCAGCACTAAGATCTAATAATACAAGTACAGAGACAAGTGCATTGTCAGAAGCAGTCAGAAGGTCATTATTAACTTTAACCAGAGCTGTCTCTGTGCTATGATGAACTCTAAATCCTGACTGAAAATCCTCAAATAAACTATTGTTATGTAGAAAGTCACACAACTCTTTGGCGACTACTTTCTCCAGAATCTTAGAGAGGAAGGGGAGGTTAGAGATCGGTCTATAGTTGGCTAAAACCCCTGGGTCAAGAGTGGACTTTTTAAGAAGGGGTTTAATTACAGCTACTTTAAAGGACTGTGGTACATATCCTGATAATAAAGAAAGATTAATCATATCCAGTAAAGAAGTGCCAATTAAGGGAACAACTTCTTTAAGCAGCCTAGTTGGGATCGGGTCTAATAGACAGGTTGATGGCTTTGATGAAGAAATGATTGAAGTTAACTGATGAAGGTCGATAGCAGAAAAACAGTCTAAATATATATCTGAGTTTACATTGACAGAAGTCCCTGAACTTGGAGAGCCACTGATAATTGTTGATGGCAGTTGGTGATTAATTTTCTCTCTAATAGTAATAATTTTATTATAGAAGAAGCTCATGAAGTCATTGCTACTTAAGTTTATGGGCATATGTGGCTCGATAGAGCTGTGACTCTCTGTCAGCCTGGCTACAGTGCTGAAGAGGAACCTAGGGTTGTTCTCTTCTATTAGTGCTGAGTAATAGGCTCCTCTGGCATTAGGGAGGGCCTTTCCATAAGTTTTCAGATTATCTTGCCAATTTGAGCGATATTCTGATCATTTGGAAGAGCGCCATTTCCTTTCAGATTTCCTAGCTATTTGTTTTAACTGGCGGGTTTGGTGGTTATACCAAGGTGCTAGTCTCCTATGTTTTAATAATTTCCTTTTTATAGGAGCGATAGAGTCTAATGTTGATCGTAGTGAGCCTGCAGCACTATCGACAAGATTATCAATTTCGGAGGGACTAAAGTCGTTATAGGACTCTGTTAAATTCAGACATGGCATTGAATTAAACACTGAAGGAATCTCCTCCTTAAATTTAGCTACAGCACTGTCAGATAGACATCTGCTGTAGGAAGTTTTGCCTAATGGCTTATAATCTAACAACATGAATTCAAAAGTTACTAAATAATGGTCAGATAGGAAAGGATTATGTGGGAAGGCTATTAAATGTTCAATATAATATATGATATTTCATATGATAAAACAAGGTCAAGAGTGTGATTAAAACAATGAGTTGGTTTATTTACACTCTGACAGAAGCCAATTGAGTCTATTAATGATATAAATGCGTTACTAAGGCTGTCATTGTCAACATCCACATGAATATTAAAATCACCTACAATAATTACTTTATCTGATTTAAGGACTAAACTTGATAAAAACTCTGAGAATTCAGATATAAAATCAGAGTACGGTCCAGGAGCGTACACTATACCAAATAGAACTGGCTGCAGTGTTTTCCAGTTTGGGTGAGAATTGAATTGAATTGAATTGAAAACATGGTCAATAAGTGTTGCACGGATTTCTTGAGTCAAATGGTCCTCGTCTTCTTTGTTCAGGTTCTATCAACTTTTCAAGTCCTTCTCTACCTCTTCCTCTACCTAGGCCTCTTCCTCTAGCTCCTTCTTCTCCTCTTCCTCTACCTGGGCCTCCTCCTCCACCTCCTTGTCCTCTACCTCCTTCATCTCCTCTTTGCGCTCCCCCTCTCATTCTCACTCCCCTTCTTCTAGCTCCTTCCATTTCTGTTGAAGACAGGTGAACTCACCTGCTGTCTTTTATAGCACACCTGAGTGCTGCGTTTTCAAATTAGCACGTGTGCTTCCACACCTGGTGGATGTGATTATCCAATTTGTTCATTAGTGTGGTCATTGGCAATCTGGGGCTTTGTAATGACAAGGAAGTAACCTCACAATCCTTATCGGTGTCTAAGGTGTGAAAATGTGTGTAGAGTTTTACAAATCACTGTGTGTAATGTTTTGCAAAAAGGGTGAAGCAGACATTGTGTGTAATGTTGTGCAAATCTGTGGAGGTGTTTTGCTCCTTGGAGTAGAATTTTGCAAATTATGTGGAAATTTTTATTTTAGTGTATAAACAATCGTAAAAACTGTAATCTGCAAGGAGTACGTGAAAGTATTAAACATGACATTTCCTCTTGCCAATAGAGGGCACTATGGGTATGGCTGAATATTTTCATGTAGATGTGTTCAGGGTGAGACTCCTATCAGTGTGCAGCCCACTATGAGCTGCATACATTCATTTATTTAAGATACATCGGCTTTATGATATGATCTCTGTGGAGCTGTGAAGATGCTGCTATTCTATGTCATTAGGTGAAACCTAAACGGGAATTTTGCATACAATAGAAGACTATTAATCTTTGCTTGCACTTATTCTATCTTTATTTTGAGACTAATGTCACAGAAAGTCAAATGGAAGTCAGCACTGATGCTATTTCTGGCTTGTCAGTAGCCATGACACCAGTACAAGGCAAGATGTGGAGATGAGATTGATCTTGTGGCTTACTCCACTTGAAGCTGTAAAGGAGGAGGTCAGGAAACAAAATATTAGTTTAGCAAATAGTTGTGTAACTTTCTAATCACGTAGCACTCAAGATTGCTTACTTATGCTGATGGAGTCAGCTTCAATGTCGAAGCCGGTGATGTTTAAAGATGCAGGAGACGTGGATCTGGCAGTCATAGGAACTGGACCTGCTGGGAAAACATTCTTTTTAAAGTAAAAGAAAATATTTTAAAAGAAAAAAAGTTTTTTGATTTGTAACTGGCTTTGGTACCAGTTTCACAGACTCAAAAGTTCCATCATAAAAGGTTTAGAAAGACTTGGTTTTGCAGTTCTTTGGTATCTTATGTAGTTAAGAATTTGTTGATGTCAAAAGTCTTACAGTTAATAACAAATTGTTTACATAAAATTATTTTTAGCAGAATACAAGGTAGTTTAGAGAATAGCTCACCCTGCCCTACATCACACTGTTGAATGGATTCTGAATAATCTTGGCTATACCTACATTTCTTATAATTTTTGATTACAACATAATTTGGCTTAAAAACAGAGCATCACATTATTTCTAATGTTTCTATCCTGATTACAGTGAAACATTGTGTTGTGTTTACTTACTTTCTGTTATGCTCACATTGAAACTAGCATTCAGAGCAGTCAGACCAGTGGGGTATTTCACAAAAGTAGGATAAAGAAATCCAGGATAATTGAGCAAGCGCGGCTTGACTTAGCCTGCTCGGCTCATCCTGGCTTAATCGGTTGCACGTTTGTCGAGCCAGGATGAAAAGGTGCGGCTATGTTAAGCCAGGTGTAGATAGTCGGGATAAGTGCGGGTTCACGGCATACTGAACTAGACCTCGCGATCGCTCACAGAAACACCGATCGGAACATGGATAAAACACGAGCTTCGTATTTCACGCCCGCTGAACAACATCTCCTGATGGAGTTCTATGAAGAGGTGAAAGATACCATAAGAAAAAAAGGCAATACCAGTGCCATAATTAAAGAAAGAGAGAAAGCCTGGCAGACAATAGCGGACCGGCTTAATGCGTAAGTAGTCCAAAACTGTACAATGAATAAACAGTGCTCCACTGGAACTGTCATAATTAGGCTCCAATTAAAGGACTAAAGGAGTTACTTTAAGTCCACTAATCAACTGTTGTACACTTTGCTTGTGTGGCAAGTAGCGGTGCATGTTACTTAAATGTAGAGTATGATTAAGTGCAAACAATTATCCACAATGTGTGTCATTTAATCTATTTTTGTCATGTTACGTTTTTATCTATTTTATCTTTCTATCCTTCATAAAGAACAAACTTGTCTGGCCATAAAAGGACCTGGCAGCAAGTTAAAGTTAAATACAAGAACATTTTGCAGGCTGGTAAGTGACTATAAAGTAGATAACAGTGAATAAATGAGGTGAATAGATTAGGTGTCTGCTCACATGTTAATGTCTGTATGATTGTAGCAGTTAAAAAAAAAGACCATAGAACTGGCACAGGGGGCGGCCCACCAAGCCAGGATATGACCCCGGCGGAGGAGCTGGCACTCCATTTAAATAAGGGAGGCCAGTGATGGAGGGGATCCAGGGAGGGACAGTAACGGACTCTATCCCAGCCACAGAAACTGTCCGCTTCATACAAGGTACATATTGCCGTACTACAGCACACAGACCACAATCAAATAAATCTATTATACTGTCTGACTTTAGATTTCCTTGCAGTGTCTGGGAACACGCTTACACTTTTGGAGCCACCAGAAGATGATCCGGTTAGTACATTGTATTGAAATCACAGGCTTGGTATGTCCTGTGAAATCTTAATTCAAGTTCTCTCAAATGTATGTATGTATGTATGTATGTATGTATGTATGTATGTATGTATATGGCAGGGGGAAGGCACATCTGCAGCTGCAGAATGCACTTCTGCAGATGAGGAGACTGTGTCACTGGACTCCAGAAGGCTTGAGGTATGTCAATTTTATGGAAATATCCTTCTTGTCCATAAAGGATATGAAGTCTGTGATGTGGTGCTAATAGAAAATATGTGTAACAGGACACAGATGATGCACAGTCTCCTAAGCAGCCTGGTAACATTGTGAGTATTGGCCAAAGTAAATCTATATTATGCACAAATCCTGCTTTGCTTATTTGACATTTCTTTTACAGACTTCACAAACTGTCAGAAGGCTTTATGCGAAGCACCTGGAGAGACAGATAGAGCTGGCAGATGTTAAAATAAAACTGAAGAAGAGAAAGCTCCAAGAAATGGAGCTGGATCTTGAAATTAAACGTCGGACACTCAGGAAACTGGACCTGGAAATCCAGAAACTAGAAAGAGAAGTGAGTATTTCAGTGCACACAGTAACCATAACTGCCGTACAGCGTTTTAATCTTTGTTGCTTTTGTTCTCTCTATTCCAGGATCCAAGCAACCAAGGCAAATGAGGGCTGCCAAATAAAAATTCAACTAGAAAACATTGTGGTGTCCTCCGTATTTCATGAATGTGAAGTAGAATTTAAAAGAACCACCAATGCTAAACAACACAGCAAAATAACATTTAAGATATTTTATTAACTAAAGAGGCTAAATCCAAAAATTAAGAGAAGAAATGTGCAATATATTGCTCCCTGACAAGTCTGCCATTAATGTTGTCTGGGAAGATGGGAGCATTTTCCCAGTCAACATGAACAGCCACTCGGGGGGGCCTCTCCTTTCTCAGGCCTGCAATGTTATGCAGTACTGCGCATGCAGCAATGACATCACAGGCCCTGTCCAGGGAAACTCTCAGGTGGTGCAGGCACTGAAACCGAGATTTCAGAAGGCCGAAGGTCATCTCGATTCGAGCCCTTGTTTTATTGTGTGCTTGGTTGTAGGCCTGCTGTGGTGGGGTTTGGGGGTCCGCAAGGGGAGTCAAGAGGAATGACTCGCAGGCGTAGCCTTTGTCTCCCAGCAGCACACCAGAGAATTCGCCTGATAATGCAAGATATCATTTAGAAAACTACACGGCAGAGTTAAACACACATGATGTCCAAGGTGCTTACAGCACAAATAAAATGTGTGGCTTACCTTGTGAAAGTCTCCCATAAATTGGACTAGCCCGAAAGACTCTGGAGTCATGCACTGAGCCAGGCCACTTTGCCTCTAAATTGCTGACAAGGCAGTCAGCATCACATATCATCTGAAATGTTAAGTTGTAACCTATTAAGGTCATTTAATGCACAGAGTTAATTTATGCAGGTCATAGTAAGCACAAATCACTCTTACCTGAACATTGATGCTGTGGAAGGATTTCCTGTTAACATAATCTCCCTCATGTTCTCCTGAGGGGCGTTTGATTCTTATGTGTGTGCAATCCACTGCACCAATGATGTTAGGGAAAGCTGTAACAAAAAATAGTGAGTATCCAACTGACTGATCAAATTACAAACTAATGGTTGCACGTTTAAATTGAGGTTACCTGCAATCTTGTAAAACTCCTCCTTGATGTAGAGGGGTCTTCTGTGGCCAGGGAAGGTGATGAATATGTTGCTGAATGACTTCAGTGCCAGACAAACACGTCTTATTGTGCGGCAAATTTTCTGTTGCTGAATGATCAGTGCCGACAACACGTCTATTGTCATATTAATGAGAAGTCATCTCCAAAGGCCAATGGTTCCCTCTTTCACCCTAATCTTTGAGGATTCCTCTGCATCCTCCAAAAAAGGAAACTTTTGAAGAGGGAACAGAATAAATGGGAGTAGCCTATATATACTATATTGTCCTCGTAGATTTCATTGAAAACAGCTTTGCAACTTCATCAGCTGTGTTTTGTAATCTCAATTACTGCAATAAACACATATTTATTAAACCTCTGACGGCATTTTGACAAGCAGTCTTCATTAGCATAGCAATATAACACTTGTCCTGAGTAATAATACTACCACTTGAATCAATATAAAAAGACTGTTGCAATTACAAACAGCCAACAGATTTAAATGAAATAAGAAATTACAATATATATGTAATATTTTAATGCAGGATAATTCAAATGATGCAACATACTTAGAAAGACCATGGACATGCAGTAAAACACATTAATTCCTCACAGGATTGACGGTGGAAATACAGGTGAATCACTAGGATTAATCTTAGCCTGGCTGTTAGCCTGGTCTGGAGCAGGCTAGCTGCAGAGAATAAATCACCATAGTAACTTGGCCGGGATAAGTTTAACCTGCTTTCATGCAACCGACTTGAGGCTAAATTAAGCCAGAGGGGTATTGCACAAAACCAGGATAAGGGATTAAGCCGGGATATGTTGGTTATCCTGGCTTAATTTAGCCTCAAGTCGGTTGCATGAAAGCAGGTTAAACTTATCCCGGCCAAGTTACTATGGTGATTTATTCTCTGCAGCTAGCCTGCTCCAGACCAGGCTAACAGCCAGGCTAAGATTAATCCTAGTGATTCACCTGTATTTCCACCATCAATCCTGTGAGGAATTAATGTGTTTTACAGCATGTCCATGGTCTTTCTAAGTATGTTGCATCATTTGAATTATCCTGCATTAAAATATTACATATATATTGTAATTTCTTATTTCATTTAAATCTGTTGGCTGTTTGTAATTGCAACAGTCTTTTTATATTAATTCAAGTGGTAGTATTATTACTCAGGACAAGTGTTATATTGCTATGCTAATGAAGACTGCTTGTCAAACTGCATAAATATGTGTTTATTGCAGTAATTAAGATTACAAAACACAGCTGATGAAGTTGCAAAGGTGTTTTCAATGAAATCTGTGACAAGGGCAATATAGTATATATATTATGGCATGCCGTTTAGGAAATTAATCTTTGAATATATAAAATTAATCTTTGAATATATAGAATGAAACTTGACTGGTCATCAAGGCACTGCTGCCATCTTGTAGAAGTGAGAATGAGTCAGTCAGGAACCTTGTGGCAGCAATACTGAGCAATGAGGACATTATTAACTCATTGGCAAGTGCTTGTACGGGCCAAAATCCTCCCGATAGTACCCGTGCCCAATACCGTTCTCCTGACGAAGAAGTTCACTCCCTTTTTAATGGTGGCAGGCCGACTACAACAGGCCTCAGGCTAAATCCTGACAGAAAAAGCAAAAAAGTTTTCCAGTTTAAGAAAGTATTGTAATATTTCAACTGATGCCATTTTGTAAAACCAGCTAATTCAGAAGGCTATCACTTTGATGAAAAGGATACAACTAGGTTTTCAATTTCATTCAGTATTCTCACATTTTTATCAGTATATCCAAGATTCATTCCATATGTCCAAAGCTTCATTTCCTAAACGGCATGCCATAGTATATATATATATACATACATATACATATATATATATATATGTATATGTTTATTATATGTATATATATATATATATATATATATATATATATATATATATATATATTATATCACTTTCACCCTGTTCCCTCTTCATAATGGCTTGCTCTTTTTTGGAGGATGTACTGGATGAGGAAGCCCTAATCCTCAGACGAGCATTTAGTCATGCAAGAGTCTTCTGGGACAGGTCAGACCCATTGGCCGTTGGAGAGGACTATCTCATTGAGAGATACAGATTCTCAGGTGATGGACTAAGATATTTATGTAGGCTGCTGGGTCCAAAAATACAGCACCAGACGGCAGGAAGCCATGCTCTCACTGTACCACAGATGGTCTGTGTTACAGTGAGATGTTTTGCAAGTGGGAGCTTCCTTTATTCTGTTGGGGATGCAGAGAACCTCAATAAAGGAACCATTTTCCGTACATATCCTGGCTTGGTGGGCCGCCCCCTGTGCCAGTTCTATGGGCTTTTTTTAACTGCTACAATCATACAGACATTCAACATGTCAGCAGATACCTAATCTATTCACCTCATTTATTCACTGTTATCTACTTTATAGTCACTTTCCAGCCTGCAAAATGTTCTTGTATTTAACTTTAACTTGCTGCCAGGTCCTTTTATGGCCAGACAAGTTTGTTCTTTATGAAGGATAGAAAGATAAAATAGATAAAAATAGATTAAATGACACACATTGTGGATAATTGTTTGCACTTAATCATACTTTACATTTCCTGAGTAACATGCACCTCTACTTGCCACATTTAAAGCAAAGTGTACAACAGTTGATTAGTGGACTTGAAGTAACTCCTTTAGTCCTTTAATTGGAGCCTAATTATGACAGTTCCAGTGGAGCACTGTTTATTATTATTGTCTGCCAGGCTTTCTCTCTTTCTTTAATTATGGCATTGGTATTGCCTTTTTTTCTTCTATCTTCCACCTCTTCATAGAACTCCATCAGGAGATGTTGTTCAGCGGCCGTGAAATACGAAACGTGTGTTTTATCCATGTTCCCATCGGTGATTCTGTGAGCGATCGCGAGGTCTATTTCAGTATGCCGTGAACACGCACTTATCCCGACTATCTACACCTGGCTTAACATAGCCGCACCTTTTAATCCTGGCTCGGCAAACGTGCAACCGATTAAGCCAGGATGCGCCGAGCAGGCTAAGTCAAGCCGCGCTTGCTCAATTATCCTGGATTTCTTTATCCTACTTTTGTGCAATACCCCACTGGTGTTGTTGTTGTTGGGGCAGACGTTGTTGTTGTTGGAGCAGGCGTTGTTGTTGTTGGAGCAGACGTTGCTCTTGTTGGAGCAGGTGTTGTTGTTGTTGGAGCAGGCGTATTTGTTGTTGGAGCAGGCGTATTTGTTGTTGGAGCAGACGTTGTTGTTGTTGGAGCAGGTTTTGTTGTGGCAGACGTTGTTGTTGTTGGAGCAGGCGTTGTTGTTGTTGGGGCAGGCATTTTTGTTGTTGGGGCAGACGATGTTGTTGGAGCAGGTGTTGTGGTTGTTGTTGGAGCAGGCGTTGTAATATTCTTTTACAGAGACTTAAGAATCAAATTGGCGTTAAAGGAACCGCACTAAGCTGGTTTAAGTCATATTTATCAGATCGCTTGCAGTTTGTACATGTTAACGATGAATCTTCAATAAATACTACAGTTAGTCATGGAGTTCCACAAGGTTCTGTACTTGGACCAATACTATTTACTTTATATACGCTCCCTTCAGGCAACATTATTAGGAATCACTCCATTTACTTTCACTGTTATGCAGATGATACGCAGTTATATCTATCAATCAAGCCCGATGAAATTAATCAATTATCTAAATTACAAACATGTCTTAAGGACAAAAAATCCTGGATGACCTGCAATTTTCTGATGTTAAACTCAGAAAAAAACAAAATTCTTGTTCTTGGCCCGAAAAACCTTAGAGACTCACTGTCTAAAGATATAGTTACTCTAGATGGCATTAACTTGGCCTCTAGCACCACTGTCAGGAATCTTGGAGTTATCTTTGATCAGGATTTGTCATTTAACTCCCACATAAAGCAAACCTCTAGGACTGCCTTCTTTCATTTACGTAATATTACAAAAATTAGACACATACTATCACAGACAGATGCAGAAAAACTAATCCATGCATTTGTTACTTCAAGGCTGGATTACTGCAACTCTTTATTATCAGGTTGCCCCAATAAGTCCATTAAAACACTCCAATTAATTCAGAACGCTGCAGCACGAGTACTGACAGGAACTAGAGAAAGAGATCACATCTCTCCTGTACTAGCTTCTCTGCATTGGCTCCCTGTAAAATGTAGAATAGAATTTAAAATCCTCCTCCTCACCTATAAAGCTCTTCATGGTCAGGCCCCTTCATATCTTAAAAAGCTCATTGTACCTTATTACCCCTCTAGAACACTACGTTCTCTGAATGCTGGGCTACTTGTGGTTCCTATAGTCTCTAAAAGTAGAACAGGAGCCAGAGCCTTCAGTTACCAAGCTCCTCTCCTGTGGAACCAGCTTCCAGTTGTGGTTCGGGAGGCAGACACCCTCTCCACATTCAAGAGTAGGCTTAAGACATTCCTCTTTGATAAAGCTTATAGTTAGGGCTGGATCAGGTGAGTCCTGAACCATCCCTTAGTTATGCTGCTATAGGCCTAGACTATCGGGGGATTTCCCATGGTGCACTGAGCTCCTCTCTTCCTCTCTCTTTCTGCACTCATTCATGTTCCATTAATGCATGTTACTAACTTCACTATGGCTGAATATTTTCATGTAGATGTGTTCAGGGTGAGACTCCTATCAGACGTGCATTTTGGTTAAGATTGGAGAACAACGCTCAAGTTGTAAGAACTACCTGTTTCCTGTATAAAAAAAATGAAATCACACTACACACTACTTTGATTACTTGAAAACTTTAAAGATGCTGACATAAAAAAAAAGCCCTGATACACTTTGCGAAACATCACAAAAAAATATTTGAATTCTTCAGATTTTGTATTCTGATCATTTTCAGATTCTGATTTCATTATCAGAAACAAACTGCAAGAAATCACACAGAATAAAGCTATGCATGGTTACATATACATACATTTACATACATATATAGAATAACTGACAGTGCATTGTTTTAACATACAGTATATATCATGAATTCCATGACCCTAAATAAAACTATATATTGGTTCAGGGTTGGTGTGTGCAGCCCACTATGAGCTGCATACATTCATTTATTTAAGATACATCGGCTTTATGATATGATCTCTGTGGAGCTGTGAAGATGCTGCTATTCTATGTCATTAGGTGAAACCTAAACGGGAATTTTGCATACAATAGAAGACTATTAATCTTTGCTTGCACTTATTCTATCTTTATTTTGAGACTAATGTCACAGAAAGTCAAATGGAAGTCAGCACTGATGCTATTTCTGGCTTGTCAGTAGCCATGACACCAGTACAAGGCAAGATGTGGAGATGAGATTGATCTTGTGGCTTACTCCACTTGAAGCTGTAAAGGAGGAGGTCAGGAAACAAAATATTAGTTTAGCAAATAGTTGTGTTACTTTCTAATCACGTAGCACTCAAGATTGCTTACTTATGCTGATGGAGTCAGCTTCAATGTCGAAGCCGGTGATGTTTAAAGATGCAGGAGACGTGGATCTGGCAGTCATAGGAACTGGACCTGCTGGGAAAACATTCTTTTTAAAGTAAAAGAAAATATTTTAAAAGGGAAAAAAGTTTTTTGATTTGTAACTGGCTTTGGTACCAGTTTCACAGACTCAAAAGTTCCATCATAAAAGGTTTAGAAAGACTTGGTTTTGCAGTTCTTTGGTATCTTATGTAGTTAAGAATTTGTTGATGTCAAAAGTCTCACAGTTAATAACAAATTGTTTACATAAAATTATTTTTAGCAGAATACAAGGTAGTTTAGAGAATAGCTCACCCTGCCCTACATCACACTGTTGAATGGATTCTGAATAATCTTGGCTATACCTACATTTCTTATAATTTTTGATTACAACATAATTTGGCTTAAAAACAGAACATCACATTATTTCTAATGTTTCTATCCTGATTACAGTGAAACATTGTGTTGTGTTTACTTACTTTCTGTTATGCTCACATTGAAACTAGCATTCAGAGCAGTCAGACCAGATGTTGCTGCCGTTGTTGTAATCTGAGCAGGTGTTGTTGTTGGAGCAGGCATTGTTGTTGTTGTTGTTGTTGTTGTTGGAGCAGGTGTTGTTGTTGTTGGAGCAGACGTTGTTGTTGTTGTTGGGGCAGACGTTGGTGTTGTTGGAGCAGGCATTGTTGTTGTTGGAGCAGGCGTTGTTGTGGTTGGAGCAGACGTTGCTGTTGTTGGAGCAGACGTTGCTGTTGTTGAAGCAGGTGTTGTTGTTGTTGGAGCAGACGTTGTTGTTTGGGCAGACGTTGTTGTTGTTGTTGTTGTTGTTGGGGCAGACGTTGTTGTTGTTGTTGTTGTTGTTGGGGCAGACGTTGTTGTTGTTGTTGTTGTTGTTGTGGCAGACGTTGTTGTTGTTGTTGTTGTTGGGGCAGACGTTGTTGGAGCAGGTGTTGTTGTTGGGGCAGACGTTGTTGTTGTTGGAGCAGGCGTTGTTGTTGTTGGAGCAGACATTGCTCTTGTTGGAGCAGGTGTTGTTGTTGTTGGAGCAGGCATTGTTGTTGTTGGAGCAGGCGTATTTGTTGTTGGAGCAGACGTTGTTGTTGTTGGAGCAGGCGTTGTTGTTGTTGGGGCAGACGTTGTTGTTGTTGGAGCAGGTGTTGTTGTGGCAGACGTTGTTGTTGTTGGAGAAGGCGTTGTTGTTGTTGGGGCAGGCATTTTTGTTGTTGGAGCAGGCGTATTTGTTGTTGGAGCAGACGTTGTTGTTGTTGGAGCAGGCGTTGTTGTTGTTGGGGCAGACGTTGTTGTTGTTCGAGCAGGTGTTGTTGTTGTTGGAGCAGACGTTGTTGTTGTTGTTGGAGCAGGCGTTGTTGTTGTTGGGGCAGGCATTTTTGTTGTTGGGTCAGATGTTGTTGTTGGAGCAGGTGTTGTGGTTGTTGTTGGAGCAGGCATTGTTGTTGTTGTTTGAGCAGACATTGTTGTTGTTTTTGTTGTTGTTGTGGCAGACGTTGTTGTTGTTGGAGCAGGCGTTCTTGTTGTTGTTGTTGGAGCAGGTGTTGTTGTTGGAGCAGGCATTGTTGTTATTGGAGCAGGCGTTTTTGTTCTTGTTGTTGAGGCAGACGTTGTTGGTGTCTGGGCAGACGTTGCTGTTGTTGCAGCAGGCGTTGTTGTTGTTGGGGCAGACGTTGTTGTTGTTTGGGCAGACGTTGTTGTTGTTGCAGCAGGCGTTGTTGTTGGAGAAGGTTTTGTTGTTGGAGCAGGTGTTGTTGTTGTTGGAGCAGGTGTTGTTGTTTTTGGAGCAGACGTTGTTGTTGTTGTTGGAGCAGACGTTGTTGTTGTTGTTGTTGTTGTTGGCAGATGTTGTTGTTGTTGGAGCAGGCGTTGTTGTTGTCAGAGCAGGTGTTGTTGTTGTTGGAGCAGGCTTTGTTGTTGTTGGGGCAGACGTTGTTGTTGTTGGAGCAGGTGTTGTTGTTGTTGGGGCAGACGTTGTTGTTGTTGGGGCAGGCGTTGATGTTGTTGGGGCAGGCGTTGTTGTTCTTGGAGCAAGCATTGTTTTTGTTGGGGCAGACGTTATTGTTGGAGCAGGTGTTGTTGTTGTTGTTGGAGCTGGCGTTGTTGTTGTTGGGGCAGGCATTTTTGTTGTTGGGGCAGACGTTGTTGTTGGAGCAGGTGTTGTGGTTGTTGTTGGAGCAGGTGTTGTTGTTGTTGGAGCAGGCATTGTTGTTGTTGTTTGAGCAGACATTGTTGTTGTTTTTGTTGTTGTTGTGGCAGACGTTGTTGTTCTTGGAGCAGGCATTGTTGTTGTTGTTGGGGCAGGTGTTGTTGTTGGAGCAGGTTGTTGTTGTTGTTGTTGGAGCAGGCGTTGTTGTTGTTGGAGCAGGTGTTGTTGTTGTTGGAGCAGGCGTTGTTGTTGTTGGAGCAGGTGTTGTTGTTGTTGGAGCAGGCGTTGTTGTTGTTGGAGCAGGTGTTGTTGTAGCAGACGATGTTGTTGTTGGGGCAGGCGTTGTTGTTGTTGGAGCAGGTGTTGTTGTTGTTGGAGCAGACGTTGTTGTTTTTGGAGCAGACGTTGTTGTTGTTGGAGCATACGTTGTTGTTGTTGTTGTTGGGGCAGACGTTGTTGTTGTCGGGGCAGACTGTTGTTGGGGCAGGTGTATTTGTTGATGTTGGAGCAGGCGTATTGTGTTGTTGGGGCAGACGTTGTGGTTCTTGGAGCAGGCATTGTTTTTGTTGGGGCAGACGTTGTTGTTGGAGCAGGTGTTTTGTGTTGTTGTTGTTGGAGCTGGCGTTGTTGTTGTTGGAGCAGGTGTTGTTGTTGTTGGGGCAGATGTTATTGTTGTTGGAGCAGGCGTTGTTGTTGTTGGAGCAGGCGTTGTTGTTGTTGTTTCAGAAGGACATTGTTGTTGTTGGAGGTTGTTGTTGTTGTTGGAGCAGGTGTTGTTGTTTTTGGAGCAGGCGTTGTTGTTGTTGTTGTTGTTGGGGCAGACGTTGTTGTTGTTGGAGCAGGTGTTGTTGTTTTTGGAGCAGGCGTTTTTGTTGTTTTTGGAGCAGACGTTGTTGTTGTTGTAGGGGCAGACATTGTTGTTGTTGGAGCAGGTGTTGTTGTTGTTGGAGCATACGTTGTTGTTGTTGTTGTTGGGGCAGACGTTGTTGTTGTCGGGGCAGGCGTTGTTGTTGGAGCAGGTGTATTTGTTGATGTTGGAGCAGGCATTGTTGTTGTTGTGGGCAGACGTTGTTGTTGTTGGAGCAGACGTTGTTGTTGTTGGATCAGGCGTTGTTCTTGTTGGAGCAGGTGTTGTTGTTGTTGGGGCAGGCGTTGTTGTTGTTGGAGCAGGCGTTGTTGTTGTCGGAGCAGGCGTTGTTGTGGTTGGAGCAGGTGTTGTTGTTGTTGGGGCAGACGTTGTTGTTGTTGTTGTTGTTGGGGCAGGCGTTGATGTTGTTGGAGCAGGCGTTGTTGTTTTTGGAGCAGGCATTCTTGTTGTTGGGGCAGACGTTGTTGTAGTTGGAGCAGGTGTTGTTGTTGTTGGAGCAGGCGTTGTTGTTGTTGTTGGAGCAGGTGTTTTTGTTGTTGGGGCAGACTTGTTGTTGTTGGGGCAGTGTTGTTGTTGTTGTTGGAGCGTGTGTTGTTGTTGTTGTTGGAGCAGGCATTGTTGTTGTTGTTTGAGCAGACATTGTTGTTGTTTTTGTTGTTGTTGTGGCAGACGTTGTTGTTCTTGCAGCAGGCATTGTTTTTGTTGGGGCAGACGTTGTTGTTGGAACAGGTGTTGTTGTTGTTGTTGGAGCTGGCGTTGTTGTTGTTGGGGCAGATGTTATTGTTGTTGGAGCAGGCGTTGTTGTTGTTGGAGCAGGCGTTGTTGTTGTTGGAGAAGGCGTTGTTGTTGTTGGAGCAGGTGTTGTTGTTTTTGGAGCAGACGTTGTTGTTGTTGGGGCAGACGTTGTTGTTGTTGGAGCAGGTGTTGTTGTTTTTGGAGTAGACGTTGTTGTTTTTGGAGCAGACGTTGTTGTTGTTGTAGGGGCAGACATTGTTGTTGTTGGAGCAGGTGTTGTTGTTGTTGGAGCATACGTTGTTGTTGTTGTTGTTGGGGCAGACGTTGTTGTTGTCGGGGCAGACGTTGTTGGAGCAGGTGTATTTGTTGATGTTGGAGCAGGCATTGGTGTTGTTGTGGCAGACGTTGTGGTTCTTGCAGCAGGCATTGTTTTTGTTGGGGCAGACGTTGTTGTTGGAGCAGGTGTTGTTGTTGTTGTTGGAGCTGGCGTTGTTGTTGTTGGAGCAGGTGTTGTTGTTGTTGGGGCAGATGTTATTGTTGTTGGAGCAGGCGTTGTTGTTGTTGGAGCAGGCGTTGTTGTTGTTGGAGCAGACGTTGTTGTTGTTGGAGCAGGTGTTGTTGTTTTTGGAGCAGACGTTGTTGTTGTTGTTGTTGTTGGGGCAGACGTTGTTGTTGTTGGAGCAGGTGTTGTTGTTTTTGGAGCAGACGTTGTTGTTTTTGGAGCAGACGTTGTTGTTGTTGTAGGGGCAGACATTGTTGTTGTTGGAGCAGGTGTTGTTGTTGTTGGAGCATACGTTGTTGTTGTTGTTGTTGGGGCAGACGTTGTTGTTGTCGGGGCAGACGTTGTTGTTGGAGCAGGTGTATTTGTTGATGTTGGAGCAGGCATTGGTGTTGTTGGGGCAGACGTTGTTGTTGTTGGAGCAGACGTTGTTGTTGTTGGATCTGGCGTTGTTCTTGTTGGAGCAGGTGTTGTTGTTGTTGTTGGGGCAGACGTTGTTGATGTTGGAGCAGGCGTTGTTGTTGTCGGAGCAGGCTTTGTTGTGGTTGGGGTGTTGTTGTGGTTGGAGCAGCGTTGTTGTTGTTGTTGGGGCAGACGTTGTTGTTGTTGTTTTTGTTGGGGCAGACGTTGTTGTTGGAGCAGACGTTGTTCTTTTTGGAGCAGGCATTCTAGTTGTTGGGGCAGACGTTGTTGTAGTTGGAGCAGGTGTTGTTGTTGTTGGAGCAGACGTTGTTGTTGTTGTTGGAGCAGGTGTTGTTGTTGTTGGGGCAGACGTTGTTCTTGTTGGGGCAGACGTTGTTGTTGTTGGAGCGTGTGGTGTTATTGTTGTTGGAGCAGGCGTTGTTGTTGTTGCGGCAGACTTGTTGTTGTTGTTGTTGTTGGGGCAGACGTTTTTGTTGTTAGAGCAGGTGTTGTTGGGGCAGACGTTGTTGTTGTTGGAGCAGGCGTTGTTGTTGTTGGAGCAGACGTTGTTGTTGTTGTTGTTGTTGTTGGGGCAGACGTTGTTGTTGTTGGGGCAGGTGTTGTTGTTGTTGGAGCAGACGTTGTTGTTGTTGTTGGGGCAGACGTTGTTGTTGTTGGGGCAGACGTTGTTGTTTTTCGAGCAGGCGTTGTTGTTTTTGGAGCAGGTGTTGTTGTTGTTGGGGCAGACGTTGTTGTTGGAGCAGGTGTTGGTGTTGTTGGAGGAGACAATGTTGTTGTTGTTGGGGCAGACGTTGTTGTTTTTCGAGCAGGCGTTGTTGTTTTTGGACCAGGTGTTGTTGTTGTTGGGGCAGACGTTGTTGTTGGAGCAGGCGTTGTTGTTGTTGGAGCAGGTGTTGTTGTTGTTGGAGCAGACGTTGTTGTTCTTGGAGCAGACGTTGTTGTTGTTGTTGTTGGGGCAGACGTTGTTGTTGTTGGGGCAGGTGTTGTTGTTGTTGGAGCAGACGTTGTTGTTGTTGTTGGGGCAGACGTTGTTGTTGTTGGGGCAGACGTTGTTGTTGTTGGGGCAGGCGTTGTTGTTTTTGGAGCAGGTGTTGTTGTTGGGGCAGACGTTGTTGTTGGAGCAGGCGTTGTTGTTGTTGGAGCAGGTGTTGTTGTTGTTGGAACAGACGTTGTTGTTGTTGGAGCAGACGTTGTTGTTTTTCGAGCAGGCGTTGTTGTTTTTGGAGCAGGTGTTGTTGTTGTTGGGGCAGACGTTGTTGTTGTTGGAACAGACGTTGTTGTTGTTGGAGCAGACGTTGTTGTTGTTGGGGCAGATGTTATTGTTGTTGGAGCAGGCGTTGTTGTTGTTGGAGCAGGCGTTGTTGTTGTTGGAGAAGGCGTTGTTGTTGTTGGAGCAGACGTTGTTGTTGTTGGAGCAGGTGTTGTTGTTTTTGGAGCAGACGTTGTTGTTGTTGTTGTTGTTGGGGCAGACGTTGTTGTTGTTGGAGCAGGTGTTGTTGTTTTTGGAGCAGACGTTGTTGTTTTTGGAGCAGACGTTGTTGTTGTAGGGGCAGACATTGTTGTTGTTGGAGCAGGTGTTGTTTTTGGAGCATACATTGTTGTTGTTGTTGTTGGGGCAGACGTTGTTGTTGTCGGGGCAGACGTTGTTGTTGGAGCAGGTGTATTTGTTGATGTTGGAGCAGGCATTGGTGTTTTTGGGGCAGACGTTGTTGTTGTTGGAGCAGACGTTGTTGTTGTTGGATCTAGCGTTGTTGTTGTTGGAGCAGGTGTTGTTGTTGTTGTTGGGGCAGACGTTGTTGATGTTGGAGCAGGCGTTGTTGTTGTCGGAGCAGGCGTTGTTGTGGTTGGAGCAGGTGTTGTTGTTGTTGGAGCAGACGTTGTTGTTGTTGTTGGGGCAGACGTTTTTGTTGTTGTTGTTGTTGGGGCAGACGTTGTTGTTGGAGCAGACGTTGTTTTCTTTGTTGGAGCAGGCGTTCTAGTTGTTGGGGCAGACGTTGTTGTAGTTGTTGTGGAGCAGGTGTTGTTAGAGCAGTTGTTGTTGGGGCAGACGTTGTTGTTGTTTGGAGCAGGCGTTGTTGTTGTTGGGGCAGACTTTTTTGTTGTTGTTGTTGGGGCAGACGTTGTTGTTGTTGGAGCGTGTGTTGTTATTGTTGTTGGAGCAGGCGTTGTTGTTGTTGTTGGGGCAGACGTTGTTGTTGTTGGGGCAGACGTTGTTGTTGTTGGGGCAGGCGTTTTTGTTGTTAGAGCAGGGTTTTGTTGTTGGGGCAGACGTTGTTGTTGTTGGAGCAGGTGTTGTTGTTGTTGGAGCAGACTGTTGTTGTTGTTGTTGTTGTTGTTGGGGCAGACGTTGTTGTTGTTGGGGCAGGTGTTGTTGTTGTTGGAGCAGACGTTGTTGTTGTTGGAGCGTGTGTTGTTAGTTGTTGTTGGAGCAGGCGTTGTTGTTGTTGCGAGCAGACGTTGTTGTTGTTGTTGTTGGGGCAGACGTTTTTGTTGTTGGAGCAGGGTTGTTGTTGGGGCAGATGTTGTTGTTGTTGGAGCAGGCGTTGTTGTTGTTGGAGCAGGCGTTGTTGTTGTTGGAGAAGGGTTGTTGTTGTTGGGGCAGACGTTGTTGTTGTTGGGGCAGGTGTTGTTGTTGTTGGAGCAGACGTTGTTGTTGTTGTTGGGGCAGACGTTGTTGTTGTTGGGGCAGACGTTGTTGTCTTTCGAGCAGGCGTTGTTGTTTTTGGAGCAGGTGTTGTTGTTGTTGGGGCAGACGTTGTTGTTGGAGCAGGTGTTGGTGTTGTTGGAGGAGACGTTGTTGTTGTTGTTGTTGTTGGGGCAGACGTTGTTGTTGTTGGGGCAGACGTTGTTGTTTTTGGAGCAGGCGTTGTTGTTTTTGGACCAGGTGTTGTTGTTGTTGGGGCAGACGTTGTTGTTGTTGGAGCAGGCGTTGTTGTTGTTGGAGCAGGTGTTGTTGTTGTTGGAGCAGGGTCTTGTAGTTGTTGTTCTTGGAGCAGACGTTGTTGTTGTTGTTGTTGGAGCAGACGTTGTTGTTGTTGGGGCAGGTGTTGTTGTTGTTGGAGCAGGCGTTGTTGTTGTTGGAGCGGCGTTGTTGTTGGGGCAGGCGTTGTTGTTGTTGGGGCAGGCGTTGTTGTTTTTGGAGCAGGCGTTGTTGTTTTTGGAGCAGCTTGTTGTTGTTGTTGGGGCAGACTTTTTTGTTGTTGGAGTAGGCGCTGACATTGTTGTTGGAGCAGGTGTTGTTGTTGTTGGAGCAGACTGTTGTTGTTGTTGTTGGGGCAGACGTTGTTGTTTTTGGAGCAGGTGTTGTTGTTGTTGGAGCAGGTGTTGTTGTTGTTGGGGCAGACGTTGTTGTTGGGCAGGCGTTGTTGTTGTTGGGGAAGGTGTTGTTGTTGTTGGAGCAGACGTTGTTGTTGTTGTTGTTGTTGGGGCAGACGTTGTTGTTGTTGGGGCAGACGTTGTTGTTTTTGGAGCAGGCGTTGTTGTTTTTGGAGCAGGTGTTGTTGTTGTTGGGGCAGACGTTGTTGTTGGAGCAGGTGGTTTTGAGAGTTTTGTTGTTTTGGGGCACGTTTTTGTTGTTGTTGTTTGGAGCAGGCGTTGTTGTTTTTGGACCAGGTGTTGTTGTTGTTGGGGCAGACGTTGTTGTTTTGGAGCAGGTGTTGTTGTTGTTGGGGCAGACGTTGTTGTTGTTGGAGCAGACGTTGTTGTTGTTGGAGCAGACGTTGTTGTTGTTGGGGCAGATGTTATTGTTGTTGGAGCAGGCGTTGTTGTTGTTGGAGCAGGCGTTGTTGTTGTTGGAGAAGGCGTTGTTGTTGTTGGAGCAGACGTTGTTGTTGTTGGAGCAGGTGTTGTTGTTTTTGGAGCAGACGTTGTTGTTGTTGTTGTTGTTGGGGCAGACGTTGTTGTTGTTGGGGCAGACGTTGTTGTTTTTCGAGCAGGCGTTGTTGTTTTTGGAGCAGGTGTTGTTGTTGTTGGGGCAGACGTTGTTGTTGGAGCAGGCGTTGTTGTTGTTGGAGCAGGTGTTGTTGTTGTTGGAGCAGACGTTGTTGTTGTTGGAGCAGACGTTGTTGTTTTTGGAGCAGGTGTTGTTGTTGTTGGGGCAGACGTTGTTGTTGTTGGAACAGACGTTGTTGTTGTTGGAGCAGACGTTGTTGTTGTTGGGGCAGATGTTATTGTTGTTGGAGCAGGTGTTCTTGTAGTTGTTGTTGTTGGGGCAGACGTTGTTGTTGTTGGAGCAGATGTTGTTGTTGTTGGGGCAGGCGTTGTTGTTGTTGGAGCAGGCGTTGTTGTTGTTGGAGCAGGCGTTGTTGTTGGAGCAGGCGTTGTTGTTGTTGGAGCAGGCGTTGTTGTTGTTGGAGCAGACGTTGTTGTTGTTGGAGCAGACGTTGTTGTTGTTGTTGGGGCAGACGTTGTTGTTGTTGTTGTTGTTGGAGCAGACATTGTTGTTGAAGCAGGTGTGGTTGTTGTTGGAGCAGACGTTATTGTTGTTGTTGTTGTTGGGGCAGACGTTGTTGTTGTTGGAGCAGGTGTTGTTGTTGTTGTTGGAGCAGGCGTTGTTGTTGTTGGGGCAGACGTTGTTGTTGTTGTTGTTGTTGGGGCAGACGTTGTTGTTGTTGGAGCAGGTGTTGTTGTTGTTGTTGGAGCAGGCGTTGTAGTTGTTGGGGCAGACGTTGTTGTTGTTGGAGCAGACGTTGTTGTTGTTGTTGAAGGGGCAGACGTTGTTGTTGAAGCAGGTGTGGTTGTTGTTGGGGCAGACGTTGTTGTTGTTGGAGCAGGTGTTGTTGTTGTTGTTGGAGCAGGCGTTGTTGTTGTTGGGGCAGACGTTGTTGTTGTTGTTGGTGGTGCAGACGTTTTTGTTGTTGGAGCAGGCGTTGTTGGGGCAGGCGTTGTTGTTGTTGGAGCAGACATTGTTGTTATTGTTGTTATGGCAGACGTTGTTGTTGGAGCAGGCGTTGTTGTTGTTGGAGCAGGTGTTGTTGTAGTTGTTGTTGTTGGGGCAAACGTTGTTGTTGTTGGAGCAGGTGTTGTTGTTGTTGGGGCAGACGTTGTTGTTGTTGGAGCAGGCGTTGTTGTTGTTGGAGCAGGCGTTGTTGTTGTTGGAGCAGGTGTTGTTGTTGTTGGAGCAGACATTGTTGTTATAGCAGACGTTGTTGTTGGAGCAGGCGTTGTTGTTGTAGTTGTTGTTGTTGGGGCAGACGTTGTTGTCGTCTCAGCAGGTGTTGTTGTAGTTGTTGTTGGGGCAGACGTTGTTGTTGTTGGAGCAGGTGTTGTTGTTGGAGCAGGCGTTGCTGTTGTTGGAGCAGGCGTTGTTGTTGAAGCAGGCGTTTTTGTTGTTGTTGTTGGGGCAGACGTTGTTGTTGAAGCAGGTGTGGTTGTTGTTGGAGCAGACGTTGTTGTTGTTGTTGTTGTTGTTGGGGCAGGTGTTGTTGTTGTTGTTGGAGCAGGCGTTGTTGTTGTTGGGGCAGACGTTTTTGTTGTTGTTGTTGTTGGAGCAGACGTTGAAGCAGCTGTGGTTGTTGTTGGAGCAGACGTTGTTGTTGAAGCAGGCGTTTTTGTTGTTGTTGTTGGGGCAGACGTTGTTGTTGAAGCAGGTGTGGTTGTTGTTGGAGTAGACGTTGTTGTTGTTGTTGTTGGGGCAGACGTTGTTGTTGTTGGAGCAGGTGTTGTTGTTGTTGTTGGAGCAGGCGTTGTTGTTGTTGGGGCAGACGTTGTTGTTGTTGTTGGGGCAGACGTTTTTGTTGTTGTTGTTGTTGTTGGAGCAGAATTGTTGAGCAGTTGTTGTTGTTAGTTTGTTGGAGCAGCTGTGGTTGTTGTTGGAGCAGACGTTGTTGTTGTTGGAGCAGGCATTCTTGTTGTTGGGGCAGATGTTGTTATAGTTGGAGCAGACGTTGTTGTTGTTGGAGCAGACGTTGTTGTTGTTGTTGTTGTGAGAGGCGTTGTTGTTGTTGGAAGTGGTTGTGTTGTTGGGGAATTTGTTTTGTGTTGGAGCGGTTGTTGTTGTTGGGCAGAGTGTTGTTGTTGGGCAGGGTTGTTGTTGTTGGGCAGTTGTTGTTGGTTGTTGTTGTGGCAGGGTTGTTTTTTTTTTTTTTGTTGGAGCAGACGTTGTTGTTGTTGGAGCAGACGTTGTTGTTGTTGTTGGGGCAGACGTTGTTGTTGTTGGAGCAGGTGTTGTTGTTGTTGGGGCAGACGTTGTTGTTGTTGGAGCAGGCGTTGTTGTTTTTGGAGCAGGTGTTGTTGTTGTTGGGGCAGACGTTGTTGTTGGAGCAGGCGTTTTTTTGTTTTTTTCGTTTTGTTGTTTTTTTTTTTTGGTGTGTTGTTGTGGGCGTGTTTTGTTGTTGGTTGTTGTTGTTGGAGCAGGTGTTGTTGTTGTTGGAGCAGACGTTGTTGTTGAAGCAGGTGTGGTTGTTGTTGGAGCAGACGTTATTGTTGTTGTTGGGGCAGACGTTGTTGTTGTTGGAGCAGGTGTTGTTGTTGTTGTTGGAGCAGGCGTTGTTGTTGTTGGGGCAGACGTTGTTGTTGTTGTTGTTGGGGCAGACCTTGTTGTTGAAGCAGGTGTGGTTGTTGTTGGAGCAGACGTTGTTGTTGTTGGGGCAGACGTTGTTGTTGTTGGAGCAGGTGTTGTTGTTGTTGTTGGAGCAGGCGTTGTAGTTGTTGGGGCAGACGTTGTTGTTGTTGGAGCAGACGTTGTTGTTGTTGTTGTTGGGGCAGACGTTGTTGTTGAAACAGGTGTGGTTGTTGTTGGGGCAGACGTTGTTGTTGTTGGAGCAGGTGTTGTTGTTGTTGTTGGAGCAGGCGTTGTTGTTGTTGGGGCAGACGTTGTTGTTGTTGTTGGTGGTGCAGACGTTTTTGTTGTTGGAGCAGGTGTTGTTGGGGCAGGCGTTGTTGTTGTTGGAGCAGACATTGTTGTTATTGTTGTTATGGCAGACGTTGTTGTTGGAGCAGGCGTTGTAGTTGTTGTTGTTGGGGCAGACGTTGTTGTTGTTGGAGCAGGTGTTGTTGTAGTTGTTGTTGTTGGGGCAAACGTTGTTGTTGTTGTTGTTGGAGCAGGCGTTGTTGTTGTTGGAGCAGGTGTTGTTGTTGTTGGAGCAGACATTGTTGTTATAGCAGACGTTGTTGTTGGAGCAGGCGTTGTTGTTGTAGTTCTTGTTGTTGGGGCAGACGTTGTTGTCGTTGCAGCAGGTGTTGTTGTAGTTGTTGTTGGGGCAGACGTTGTTGTTGTTGGAGCAGGTGTTGTTGTTGGAGCAGGCGTTGTTGTTGAAGCAGGCGTGTTTTTTTGTTGTTGTTGTTGGGGCAGACGTTGTTGTTGAAGCAGGTGTGGTTGTTGTTGGAGCAGACGTTGTTGTTGTTGTTGTTGTTGGGGCAGGTGTTGTTGTTGTTGTTGGAGCAGGCGTTGTTGTTGTTGGGGCAGACGTTTTTGTTGTTGTTGTTGTTGGAGCAGACGTTGAAGCAGCTGTGGTTGTTGTTGGAGCAGACGTTGTTGTTGTTGGAGCAGGCATTCTTCTTGTTGGGGCAGACGTTGTAGTTGGAGCAGACGTTGTTGTTGAAGCAGGCGTTTTTGTTGTTGTTGTTTGGGCAGACGTGTTGTTGTTGAAGCAGGTGTGGTTGTTGTTGTTGTTGTTGTTGGAGTAGACGTTGTTGTTGTTGGGGCAGGTGTGGTTGTTGTTGGGGCAGATGTTGTTGTTGTTGGAGCAGGCATTGTTGTTTTTGGAGCAGGTGTTGTTGTTGTTGGGGCAGACGTTGTTGTTGTTGGAGCAGACGTTGTTGTTGTTGTTGTTGTTGGAGCAGGCGTTGTTGTTGTTGGAGCAGATGTTGTTGTTGTTGGGGAAGACGTTGTTGATGTTGGAGCAGACGTTGTTGTTGTTGTTGTTGGAGCAGGCGTTGTTGTTGTTGGAGCAGATGTTGTTGTTGTTGGAGCAGACGTTGTTGTTGTTGTTGGAGCAGGCGTTGTTGTTGTTGGGGCAGACGTTGTTGTTGGAGCCGGCGTTGTTGTTGTTGGAGCAGACGTTGTTGTTGGAGCAGGTGTTGTTGTTGTTGGATCAGACATTGATGTTGTTGGAGCAGGCGTTGTTGTTGTAGGAGCAGACGTTGTTGTTGTTGTTGTTGTTGGGGCAGACGTTGTTGTTGTTGTTGTTGGAGCAGGTGTTGTTGTTGTTGGAGCAGACGTTGTTGTTGTTGTTGGGGCAGACGTTGTTGTTGTTGGAGCAGGCATTGTTGTTGTTGGGGCAGACGTTGTTGTTGTTGTTGGAGCAGGGTTGTTGTTGTTGGGGAGCTGTGTTTTTTTGTTATTGTTGTTGTTGGGGTTGTTTTTGAGCAGGTGTTGTTGTTGTTGGAGCAGACATTGATGTTGTTGGAGCAGGCGTTGTTGTTGTAGGAGCAGACGTTGTTGTTGTTGTTGTTGGGGCAGACGTTGTTGTTGTTATTGTTGGAGCAGGTGTTGTTGTTGTTGGAGCAGACGTTGTTGTTGTTGTTGGGGCAGACGTTGTTGTTGTTGGAGCAGGTGTTGTTGTTGTTGGGGCAGACGTTGTTGTTGTTGGAGCAGGCGTTGTTGTTTTTGGAGCAGGTGTTGTTGTTGTTGGGGCAGACGTTGTTGTTGGAGCAGGCGTTGTTGTTGTTGGAGCAGGTGTTGTTGTTGTTGGAGCAGACGTTGTTGTTGTCGGAGCAGACGTTGTTGTTGTTGTTGTTGTTGGAGCAGGCGTTGTTGTTGTTGGAGCAGATGTTGTTGTTGTTGGGGAAGACGTTGTTGTTGTTGTTGGGGCAGACGTTGTTGATGTTGGAGCAGACGTTGTTGTTGTTGTTGTTGGAACAGGCGTTGTTGTTGTTGGAGCAGATGTTGTTGTTGTTGGGGAAGACGTTGTTGTTGTTGTTGGGGCAGACGTTGTTGTTGTTGGAGCAGGCATTGTTGTTTTTGGGGCAGACGTTGTTGTTGGAGCAGGCGTTGTTATAGCAGGTGTGGTTGTTGTCTTTGTTGGGGCAGACATTGTTGTTGTTGGAGCAGGTGTTGTTGTTGTTGGAGCAGGCATTGTTTTTGTTTGAGCAGGTGTTGTTGTTGTTGGAGCAGGCGTTGTTGTTGTTGGGGCAGACGTGGTTGTAGTTGTTGGGGCAGACGTTGTTGTTGTTGGGGCAGACGTTTTTGTTGTTGTTGTTGTTGTTGTGGCAGACGTTGTTGTAGTTGGAGCAGGTGTTGTTGTTGTTGGAGCAGACGTTGTTGTTGTTGTTGGGCCAGACGTTGTTGTTGAAGCAGGTGTGGTTGTTGTTGGGGCAGATGTTGTTGTTGTTGGGGCAGACGTTGTTGTTGTTGGGGCAGACGTTGTTGTTGTTGGAGCAGGCATTGTTGTTGTTGGGGCAGACGTTGTTGTTGTTGGAGCAGACGTTGTTTTTGTTGGAGCAGGTGTTGTTGTTGTTGGAGCAGGCGTTGTTTTTGTTGGAGCAGGTGTTGTCGTTGGAGCAGATGTTGTTTTTTTGGGGGCAGACGTTGTTGTTGTTAGAGCAGACGTTGTTGTTTTTGGAACAGGCATTGTTGTTGTTGGGGCAGACGTTGTTGTTGTTGGAGCAGGTGTTGTTGTTGTTGGAGCAGACGTTGTTGTTGTTGGTGGTGCAGACGTTGTTGTTGTTGGAGCAGGTGTTGTTGTTTTTGGAACAGGCGTTGTTGTTGTTGGGGCAGACGTTGTTGTAGTTGGAGCTGGCATTGTTGTAGTTGGAGCAGACATTGTTGTTGTTGGAGCAGCTGTTGTTACAATAAGTTTAATATATTATAAACATTCTTGGTTACAAGTACAAAAATTGATGACAAAACGCAGATTACTGTGTTCTGATTACTTTGTCTTTATTAACTGATTGTGATCTAAGGGGGATACTAGAGTCTGATCAGTCTTCATATAAGAAATATAGGTTTACATGCAGGAGAGACCTTAACTCATTTTGTGTCATACCTTTTCCATTATTTTGTATTAAGCAACTTTAAAGGCAATTGGTTCAAGGTCACTTAGCTTACCTATTAGAAACAGGAAAACTGATATGATCCATCCGACACCCATCCTGTCTTCCTTTGAATCTATGAAATCAAGCAATACAGAGACTTACTCACAGAAGGCACATGCTGAACTTTTCACACTACAGTTACAAGCTATTAGAATCATTAATTGATCCGTAATGTTATGTTGAAATCCCTATGTGAATACAAAAATACAAATTTAATCTTACATAGATCAAACAATAATTACAGCAGTTCTTTATTCAGTGTTCCCAGTGTATTTCTGTCCAATTGTTTTGTAAATTAGAATTTTTTTTAAATGAACTTAATACCTCTGACTGCACCATATTCAAACTGCAAATGATTTAATTCCTCATAAGAATACTTTTTTAGATAAACTAAAGTGATTTACTGTTCTACAACAGTACTTTATCAAACTCACATTCATCACTTATCATCCCAACAACATTTTTAGTGTAATCTGAGGGGTATTGCACAAAACCAAGATAAGGGATTAAGCCAGGATATGTTGGTTATCCTGGCTTAATTTAGCCTCAAGTCGGTTGCATGAAAGCAGCTCAAACTTAACCCGGCTAAGTTACTATGGTGATTTAATCTCTGCAGTTAGCCTGCTCCAGACCAGGCTAACAGCCAGGCTAAGATTAATCCTAGTGATTCACCTGTATTTCCACCGTCAATCCTGTGAGGAATTAATGTGTTTTACTGCATGTCCATGGTCTTTCTAAGTATGTTGCATCATTTTAATTATCCTGCATTAAAATATTACATATATATTGTCATTTCTCATTTCATTTAAATCTGTTGGCTGTTTGTAATTGCCACAGTCTTTTTATATTGATTCAAGTGGTAGTATTATTACTCAGGACAAGTGTTATATTGCTATGCTAATGAAGACTGCTTGTCAAATTGCATAGATATGTGTTTTATTGCAGTAATTGAGATTACAAAACACAGCTGATGAAGCTGCAAAGGTGTTTTCAATGAAATCTGTGACAAGGGCAAAATAGTATATATATTATGGCATGCCGTTTAGGAAATTAATCTTTGAATATATAGAATGAAACTTTGAATATATTGAATGAAACTTTGAATATATTGAATGAAACTTGACTGGTCATCAAGGCACTGCTGCCATCTTGTAGAAGTGAGAATGAGTCAGTCAGGAACCTTGTGGCAGCAATACTGAGCAATGAGGACAATATTAACTCATTGGTAAGTGCTTGTACGGGCCAAAATCCTTCCCATAGTACCCGTGCCCAATACCGTTCTCCTGACAAAGAAGTTCACTCCCTTTTTAATGGTGGCAGGCCGACTACAACAGGCCTCAGGCAAAATCCTGACAGAAAAAGCAAAAAAGTTTTCCAGTTTAAGAAAGTATTGTAATATTTCAACTGATGCCATTTTGTAAAACCAGCTAATTCAGAAGGCTATCACTTTGATGAAAAGGATACAACTAGGTTTTGAATTTCATTCAGTATTCTCACATTTTTATCAGTATATCCAAGCTTCATTCCATATATCCAAAGATTAATTTCCTAAACGGCATGCCATAATATATATTTATATATATATATATATATATATATATATATATTATTCACAGCTGTTCCCTCTTCATAATGGCCTGCCCTTTCTTGGAGGATGTACTGGATGAGGAAGCCCTAATCCTCAGACGAGCATTTAGTCATGAAAGAGTCTTCTGGGACAGGTCAGACCCATTGGCCGTTGGAGATGACTATCTCATTGAGAGATACAGATTCTCAGGTGATGGACTGAGATATTTATGTAGGCTGCTGGGTCCAAAAATACAGCACCAGACGGCAGGATCTCACTGTACCACAGGTGGTCTGTGGTACAGTGAGATGTTTTGCAAGTGGGAGCTTCCTTTATTCTATTGGGGATGCAGAGAACCTCAATAAAGGAACCATTTACCGCACATATCCTGGCTTGGTGGGCCGCCCCCTGTGCCAGTTCTATGGGCTTTTTTTAACTGCTACAATCATACAGACATTCAACATGTCAGCAGATACCTAATCTATTCACCTCATTTATTCACTGTTATCTACTTTATAGTCACTTTCCAGCCTGCAAAATGTTCTTTTATTTAACTTTAACTTGCTGCCAGGTCCTTTTATGGCCAGACAAGTTTGTTCTTTATGAAGGATAGAAAGATAAAATAGATAAAAACGTAACATGACAAAAATAGATTAAATGACACACATTGTGGATAATTGTTTGCACTTAATCATACTTTACATTTCCTGAGTAACATGCACCTCTACTTGCCACATTTAAAGCAAAGTGTACAACAGTTGATTAGTGGACTTAAAGTAACTCCTTTAGTCCTTTAATTGGAGCCTAATGATGACAGTTCCAGTGGAGCACTGTTTATTAATTGTACAGTTTTGGACTACTTAAGCATTAAGCCGGTCCGCTATTGTCTGCCAGGCTTTCTCTCTTTCTTTAATTATGGCGTTGGTATTGCCTTTTTTTCTTATATCTTTCACCTCTTCATAGAACTCCATCAGGAGATGTTGTTCAGCGGCCGTGAAATATGAAGCGCGACTCTTATCCATGTTCCCATCGGTGATTCTGTGAGCGATCGCGAGGTCTAGTTCAGTATGCCGTGAACCCGCACTTATCCCGACTATCTACACCTGGCTTAACATAGCCGCACCTTTTAATCCTGGCTCGGCAAACGTGCAACCGATTAAGCCAGGATGCGCCGAGCAGGCTAAGTCAAGCCGCGCTTGCTCAGTTATCCTGGATTTCTTTATCCTACTTTTGTGCAATACCCCTCTGGCCAAATTTCAGAAGAAGTAGTTTGTGAAAGTATATAACATGGTTTTTCTTTTGCCATGAGTAGGACTGAATATTGGCATGTAGATGTGTTCAGGGCGGGACTCCTATCAGACGTGAAGTTTGGTGTGCTATGGAGCCATTTTGCCACTAATGGAGTTTGTTAAATTGTCTAACTGGGGGGTCTGCAGAAGGGGGGAGGAATTGTTCCTGCGGCTCCGCTGCGGTCCCGGTCCCGGTCCCGGTCCTGGCTCCGGCTCCCAGGCGCAGCGGCCGGCTCCACCTGTCTGCTTGTCAGCTCTGTTCAACATCCGGTTGTCGCTTGCCGTCATGGGTTCAAGGGTCCAGGGTTCGGTTCGGCACGTCAGGCCGGCCAGTCTTCGTCCGCAGTTGGCCTGTTTCCCTCTTCGTTGTCTGCAGGTAGAGTGCATGGTCCCACAGGTCCAGCGCTTGACGATGACATCACAGCAGCTTGTTTTGACGGCGTCACATTCCCGCCGAGATGCTGGGAAGTGCAGTCCCAATCACCATAGGGAAGAACGTGCTGCCTCTCAAAAAGGGGGCATGAGAGATAAACCTTCAACCCCAGTAAACGTCCCTGAGCTGGGGAAGGCGCTAAGAAAGCATCTAAACGCTGTTAGTGAATTATCTGTTATAGGGCTGGTTCAGGGTTCTTAGCTGGGCTGACTTGGTTGCAAAACCTACAATCTGCTTTGAAAGAGCTGAGATAGTCGATGCTTTACTGAAGAAAGGATAACAAAAGGTTCATATTGGTCCATTCAATAAATCGCCTTCTCAACAAGCATTAAGGTATAGCTACCAGGAAATATTCAGGGAAATAAATAAAATAAAAACATAATTATTAATTTATCTGCTCTTGCAAAGGTGAAACTAAGGCATAAATAGTTTAAATCCTCTGGCACTTTTTCTTTATTTTATGCTATAATCTACATGCCATCAGTTGATTAAGGAAGCATGTAGAGGCGCATGGCTAGCCAAGGCAGATGTCACAGATGCATTTAAGTCATGCATTACACCTTCACATTGGCATCTGTTCGGTTTAAATTAAGAGAAATGTACTTCTCAGTTAGGCTCACCTTTGGTTGTTACAGCAGCCCCAAATATTTGATACCTTATCAGAGGCTCTCTGCTGGATTCTTTTAAATAACTGCAACTGCTTTCGTGCTCCATCTCTTAGACGATTTTCTGTTAGTTGACTATCAATTCAAAATCAGACCATGCATTTAAATATACCTTTAAAACATTAGGTCTTCTGCTATCCAAGGAGAAACATCAGACCCTGTAAGGCTAGAGTTCTAGGCTTCACTCTAGATAGTGTACTGATGCAAAATCGCATCAGAGAGGTAATGAAGCAGCAGGCAGTAGTCATTTCCAAAAGAGAACTGCTCTCCTTGCTTAGACATCTTAAATTGGCATGTGTGTTATTCCTCAGGGAAGTTCCCTTATGTCCAGGATTCTGGACCTCTCCGATTTATAGAGAACTCCATGATATGGTGAGCTTGGATGAGGGCTGCAGATCCGAGCCCCAGTCCTGATCTCTTCTGTGTGATAAATGGTATGGCATCTCCTTATTTTACAATGAGCAGCTAGAATCATCATTTGCCATTAATTATAAAAGACGCAGCATATTGAGCAACATATAAATGAAATCGAACGCTGTGTGCCAGTTCACCCTGGGCGCTTTATGTCAACAGCAAGGTCTAATAGTGTGACTGCTATGATCTACTAGATCACTAATGAACAGCTTTGCTGAGCTTAGAAGACAGGGAGCAGACATGAGGGGCAATTTAGGGAAGGGCAATGGATCCACAAGTTTTTCGGTGTTGTGTACAGAAATAATGGAGATATAATTAATTCAAGCATACAGTAGTAGTGGCATGATTGACCTGTATGATAACCGCCCTTCCGTAGGTTTTGGGGGGGTATTTTAATAATCAGTGGTTCACAGACATATGGCTAAAATACTGTCATTCTTGCCAGCTAATGCCTCTTCTACCTTTTTAATGAATGTACCCAATTGTTGTTATATGTTTCTGTGGGGAAAAGACTGGTCAAGGAAACAATCATGTTTTTGCGACATTGAGGCAACTGCCAACATCATTTACAAGGGCGTTCTTCAGTTCCATTCATTATAGATTTGTAAGGCGCCTCACTTGGTTATCTATGTTGGGTAAATTCATTATTAGAGCATCTCATATTCCATGCTTGGATAACAATTGCTGATTTTTGTCCCGGTTTGAATTGCCGAATTTCGCCAGCTGTGCCCGGAGGCAGCGCCATCCAGCCTGACTTGCCCCCCATTTTTCTCAAACCGTGTTAGAGTAAACACAACCATGCAATCCTACAGGCTATCTACTGCTCAGTATATGCGATCTGTCTGAGCTAATCTACATTAAAACAACTCCTCATTCAATTTGCATAGGAGCAGCAACAAATGCAGCATCCGTAGCTCCTGTCTCGACGCTAAGGCTATGGGTAAATGTTCATTATCTGCTTACGAACGATACCTCCTGCCTAAGGCCAAGCAAATCTTGATGCTCAAAAAGCAATGAGTGCCCTGTAATTTCTGGCCTAAATTCATTAATGTATAGCAAATTTCTGGGGATATCTCTAGTATACTTAGCCATGTACTTCAACTAGTGTCTGCTTAGACATATTGGTTTATAGTCCTGCTGGCTCCTCTTACTGGCACTTCCATGTAGCTCATGGAAGGGAGGTTGCCTAGTGTGGTTCTTTGGGGGTCTCTGCTGCCGCTCTCCTTGTCTTAAACTTTTCCATGTATGCACATGGAAGGTTTCCACGTAGGCACGTGGAAGGACAAGGAGGTCCCATACAGAGCCACACCACCAAATATAACACTCTGTTTGGGAAATATGTTTTGCTGGCTTAATTTAAATACACTTCTAGCATAACTTCTTAGAGATCTCTTTATTAATCCTCAGCCAAGTTACTTCAACTAGTATCTGCATAATTATTGGCTTTATTACTGTTATTTATTTCTTACAAAAAATTGGGCTGCTGGCTCCTCTTAATGGCACTTCCATGTAGCTCATGGAAGGGAGGTTGCCTGGTATGGTTCTTTGGGGGTCTCTGCTGCCGCTCTCCTTGTCTTAAACTTTCCATGTATGCACATGGAAGGGCAGGGAGGTGTGCTCTCCCTGCCTTAAGGTTTTCCACATAGGCACGTGGAAGGACAAGGAGGTCCCAGAACAGAGCCATACCGCCAAATGTAAAATTTTGCTTGGGATATAAGATATTTTGACAAAGTGGTCCTGACTGAAATTGAGCATAGCGTTAGTTCAGGCAGGGCATGAAGTCAGGCTTAGCTTTCAGTTACAGCTATATCATACAATCACAGCTAGTCATAATCATACATCAGCTGATTCCTCTAAGCTTCCCATTGGATACCATACACAGTCAGCTGACAGCTCACCTGATTTCCTCAGGCATCCAATTGGCAAACATCTACATGGTGCCTTATTTAAGCTGCTTTAGCCTGCCCGCCTATCTCTGCTGCTCCTCTACAAGCCTTTTGCACCCACCTCCACCCCAGCTCCTCCTTTTTATGTTGTTTCTAATTAATCAATGTCATTTTCTGATTGCCATTGATGCCTGCTCTGTTCTGTACCCTAGGGGGTCTCTGCTGCCGCTCTCCTTGTCTTAAACTTTTCCATGTATGCACATAGAAGGGCAGGGGGGTGTGCTCTCCCTGCCTTAAGGTTTTCCACGTAGGCACGTGGAAGGACAAGGAGGTCCCAGAACAGAGCCATACCGCCAAATGTAAAATTCTGCTTGGAATAGAAGATATTTTGACAAAAGTGGTCCTGACTGAAATAACAATAAAAGCTACAAGCAGCAATGATCGGGCAGTCTGCACACGTCGGGGCAGGCTGCATCACGTGTAGACCACACTGTGAACATTTCATGGAAATCAGATGATGATTGCCATACGAGGCTTACTTCTTTTTTCCAGTAGGTGGTGCTATGAGTGTGACTGAATTTTGGCATGTAGACGTGTTCAGGGCGGGACTCTTATGAAAGTTTGGTGGAGATTGGGCAAAGTAAACTGAAGTTATAACTAATTCCTGTTTTATGGCACCCTTTGATGAAAATGTTTAATCGTGATTGTCTTTAGAGTAGCCTGAGCAAATTGAAGTCAATCCAATCAATTCCCTAGGAGGAGTTTTCTAAAAATAGAAGGTGTGCAAATGGCCAAAATGGCAAAAACAAATAGACATTAAATTCAAAATGGCCAACTTCCTGTTCTTTAGGGTATGGCTCCAAGAGGCTAATTTGTAGGTCTGGCGAGACTCTTATCAGACATGTGAAGGTTGGTGGAGATTAGACAAAGTACATTATAGTTATGGCAACTTCCTGTTTCCAAAACATATTGTTTTACCAGACAAACGTTTTCTTAAATCTGGAGAACAAGATCTGCAGCACTACAGTACTTCATTATAATGCTGTTTTGTTACACATTTTACCTTCATCAAAACATTACAGCTGTTATGATTTGCATATTGCACTTGGCCATATTGCGATTTTGATAATATTTCAATTAATTGTGTAGTCCTAATTCATAGCATCATCATCATCGTCTTATGGGTCACAATTTTAATTGGATGCCACGTTTAATGAGATTCGAGCATGTTGCAGCCGCCAAAAATGCAAATAATTCCTTCAGATACAATAAGGTCCTTGCAGTGTTATTGTTTAGGCGAGGCTAGTGTCAGATATTGATGCAAGATAAAATCAACATCATACAATAAGAGAAAGTCTGCATGACTCCAAAAAACATCATCAACAGTTCCATTGTGTATAAACATTTGAAATTACTGGAAATGACATTATATTTAATACACAGACTTATAAAACCATCTGTAGCTATGACCTAAACGCCATCAAATGGTCAGCACTTATCCACATTTGTCCTTACCTGGAAGCTGCACAGTTGCTCAGTATCTTAACAGCTGAAACTAATACTCTGAGAATTGATGGTTGTCAGTGGTTGTGTTGTCTTTGTTTGGTGAGTGTTACTCCGATCAGTGCCCTCTGACTTTAAAGAAATGTATCTCTGGAAAATCCAGCTATATTATCATGTGGAGAGGCGGTCTAATGGATCTTTCTTTCACAGAATGACGCAACACAAAGGTGAAGAGACAGAATATCATTTGAATATCAAATTATTTTGGAGAAGTGTGTGAAAAAATGATGTGATGTTATGATAATGCTTGGATAGAATGAAAGGAACCAATTGATTGCACATACAAACCTGTCTCAAAATATGTATGTAAATAAGATTTGAATTTGAATTTGAGACTGCAGCACAGGGGAAAATAATAATAATATCTTTATTTAAACCTGGAACTCATTGAGGGCTAGCCCTCATTTACAATGATGTTGAGTAACATTTTACAATAAATAAAATATACAAGGTAATAATAATACAAATACAAATATAAGAAAACAATTAAATTATTTACAAAATAAAAGAAAACAAAACAACTATAATAGCACAGTTCATACGATATATGAAGCAATTCAAGTAAAATTGAAGCTGCCACCAGCAATAATCTCGCCCAGCATCATGTTTACAGCACATGGTGACAAAACATAAATCAGATGAGGATTAACAACACCCACAACACCAAAAGATGTGTCGCAGGTGATCCAGAACATCACTGGCTTCAAAAACAGGAGAGCCCCTATTATGTGTAAGGACACGCTACCAGATGAGCGAAAAACATTTTGGGCTCTATCTTGCACTCAGCGCAATTGACTTTGTACACTGGCGCTTGTATAATTCCTATTTTGCATTCGAAGCACATTGGAATTTTCCCTCCACCGACGCACGTGCATAAATTAGGGGATGAACTTGCGCTCCGGGGGGCGGTTCAGCGAAAAGAGGAGGCGTGTTCCTGCGCAAACGTTCCCTGGTGCTATTTTGCTGTTTTCAGAAAACAATTCCGCCACAGACCAGGAAAAACCTAGTCTAAAGTCAGTGGCACTTCTTCAGATGCTATTTTAAGGGCGCAGACTTGAGGGGATGCGCCTTAGAGGCAGCAGCAACATGACGGGCATTAATACTTTGCCGCATCCCGGACAGCTCCCGCTCCAGCATGTCAAACTCGGTTTGCTGCAGGAAACCAAGGAGCTAAAACTTTAGTTGAGAAAAAAAGGAAGTAAAGAAAGATGTTTACATCGGTGGAGCAGGTGAACATAGGTTCCTGGGAATCAACATCACAGAGAACCTGTCATGGTCATGTCACATGCTGCCCTCCCACCAGACTTCAGAGCAGCTTCTTTTGCACTATTGCATTCTTTATCGGTTGAAGCATAACCCTATTTTTTCTGGGATTCCCCATAACCCTGAACCCACCCCTGATGGAGAATGGAACGAATTTATGAAAAAAAAATCTACAATGAGAAGAAAGCTGTGATTTCCTCAAGGTTTAATTACAAATGTACTTCCATTTGACACTTTGTGTATGCCAATATCCGTAAGTAGTAGAGTATATTAGCACACGCATTGTGAAAGGGAAGAACTATCTGACGTCCACCTCCCTCACCTTCACACCTCTTTTTGCTGTACTACATAAACCTCACACAGGTCTACAGAGGACACAGTTCACCTGTGTAAGCTGCCAGTGTGAGAATGAAGATCGCTGTGATTTTCCCGTTGCTGCTGCTGGTCTGCTCTGGAGATTGCAAACCAACAGCCTTTTCCACAAGACATCCTTGCTGTGCTGAGAGAGATGGCCGCTACTTTGACTCAACAGAAGTTTGAGATGAGATTGCTGCAAAGAGAGAATAAAGGTACAGTATTATGTCGGGTAATGAGAGAAGGAATAGCATCAGGAACCCTTCCATAGGAACCACTGTTGTTTTACAAGGGAATCAATGTCATAGCAGTTCATATCCAAAAGTATAAAAATTATACTATGCAACTAAGTATTTCTTTTTCACAAAAGGATTTCCAAAGAAACCAATCACAAGTTTATTTATCATCTTTTGCAGAACTTGCAGCAGAGCTGAAGAAGCAGGAGACTGAGGTTGACAAGCTGAAGCAGCGGCTGAAAGGTACTGTGTGGAAATCAACAGAAATAAATGTATTGACTCGAATATTATTTACTGAAAACTGCTGCCATAATTAGTATGTGCATGTCTTGGAGAAAATTTTTATGATTTCTACCAGCTGCTTCTGCTCCTTTGAGATTTATAGCAGGAGTGGGTATAGTTGTTGTTTTCTTATTGATACCTTTTCCAATTTCCAAACTATTCCATGTTTTCCAATTTTTTCTCCATTCATTCCTTATTCCCATTTTTCATTACTCATTCATTCATTCACATATAAACTCCATTCAAACTTTAAAATGTTCACGACAAACAGGACTTTCTGACATTAATTACATTTTTCATATCTTTCATATATTTCACACAATCGCAGTTCAAAATGAATGAAAAGTTCAGTCCTTCCGAGACTTTCCCATTACAGTGTATTGTGCAGAATGTTCAGAGAGAACTAACAGTCATCATGACGAGAAGCTGTAAATTTGTCTAAAATACTTGTCTGACAATTGACAGCCACAATTTTCACTCCACATACATAATCTGTACATCAAAACGTAGGACCATTTGTGCCGCTTTTACACATATAACTCTGGAATTAAATGGACTTAAACCTGTGGCAGCTCCTGAACAACAAGAGTGCCAACCAACTGCCCCATTAGCTCCCATATTAACAGCAGACGTGCCTGTTTTTATAATCGCTGTTATGGTCACATTTTTAAACTTTATCCAACCAAATGACATATGTATACATTCAGCAACGCCTTGGGGTGCGCATGGTCACGTCACTTCAACAGTACGACCTACAGTTTTTTCTTTACGGTGACTTATTCCAGGGTTTTCTGTCTTAGTGACACAGACACAGACACAGCTGCTGTTCCTCTGCTCTGATTGGTGGATTGATGATGAGGTAATCTTAGCAGTTAACACAGCTGACTGTGATTGGCTCATTTAAAATATGTAATATTTTATATAATATAATAAATAATAACTATCTCAACAGGAAACTGCAGACATATTTTCTCTTTCTCAGGACACCAAGGATTCAGGCACACTTATAATTCCTTGAGACATTTTCTAGTCAGCTTCAATCATTAGAAAATCATTTAACTAAAACGTTTGAAACAGTTTTCAGCTTCTGTAACTATGAAATGCTGTCAAACATTGTTTTCTTTAGAGATAAATGTTTTTATCATTTCGTTACATTTTTTTGGAGACGTCTCAAAATTAGCTATTTCCATTCTGAAAATATGTTCTTAATATGTAATCCACCTAAAGTGGTGGATAGAACACAAACATTATATATATGTTTAATATATATACAATGCTCTCTTTCTCTCTCTCTCTCTCTCTCTCTCTCTCTCTCTCTCTCTCTCTCTCTCTCTCTCGCACTCTCTCTCAGTCAAACAGGTGGCTTTTTCAGCCTCTGTGTTTGATACAGGCCACGGATATGTCCGACCCTTTCCCACATTCACTACTCTGATCTTCAAACATGTCCCCACAAACATTGGAAAGGCCTACAAACCACACACAGGTACCTGAACTCTGTTATTTTTACCTATGCTGATGTCTAATGTTTTTTCATTAAAAAGACTAAAAACAAATGTTCAACAGGTATTTTTACTGCACCAGTGAGAGGAGCCTACCACTTCGAGTGGTACACAGGAGTTCATGGTCCCCATTCTTCAGCGACTGTGTTAGTCAAGAACTCACAACAAATTTTCGCCACATTGGAACATCAGGCATCCGGTTTTGGGACTGCTTACATGCTGCTAATGCGGTTACACTGCGGCTAGAGGTTGGAGATGTGTTTGTGCGTCTGTGGGTTAATACAAAGGTGTTTGACAATATTAATCACCATACCACCTTCAGTGGTCATCTGCTTTTCACCATGTAAGACAGAAACACTTCCTCTTTTTCTTTAACTCTCATACTCACGCAGGTTTTTGCTGTCTTGAACAATTCTTGATCTTAAACCTAATCTGAACCTTGAATCACTGTAGTAATGTATTGTAATTTGTAGATTTTCCTTTAAATTACATCTGGATGATCTATCGATCAAGCCCAAAGAAAATTAATCAATTATCTAAATTACAAACATGTCTTAAGGACATAAAATCCTGGATGAGCTGCAATTTTCTGATGTTAAACCGAAATTCTTGTTCTTCTTGGCCCCAAAAACCTTAGAGACTCACTGTCTAAAGATATAGTTACTCTAGATGGCATTAACTTGGCCTCTAGCACCACTGTCAGGAATCTTGGAGTTATCTTTGATCAGGATTTGTCATTTAACTCCCACATAAAGCAAACCTCTAGGACTGCCTTCTTTCATTTACGTAATATTAGAAAAATTAGACACATACTATCACAGACAGATGCAGAAAAACTAATCCATGCATTTGTTACTTCAAGGCTGGATTACTGCAACTCTTTATTATCAGGTTGCCCCAATAAGTCCATTAAAACGCTCCAATTAATTCAGAACGCTGCAGCACGAGTACTGACAGGAACTAGAAAAAGAGATCACATCTCTCCTGTACTAGCTACTCTGGGCAGACACCCTCACCACATTCAAGAGTAGGCTTAAGACATTCCTCTTTGATAAAGCTTATAGTTAGGGCTGGATCAGGTGAGTCCTGACCCATCTCTTAGTTATGCTGCTATAGGCCTAGACTATCGGGGGATTTCCCATGATGCACTGAGCTCCTCCCTTCCTCTCTCTTTCTGCACTCATTCATGTTCCATTAATGCATGTTACTAACTTCACTTCTTCCCCGGAGTTCTTGTGCTTTCTCGTCTCGCAGGTTCTTATTGATCCTGGTGGAGCCTCCTGCCATGGTCCTGCTAGATTGCCATTGCCATTATTGTTGCTGCTGTGCACCTGTCTGTCTGTCTCTCTTTCTCTCTCTCTCTCTCTCTCTCTCTCTCTCTCTCTCTCTCTCTCTTTTCAGATGTTCTTGTTGATTAAAGAATAAATATATAATTGCAACACTATCTGTGGGCATTTCTTTATTATTTTTGTTTTAACTTTAAACATCAACATATTGAAATTAGAAAATCAAATATAATGTGTGTCATCCCCTTTTCCTGCCACTCTTCAGTGAAAGATAATAATAAATATTAATTGAAGGCAAAAATATGATATATTTAAAAAAAAATTATATTGGTTAGATCTAAGTTACTATCGACTATTTGGAGCTGCTCCATCATACAGCTCTATTTGGGGCAGCAAGAAGTGTTTGTAATTCACATCTGAAGACGCCACCCAAAACTGGTCATAATTCAAAAGATATGTTGTGTCGGTAGAATTATATGAAATGTGGCTTTATATACAACACTCAACATTGAAGAGTTTGAACGTTGGTAACCAATTACAGACAAATAATAGATTGATTTATTGTGTGCTTGAGTCATGAACATGTTATTCTTTTATTTTTATTTCTTTTTGAAATCATGCAGTGTATGATGTCATTAAATGTATTGTTTACATCATATTTTATTTTATTTTAATAATTTGTGTGACTGCGGCTGAGCCTTTCAACATTACCTTATATATCCGTCAGAGAAGTAGCAGAGCAATGAGACTGAATGCAGCGTATGAGACAAAGGGAAAGGAAAGTAAAAAATCTATTAAAATAAAACAAAACAGACGAAAGATTAAGAATAATATAATTAAAATGAAGTTGCATTGCTAAAAAATAAGTAAAATAACTGCAAAAAAAGCATAAAAGGTAAGTTAAATGTACCGATCACAACACTTCACCACGCAGGGGGGACGCAGAATTAGTCACAAATTCCAGTTACAGACTATTAGGTGGTTAAGATGAAGGTTTTGTAATCAGTTAGAGGCAGCAGAGCTGGTTTCATGTTTCTGAGTCGTTTGCAGAAACACTTTGTTTGGCGTCCTCCTCCGTCATCATGGTGACACTCGTCACGGTTAGTTGAGTTTTCCCTCTTAAGAGACAAACAAGCTGCAATGAAAAAGCTCCGTCAGCACGACACCCATCAGGCACTCTTTGTGTTGGAGGGGGTAGTTAAGGCTCTGGGTTTCTGTGCCGTCAGTGGTGGAACAGTACTCAGATCATTTCCTAAAAGTAGTACCACAGTGTACAAACACTCTCTTACAAGTAAAAGTCCTTTTCCTCGCAGTTGCAAGTTCAGATACAGATTAACATGTTACAGACAAACTAACTGACCGATGGAGGCAGCAGCAACTCAGCTGTTAAATAAAATGAGTCCAGTGGCTTTGAACAGAGCCACATAACAACGTTTCTATTCAGCTGAAAAATCATAAACTAAACTTTAAAATGTCAGTTTGAAACAGAAAACAGTCCCGTTTGCTTCCACATATTTACGTGTGGGACGGTAGCAAATAGTGCTGAATGTGTCACGTCGAGCAGCTACAGCTGTGTGTATACATCAAACATATTTGCAGAAAACATTCAAGCATTATTTCATTTTATTCATTTGAACAAAAATCATTTGAAAAACAGTAATAAAGTGTTTTTATCCACTCCGGGTGCTAGTCGTGTTGTTAGCTAGCTAGCTAACTAATGAATCTTTGCTCTGTGTCGCTAAAAGTCGATGATGAAATATAAAGAAATGGAATTTTTGTCATCCGTTGTTGAACAGGGGAACAATATAAGCGAGGATGGGATGAGTTCTGTTGGGCTGCTGAGCTCAGCAGAAGCAGCAGGAGGCTGATTGGTGATCAATATTTGTCTATGAGAGGTGATCAGATCATGTCGGCTCATTAGCTCTGTTTGTTGTACTAAGTGCTGCGACCACACACACACACACACACACACACACACACACACACAGAGCAGGGGGCGGGGCCACCTGGAGGTGAAGGAGTATAAATGAGGAGGAGACCTTCTGTTCTGCCTCACACCAACCAGCTCTCAGCTGCTCTGCTACTGCTCCTCTTCATCGCTGAGTCACCTCCTCCATCTCCTTCATATCCTCCTCCAAATCTACAGGTGAGCTGTCCTCCTCCTCCTCATACTCCTTCTTCCTTCCTCTTCATCTTTCTTTCTCCTTCTCCTCTCTTCTTCTACACCTCGACGTCCTCCTCCTCCTCCTGTGACTCTTCAGGTGAGTTGATGTCCTCCTTCCTCCCCTTCCCCAACTTTTCTTCCATCTCCTCTTCTTCTTCTCACTCTACTATGAGTTGTTCTACTCTTCCTCCTCTAGCTTCTCCTTCACATCCTCCTCCAAATCTAGAAGTGAGCTGTTCTCCTCCTCATATCCCATATCCCTCTTCTTCTACCTACACTTCCATCTTCTCCTCCGATCTTACAGGTGAATTATTCTACTCTTCCTCATCTATTTACTCCTTCATCTTTCTTTCTCCTTCTCATCTCCTCCTCTTTCTGCACCTCCACTTCCTCCTCCTCCTCCTGTCTTCCCCTCCATCACCTCCATGTGTGTGTCTGTGTGTTCAGTCTCCTCCAGCATGGCGGCTCTGTGGCTCCAGTCTGTCTCTCTGCTGGTCTTACTGATCGTATCATGGCCGGGCTCCCAGGCCGTCGCGCCCGCCCAGCACCTGTGTGGCTCTCACCTGGTCGACGCCCTCTACCTGGTCTGTGGGGACCGAGGCTTCTTCTACAACCCCAAGAGAGACGTCGACCCTCTGCAGGGTGAGACCAACTTACAGTCTTCCTTTGAAGGTTTGAAGACCTCAGAACGCCGTCCAGAGTTCATTATGGCTCCTGATTCTGATGACTTCCTCTCTGTCCCGTCAGGTTTCCTCCAACCGAAGGCAGGCGGCGCTGCGGCGGCGGCGGGCGGCGAGAACGAGGTGGCTGAGTTCGCCTTCAAGGACCAGATGGAGATGATGGTGAAGCGAGGCATCGTGGAGCAGTGCTGCCATCGGCCCTGCAACATCTTCGACCTGCAGAACTACTGCAACTGAACAGCGCCTAGCCTGGCTTTGTTTAGCTTAGCATGGCTTAGCTTCTTGGCTAACTGACCCCCACCCCGACGCTGGCATCAGAAGAGCGGCGGTGCTGTCCTCTCTCTGGAAAACCAACTGCTGTCAAATGAAGTGCTGAGAAATGGATGAAATTATTTTTCCTAGAAAATAAAGTTTTGTGAATTGAGAGAATATCAACAAACGTGTGTTTATTGATGATTGATGATGATTTATGAATCACATTTAAAGGTGCAGCCATTAAAACCTTATTGATCTGATTATAGCTGTAGTGCTACACTGTAAAACTCAATGTGTTAGTTCAACTCAAACTGTTGGAAGAAAAACCGATTTAAGTTTATTAACTCAAACAATTTAAGCATTAAAGATATTTGATTTTAAGTAACTCAAGTATTTATTGTTAAGGAAACTTAATTGTACTAATTCCATTCAGTTAATTGACTCATGCAGCATTTCTCCAAACAAACTTATTTCAAATGTGTGAACAGAATTTATCTGAATAAAGTCACTTAAATGCATCTTCTTTATACAAATGTTACCACTTACGTTGAATTTACTTTTTTACCACTAAAGCAAATTATTACATTACCTGTTAAAACAGCTGACGTATGATAAAAAGCTTTTTATAATCAAATGATCATCACAATGGTAGCCAATTAAATTTATGTTTTTTTTATGTGAAAAACATCAAATCTTTACACTTTTGGAGGTTTAAATCATTATCTTGAGATATTAAATCATTATTTTGGGAAAGTTTCTCATTATAATGGTTTACAGAATCCTTTTCTTTCCCGTCACACTGGCAGAAATGAGCTTCCATATTTACTTTAGTGGACCTAAATGAACTGTCTGGAAGTTCTAGGTAAGGGGTTGGGTTGTTTACCTGCACACACACACACACACACACACACTCACACTGTTGGAGAACCTGGCTTCAGGGTGAATGACCCCGAGCTGGTCTCTGTGTGCCGGGCTACAGGGCGGTCCAGGTTTTAGACATCTGCTGGATTCAGTTTGTTGAACATAGAGACTCTGAGCTCGTTGTTTCTGTGGATTATTTCCTCAACGGTGCAGCACGATGCGAGATGTTCAGCTCAATAATGAGACCTGCAGGAACGGTAAGAACGAGTTCTCTCATTCTAAGAACAATCAGAATAAAGATCATTAGAATAAGAAGTGTAGAGCAGTAAGGTGGAAGACTGCAGAGCCACAAATTTCTCTATCGATCCAATCTGTCTTTATGGCTCTGTCATGTTTCCTTGTCGAGCAGGAAACAGAAATAAAAGCCATTACAGTTCATTAAATACTGCAGCATTGTTGAGGTATTTGTACTCTACCTGAGGTTTAGAGTTTACAGCGCAGAGGAAAATACTTTTATTCCATTAGTCTGACAGGTGGCGGATCTGGAGAAATATTCATGGGCTGTCCAGATGGTGGCAGAAATATCTGCTCATTTAATCACATTGATCAGGATTTGGTTGAAAGAGACCCAAAAGGAAAATATCTGAACCTTAAAACATTACTGTGGCACATCTAAAGGTGGCATTAGAGATCATTCAGTTGTTTAATTAATGTCTTTTTTGTAATTCATTAAATAAAGCCTATCCCCAGGTCTAAAATGTGATAACAGATAATACAATTATGTGTGTTCATTTCTGTTTTTTAACACGTTATTTCCTAAATTAATCTAAATCAGTGGTTCCCAACCTGTGGGTCGGGACCCCCATTGGAGCACGCAAGTCCATCTTGATTTATTTGCTGACTATTTCTATTTTATGTTACTTTATACTTTTACTCAGCTACATTTCAGAGGGAAATATTAGTTTACAGAATCAGATTATTAACACAAAATATTATCAACAAATAAAATATAAGATGTTAAAAGAGGTTTAGGCAGTGGTCTTCAAACTGGGGTCCGGGGACCAACAGGGGTCCTTGAGTAGGTTGTAGGGGGTCCCCAGAAGTTGTAACAACTAGGGAAGAGGAGGTGTTGGTGCTCTGAAGAGTGTGGGTGTGGTTGGGAACTCCTGGGTTAATGTACAAAGTCGTATTAAAATAAATGATGATTCCACCTGAGATCTGCTCATTAAGGGCACAGACTGCAGCAGTGAGTGTGATTGTATGCCGACAACTCGCTGTGTACAGTGTCAATATTAAAGCTCTCTGCCTGGTTGTGTTGACGGCCTCCTGTCCTAATAAGATAAGATGAGATAAGATGAGATAAGATGTACCTTTATTGATCCCCAGTAGGAGGGGAAATTCTAATTAGACACAGCAGCATTGGGGAATGTAGTGCAAAGAGTACAGAGTGTACGAGTACAATAAGAATTACAAAAAATATATATATATATTATAGAAATAAAAGACTGTAAATGAAAAATATATACACTATATACAATATGCAGTAAAATGTTTGTGCGTGTTACTGTAATCAGCAGCACAGTGGTCCAACCAGTATTACTCAACCCTTCACACAGACACACAGAGAGCAAACAGCCAGAAACCTTCGCTCACTCTTCAACTTCAAACTCTGAAATCATTTATAATTCCTGCACAAAGAGACACACTGTAAAAAATAATGTTGTTTTTACTAATTACAGTGGAACTTATTACGGTAAAAGGATATTAGTACTGTTGATTTTACGGTTAAAGTTGGAGTTTTATTCCATATTTTACTGTTCAAATCTATCTTATATCTCATAATAATGATTTAATATTTTTTACCATCAAAAGAAACAGTTTTGTTGTATGAGAGATATGACCTTGGTTTTCTGTCCAATTTAAAGTCCGTAATATATAAAAAACACTTTATTCTATATAAATTCCTTCAAAATGATGTATAAATAAAGGTTTCAGAAACAACTCTTTACAGTTTACAGTTTTTCACCATAAACTCTTCATTTACATTCCTCCCACTGTACAGATGAAGCTGATTTTAAGTCTGGTTGAATTTCTGTCTGAATGGTTGTTTATTTGACATTTAGTTTGAGGTCATGATGTCTGATTAATCACCCGATCAATCATTAATCGACTGGTAGTGAGCTTTACAGCAGTGTTATTTTACATGTTGTGTCTGACTGAGCTCAAACTGAACTTCACTACAGAACCGATCAGATCTGTGACTCCATAGTAGGGCTGCAACTAATGATTATTTTCATTATCAATTATCATTTTCTCATCTAATCAATCAGTTGTTTGCTCCATAAAATGCGAGAAAATGGTGAAAAATGTGGATTACTGTTTCCTCTAATGTCTCGTTTTGTCCACAACTCAAATATATCCAGTTTACTGTCATATAGGACGAAAGAAAGCAGAAATATTCTCATTTGTGAAGCTAAAATCAAAGAATTTGCTCTCAAAACGATTAATTGATTACCAAAAATAGTTGGTAATTATTTTAATATTTGACAACTAATCCACTAATTGTTGCAGCTCTACTCCACATTGGGTTGTTTTTTTGCATATGTAAAACACTTTATTGGAATTGTCTCTGGACACTGAGGTCGATATATTAAACTACCGATGTGACTCAACACGATATGATGGGATGCAAAATAATATTTATTTTTGTAAGATATTTCCTGTCGTAGCCTTTGAATGTGGGAGTCTGTTCGTGTCTGAAAGGAAACGGGAATAAAAGGTTTGATGGTTGTGATGCTGTGGGTCTCTGCAGGGTCTGTGGTCCGGCTGTGGTTCAGCTCTCAGTCTGCAGTCTGTCTGTTCTCTCTGCTGGTCTTACTGATCGTATCATGGCCGGGCTCCCAGGCCGCTGCGTTTGAACAGCGCCTGTGTGGCTCTCACCTGGTCGACGCCCTCTACCTGGTCTGTGGGGACCGAGGCTTCTTCTACAACCCCAAGAGAGACGTCGACCCTCTGCAGGGTGAGACCAACTTACAGTCTTCCTTTGAAGGTTTGAAGACCTCAGAACGCCGCCCAGTGTTTATTATGGCTCCTGATTCTGATGACTTCCTCTCTGTCCCGTCAGGTTTCCTCCCACCGAAGGCAGGCGGCGCTGCAGCGGCGGCGGGCGGCGAGAACGAGATGAGGGTGAAGCGAAGCATCCAGATGGACTGCTGCTATCGGCCCTGCAACATCTTCGACCTGCAGAACTACTGCAACTGAACAGCGCCTAGCCTGTCTTTGTTTAGCCTCTCCTAGCTTAGCATGGCTTAGCTTCTTGGCTAACTTAGCCTGACCCCCACCCCGACGCTGGCATCAGAAGAGCGGCGGTGCTGTCCTCTCTCTGGAAAACCAACTGCTGTCAAATGAAGTGCTGAGAAATGGATGAAATTATTTTTCCTAGAAAATAAAGTTTTGTGAATTGAGAGAATATCAACAAACGTGTGTTTATTGATGATTGATGATGATTTATGAATCACATTTAAAGGTGCAGCCATTAAAACCTTATTGATCTGATTATAGCTGTAGTGCTACACTGTAAAACTCAATGTAGTGACTCATAAACTCTGATGTGTCCCACATCGTCCACAAGGGGGCAGCAGTCTCATTCTGAATGGGCTCACCTGTATGAAGGTGAGATTATTGTTTCAGTGGAGGAGCAGTAAACATATACGTCTTACAAACATCCACACTTCTAATAAAGAGCTTGCAGCCACTTTACAGTTTGCAGTGCTGGAGGAAGTGTTCATCCTTTAGTTCAGTAAAAGTACCACCATACCATAATATATTAGATTATTACTACTGATGCAGTCATTTGTGGTTGTTTAAGGTGGAGGTGTTTTATAAAATGCTGCAATTCTGATTATTTTCATTATTGATTCATCTGCATTGATTGATTTATTATTTGGTGTGTAAAACTTTAAACAAATAGTGAGAAATGCCATCACAGTTACCCAGAGCTCATAATGACGCCTTCACAATGTGTATTAAAATAAAATAAACTATAATTATTCAAATATTTACAGAGAAAAAGCAGAAAATCTTCACATTTGAGAAGTTGCCAATTAATGTTCTATTAATAGATTAATCATACTGTTGGGAAGTTTAATGTATAACAAACACTCATATTAAACTTTTCCTCTAAGTAACTGTCAGATAAATGAGATAAATGAATATTGGGATGAAAAGTACTTGTGTGTTCTTTCTGTTAATGACTTAGTACCTCATGAATAATAATAATAATGACAGCGGTTATTTTGAGATATTAAATCATCATTTTGAGATATTAAATCATTATTAAGAGATATTAAATCATTATTAAGAGATTTGAAATCCTTATTATGAGATATTAAATCATTATTTTGGGAAGGTTTCTCATTATAATGATTTACAGAATCTGTTTTTCCGTCTGGCAGAAATGAGCTTCCATATTTACTTTAGTGGACCTGAATGAAGAGAGTGGAAGTTCCCATTGAACATTACTGGCTGAGTTAGTTCACTCAGACAGTCCTTTAACTTTTCTTTTTGTGCAGTTTCAGTTCTTTTGTTTGAGGGGAAAGTTGATACACCTGCTGCGTGACACCGGCTCTGCCCGGCGGGGCGGGGCTGTGCTGGGCGGGGTCGGGTGTCGTATTGTTTACCTGCACACACACACACACACACACACACACACTCACACTGTTGGAGAACCTGGCTTCAGGGTGAATGACCCCGAGCTGGTCTCTGTGTGCCGGGCTACAGGGCGGTCCAGGTTTTAGACATCTGCTGGATTCAGTTTGTTGAACATAGAGACTCTGAGCTCGTTGTTTCTGTGGATTATTTCCTCAACGGTGCAGCACGATGCGAGATGTTCAGCTCAATAATGAGACCTGCAGGAACGGTAAGAACGAGTTCTCTCATTCTAAGAACAATCAGAATAAAGATCATTAGAATAAGAAGTGTAGAGCAGTAAGGTGGAAGACTGCAGAGCCACAAATTTCTCTATCGATCCAATCTGTCTTTATGGCTCTGTCATGTTTCCTTGTCGAGCAGGAAACAGAAATAAAAGCCATTACAGTTCATTAAATACTGCAGCATTGTTGAGGTATTTGTACTCTACCTGAGGTTTAGAGTTTACAGCGCAGAGGAAAATACTTTTATTCCATTAGTCTGACAGGTGGCGGATCTGGAGAAATATTCATGGGCTGTCCAGATGGTGGCAGAAATATCTGCTCAGTGGAAAAGACCCAAAATGAAAATATCTGAACCTAAAAACAATATTGTGGCTCGTTTCTGTGTTTTATCACCGTATTTCCTAAATGAATCTGAATCAGTGGTCCCCAACCTGTGGATCGGGGCCCCACTGAGGGTCACCAAAGCCTCTCATTTTGGGTGTAAAACAAAAGCATTTCATCAACTTCTGTGAAGAGATCAATAAAGGCACATCTCATCTTAAATTAACTATATAGTAACAAATATCAAACTGTTGCAGTTTACGGAATCAGATTATTGACACAGAATAAAATTAATAAATAAAATATGAGATGCTGTTATAGGTTAAAACAGTGGTTTTAAATGTTTTGAATACAGGACTTTTACTTGTTGGGGTTCAAATAATCATTTAATTAAAGATTCATGTGACAGTTGTTTTCTTGATTAATCGAATAACTGTTTCGTCCATAAAATATCCAGGTTGACTTATTCAGAAGTCCAACCACAAAGATACGTAGAAAATAACCAGCAAACATTCACATTTGAGAAGCTGGAGCGTGAGTTTGTGCTGACAATGATTTATTATATTTAAGGTTCAGTGTGAATTACACTTCGTTAGGATAACATCATCTTCGTCTCATCTCGGTTGAACATCATGGAAGAAAGACGTTCCTTATGACTGCAGAACTCGCTTGAGAGTCATCACATTTTCTTCTAAATTCTGATTTTATTCCTTTTTTTAATGTCTATGTACTCATATCTTTAGCATGTAAATATACAACTGAAACTCTGTAGAAATTATGAGGAAATTATGCAGTAATTAAGGAATCCCAATAATATATTATTATATTATATTATTATATTATATTATTATACTATTATATTAATAATATATTTAATATATTGCATCCCAATAATAAGATATTGAAGCTCCTCCGTGGATCTGAAGCCATTGATTCCACCTGAGATCTGCTCATTAAGAGCACAGACGGCAGCAGTAAGTGTTATTTTTGCCGCTGTATGCCGACGACTCGCTGTTGACAGTGTCAATATTAAAGCTCTCTGCCTGGTTGTGTTGACCGTCTCCTCTCCTCATGTTACTGTAATCAGCAGCACAGTGGTCCAACCAGTATTACTCAACCCTTCACACAGACACACAGAGAGCAAACAGCCAGAAACCTTCGCTCACTCTTCAACTTCAAACTCTGAAATCATTTATAATTCCTGCACAAAGAGACACACTGTAAAAAATAATGTTGTTTTTACATGGTTGCCAGAACTTTACTAATTACAGTGGAACTTATTACGGTAAAAGGATATTAGTACTGTTGATTTTACGGTTAAAGTTGGTAAATGGTAAAAGGACCAGTACTTGTATAGCACCTTTCTAGTCTTCCAACCTCTCAAAGCGCTTTTACACTACGTGCCACATTCACGGCATCAACCAGAAACTAACTCATTCATACACATTCACAGCTCTGGAAGCAATTCGGGGTTCAGTATCTTGCTCAAGGACACTTTGACATGTGGCGGGAGGAGCCAGGGATCAAACCAACAACCTTCTGATTAGGGGACAACCCGCTCTTCCTCTGAGCCACAGCTTTAACTTTGAATGCAAGTTTTTACCATCAAAAGAAAAGAAAATAAGTTTTCTGTCCAATTTACAGTCCGTAATATAGAAAAAACACTTTATTCCTTCAGAATGATGTGTAAAAAAAGGGTCTTCAGAAACAACTATTTATAGTTTACGGGGTTTTTTTTAAATCATTTTCTCATCTAATCAATCAGTTGTTTGGTCCATAAAATGTCAAAAAATGGTGAAAAATGTGGATTACTGTTTCCTCTAATGTCTCGTTTTGTCCACAACCCAAATATATCCAGTTTACTGTCCTATAGGACGAAAGAAAGCAGAAATATTCACATTTGTGAAGCTAAAATCAAAGAATTTGATTAATTGATTACCAAAAACTGTTGGTTAATTAATTAATTAAAATATTTGACAATTAATCGACTAATTGTTGCAGCTCTACTCCATATTGTCCTTTTTTTTGCATATGTAATAAACTTTATTGGAATTGCCTCTGGACACTGAGGTCGATATATTAAAGATGATTATGAAACAACTACCGATGTGATTCAACACGATATGATGAGAACGAGAATAAAAGGTTTGATGGTTGTGATGCTGGGGGTCTCTGCAGGGTCCGTGGTCCGGCTGTGGTGCGGCTCTCAGTCTGCAGTCTGTCTGTTCACCGGAGATCAACCGCAGATCTACACACACCTGGACAACAGCACTCACACAACAGGTACGCACGCACGCACACCCACGCACACACACACACACACACACACACACACACACACACACACACACACACACACACACACACACACACACACACCTTTTACTGATGTGTGTTAATGGACGGGAGGGAGTCTTTGTGTGTAAACCGCGTTCTTTATGTTTAAGGATCTTATTTAAATCTGTATGTACATATTTTATGGATATTTTGTATAAAACTGTACAAACAGCAGTAATCAGAATCAGAATGAGAAATACTTTAATAATCCCAGGGGGAAATTATTTAAACACAGTAACTGCAGGAAGTTTGTGTAAAACCAAAGATTTGGATGAATTTTGAGCAGATTATTTCTTGCTTAGGGAACTACAAATCTCTGTCTGTATTATGTAGTTTTAATAACTCTTAACAATCATACCGACTTAAGATGGTTATTTTTTGACAAATTCAAGGTTTTCTTCTATCTGACGTTTGGCCATTGTTCTGTTAGACAATTACATGTATCTTTACTTCACAAAAGGGAACGTGCTGTGTATATTTCTTACACACCTTAATATCAAGCAGGTCTGGCGACCCCTAGTTGGGGTCTCAACCCCCAGGTTGGGAATCAGTGGAGCATGGCTGCACAATATCATTAATTCAGATCAGAAAACATAGACAGAATAAATGTATGTAGTCCGATTGAGTCTGCCAAATCGCCATTATTCGTCTATTTTTAGCCGTTGGTGCTTCACCTTCAGTCCAAACTCTGACTGCTGAGACAGTGAGCTCCCTGATAGCCGCGGTATAGTTCGCACACTGGGCTGATGATAATGGCATAATGATCCTTAGTTCAGTGACAGTGTGCAAACACTGCACGCCCGTTTCTGAGCCAAATATACAAAAAGTAGACTTTACATTTTACTGTTCCTAACACAGGGCGTTTATTCTGAAGGAGCAGCTTAAAAACAGAACTTGGGGCATCAATTAAGAGTCTACTGTGTCGTTGTTTGATTGTGGCGTTTCTCCCAAATCCCTTTTTAATGAGTTTAAAATTTAAATGTAATAATATGTTTACAGGGTTTAATTGTAATGAATTACAGTATTTGACTTTTTCTTTGGCTGAATTTCAACCCTCTTTTACACAAAAAAATGTGTCTGTATCAAATGAGGTAATATATCACACAGTAACTTAATCAGAGCATCTCAGCACTCTATGTGTCTTTTAATTTTAATTATTATTATAATAAAATAAATAAATCATTTCCTCAAGATCACACAAACAGCAGTGAGATGTGTAATTCCTGCAGACGTCAGGGTTTGAAACTCTGGAGTTCAGTAAGAATGAGTTTTAGAAACTTCCACTGTTGAAGAAAATGAAGATTTTACAGTCAAAACGACGACTGTATTTTACTGCATTGGTTTAGTTTTTGTTCTGTATCTACCACAGAGGTTTATTTTTATTCAAAACAACAAACACTGAGAGAAAAGACAACAAAAAGCAAAATGATTTTAATAATAACAACATAATACATGAAGTTTGACAAAAGGTACATTTAAAACCAGCTGATTGGATCGGTGCCAGCAGGCTGAGTACTTCCTGGATCGGTGCTTCGAGGAACAAATGTGACGATAATCTCCTGATGTGTTTTAGTTTTCACTGTGATGGAAAATAAAAATCTTTTGTTAAATGTCTCTGAACTTCCTCAGAGTCATTGTTCAGATTCCAGTCGGATGAACGGAAACAATGAGGCTGAAGTTGTTTTACTGTGACTGTACCTTCATACTGCTGGGAGGAAGTTATCACAGCTTGTATTCATGATCAGTTTTATATTTTTATCTTGTTTTTAATTCTTTAAGTTCAGTTTAGTTTTTATTTGTTTCAGTATTAGTTTTAATATTACAGATATTTCAGTACAAGCACTGACTCACTCAATACGTCCTCAGGCTGCTTGTGTCGACTCATTGGGCCAAGTAAAAAACACATTTCCTGTATATTTTTATTTCATAATGTTTTAAAATGTTTGTTCTCTGTAGTGCAATGTTAATTAGACACTAATTAAAACATATTATATTCTATTTTTGCCAATAGATCCTCCTAAATGTTACACACTGGACCTCTAGGTCTAATTTTTATTCCAGTTTATTTCAACTAAAATGTTCTTTTACACCGAGTTTTATTGTTGGGTTAAGTTTTAATGAATAACCTCGTTGTCATAATAAAGCCCTGAATTGTGCCTATTTTGTCACAATTAAAGAAGAATCTGATTCATGCAGGCCATTTTTGAGCACATATGAACTTTAGTAACGTCCCCTGAAGTGTTGCAGAAACAGACTGATAAAGCCGATAAAGAATACGAGCTGAGAGGATGAACGAGTCACTGCAGTTAGAAAGCTGCACACACGTTGAATCTTCTCTCTGTTTTAATAAAAAAATATTTTCAGACAACTCAGGAAAACTTTGCCAACAGGAAGAAAGTGCTTGGTATCTTAATATATTTGTGCCAGTTCTGTATTCTGTCACAGTAAAGAGGGAACAATGGCTGTGATAACATCGGCACTGTGTGTGAAAGGAGATATTATGTAAATGAGACTTTGAGAGGAACTCGTTATTCCTTCTATCTGCAGGGCAGATCAGGTGTAACAGCACGTTTGACAGAGTTTAGTACAAAAAGACACAAAAATATTAAATAAATAAAATGATCAAAATGAAGTTTTGCATTTATAAATCCAAGTAAAGAATGTTTCTAGTTAATATTTTGCTTATATTTCCTTATTCTGTCTGTTTTAAATAAACAAATTCTCACAATTCTAACTTTACTTTGTTAGCATTTACTAATACAGACATATTAAGAGATTATTATATCTTAATTTGTCTTTTTGATTGAACTTCATCTTTTTTATTGTATTTCTCTACATTTCAGTGTTCATTTTAAATGATTCTTTTAAAAGACAGAGACTATAAATGTGACCATAGACAGTCTCCCAGCATGCACACAGCAGCAACAGGAGCTCTGATTGGCCAGCTGTTGGTGGTCGAGCTGATACGATTAATTGATTAAACAACAGAACTAATTAGTTCAGTAAAATGACCAACATGTTCCGGTCTTATATGATGTATAACTGTGTATCTTTTAGGTTTTGAACTGTTATACTACCAGAACCATTCTGACGGAGCGTGATGATAATGGATGTCTTCACTGCTATTATTATTATTAATATTATTATTATTTGTTTCTCTCCTGTTCGCAGGATGCTACAGTTCATTTAATGCGTTACAGGATGTAAACAGGAAGTAGAGTGCTGCCATGGAGTCTGTGGGCTACAGCCCTGTTTTGTTAAAATTTCTCAATTTTGCACCATTAAAAGAAGCCGAATTAGCTGTTACCACTTCCTGTCTGCAGTGTAGTCGTCGATGTACAGACAAATATAATTGGATTACTTTGATACTGACGAAAACCTAAAAACATGATTATTCTAAAGCAAGTTCTGAATTTATGAGGAATGACTTTTTTTTAGGATTTCTAAGTGGATTTACGAGTCACACTGAATCTTTTGAGAAGTGTATCATGAATGTGTGGTCAGTTAAAGTTGCCTTACATCGTCTACTACAGTCAGTTCATTGAGAGCCTGCAGATAATTTGCAGTCTTGTTTGTCTGGAGCCTGTAGATTATAATGAATATGTGTGTAACAACTCCACATTCAAGACTTTACAGCGATCAAATAAGAACCTAAAACACACTCTACACCTGTGTGAACTTTTACATTTATATGTTGTCATGTGAAAATATTGTAGTGACTTACACAATCTGAGTCTGGTTATCATTAAAACTCATTCAGGAGATTCTGTGGAGGTTTTTTGGGCTCAGATAAAGTCGTTGAACACACACTCTGCAGGCACACACCCTCATAAACAAACACTCAGCTGACTAAATGTTTGTCTCCAGAGTTTCAGACCAACCAGACCTACAACCTGTGGCTGGGCCTGAGTCTGGCCCTCCTGTCCTCCATCCTGATTGGTGGAAGTGTCATTCTGAAGAAGAAAGCTCTCCTCCGATTGGCCAGAAACGGTCACACCAGAGCGGGTAAACAGAGCTGCACATCTCAGCTGCTTTTACTGGTTTTATAGGACACAAAGCTGTGTCTTTTGGATGGACACGTTGATTGACTTTACTGTCAGTAATGAATCAATCTTAAAGAAGACAAAAGATAACAATCATGGACAATAAGAAAGAATAATGTGCATTTTGTTTTTTCTCACATGAAAATAACTCAACATGTTCACCAGGAAATAAAATGAAACCATATATAACTGACAGAGCTTCATAGTCTGTGAAGTGTCTTAAACCTGCATTCTGTGTAACAGCCAGCAGGGGGCAGCTCCACTGGTTGCAATAACACACAGATACCATTCAGTCTTATGGAGAAATGAGTGGACTTCTCAGTTGATTTATGAGCTCAGTAAACAGTTTCCTGATGAGTTTCTGGTCTCAGTCTCTAGTTTCAGTCTTCTTCCATACAGCATGATGTTCATTTAGTAACTGATGGTCCCATTTAGAGTAAAACAGACCATAAAGCAGGGTATGCTTTAGGGCGGGGCTACCTTGTGATTGACAGCTCATTCTCAGTGAGTCCGTCCAGCTCAACCAAACTCAGATCAAACTGTCAAACAGTGCTGATCAGATATGGATCCAGATTCTGTTGTTGACTGTTTCTCTCCTCAGATCTGTTCACAAACACATTTTACTGTTTATCTGGAGAACCAGATCCTGTGTGAGCAGGCGAGCCGCCATTGTTTCCAAACCACGAGCAGCCAATGAGAGCAGCTCAACTCGCTGTATGTGACAAACTGATCAGGGAAGTCACGCTCACACTTGAATGAAAGAAAGGGCAAACACCTGAAATGGATCTAAGATTAGTCATTAGTGAGATAAAATGTATACAAACATCATTGTGGCCCAATGTTTTTTACAGTTCAGGGATAAAAAGTGGGAAAGACCTGGAGGGAAGAAAAGTTAGATAAAGACCGTTTGCGCTGTGTTAGGAAACAACGAGTTGCACAACCTGGCAACGACATGTTTTTTTTCCACTTGACTAAACTAGAATAGTTCCTGATGTTGTATGTTTGTATGTGACATATGACTCTGTGTGTGTGTGTGTGTGTGTGTGTGTGTGTGTGTGTGTGTGTGTGTGTGTGTGTGTGTGTGTGTGTGTGCAGGTGATGGGGGTCATGGCTACCTGAAGGACTGGTTGTGGTGGGGAGGCCTGTTAACCAGTAAGTAGTTTCTGTCTGAGTTTATGATCCACATAAAACATTTTAATCATTTATTTCATCATCAGTTTAATAATTATGCATCCTACTGATTAGCAAAGTCGAGCAAGTTACTAGTTACTTTCTCTCAAAAGTAATTCAATTAATTATTTTACCAATAACTGCATACAAAAGTATTTAGTTACTAAAGTAACTTTGACTTTAAAATGTCTGATTCAGTTCTCTTATTAAGGAAAAATGAAAAAGGTCTCTTAATACTATTAACAGTATACTGTTGGTTTCTGGCATTCAGATGGACAAATAATATAATTCATAATTAACTATTTGAATCATTTTTTCTTCTGTCTGATTTATGAGTAGATTTAAAGCATCTCCATTATACCTTAATATAATTATTTTCTTGGTGTGACTGCACATAAATGTGTATTTCTTCTCTTTTAATGGAGCTAGGCTAGCAGTTTCCCCTTGCTTCCAGTCTTTGTGCTAAGCTAAAAATGTTAATAATGAATTGAACAGATGTCATCAGCAGTTAAATGGTGCTTTTATTATTTCCTGTGTCTTCATCCGTCTGTCTGTCTGTCTGTGCAGTGGGAGCAGGAGAGGCCTGTAACTTTGCCGCCTACATGTTTGCTCCGGCCACGCTGGTGACTCCGCTGGGCGCTCTGAGTGTCCTCATCAGGTAGCCGTAGTTTCTGTTTAACTCCACTTTATCAGCACAGAAGTAGTTAAAGATCCCAATCAGACAGACACTTTATTCTGGAGCCCAACCGACAAATGATTTTTTAATGAGCTGCTTTTGTTGATTAATGGATAAACTGACTCCCAGTGTGTGTGTGTGTGTGTGTGTGTGTGTGTGTGTGTGTGTGTTTCAGTGCAGTTCTGTCCTCCTACCTGTTGGGGGAGGTGTTGAACGTGGTGGGGAAACTGGGCTGTTTCCTGTCCGTGCTGGGAAGCATCTTGTTGGTTATCCACGCCCCACAGGAACAGGAAGTGACATCACTACAGGATATGACCAACAAGCTGCTGGAGCCCGGTGAGACGGCGCTAATAAAGCGTTTACATACATACTGTCAACTTCCTGTGGTAACGGATTTATTACATTATTTAAATGAACAACCTGATTTATTTGAATGATCCCGTTGGGTCCATTAGAATTGAAACTGACATTATGTGTGTGTGTGTGTGTGTGTGTGTGTGTGTGTGTGTGCGTGTGCGCTTTAGGTTTCCTGGTGTACATGTCGGTGGTTTTGGTTCTCTGTGCGATACTCGTGCTGTATTTCTCTCCTCGGTTCGGTCGCACCAACATCCTCATCTACATCAGCATCTGCTCACTGCTGGGAGCCTTCACCGTCTCCTCCGTGAAGGGCCTCGCCATCGCCATCAACAGCGGTGAGAGACAGAAAACGTTACCGTTGTTTTTAGGAATCCAAAATCAATTGATTTAAAACAAAAGCCAGGTTGTGTTTGTTGGAGGGTTCTGCTGAATATAACCCAGTTTACTGTCTCCAGAGGGCGCTGTGTGAAGGCTCAGAAATGACCTCACATGATGTCATTTGCAATCTCTGACCGAACTGTCTGCGGTTAAGTTGCATCGTGGGTAATTTAGGTACAAGCTTTTGAGCAGAAGAATGTGTGTGTACTACCAATACGTACTGATTGGGCCAAAATGTAGCATTCAGTGTCCAAACAAAAGCAAAATCTTCAGTATGAACTCCGAGGGAAATTTAAAGATCGTGGTGAATCAATAATATTTTGACCAAAGAACGAACTTCAACACTCGTTACATTTCAGCGAATTAATGCGACAAAACGCCCGTGAAAATCATGAAAATCCACCTTAACTTGTCTTTGTTAAGACCTCAGTAAGATGATACAGAGTTTTGGTGGTTTGCTATTAGCTGTGCTGATGTTAACTTCCACTTTCCAAAACCAGGAACTGGTCCAGAATACCGCAAAAACAAAACAGGGAACTTTACCGAAACAAATACGGTAGAACTTTTCTACCGTCACGGTTACAGGATATTAGTACTGTTGATGGTTAAAGTTGGAGTTTTATTCCTTTTTTATCGTATAAATAGAAGTTGTTAGCATCAACAGGAGAGGTGAATCTGTGTTAATGCTCATTATCTTTTTCTTTCTAGTGTTTAATGATATTTCAGTGCTTGCTAGTCCTCTCACCTGGATCCTGCTGTTCACTCTCATCGTCTCCATAGTAACACAGGTGAGCTGTAAAATCATCAGTGTTTTTTAATGACATTAATGCTTGATAGCTAAAACATAGGGCAAGAATCTGGAGATACAATGCGTGTCAGGATACAGGAGTCGATATTTTCTTACAGTTCTCAGTGTCCTGCAACAGTCCCAAATTCTACTTTCAACTGTCCCAGATTGAGCAACCGATGTCCCAAATAATAAAATAAACAATAATAAACAAACATAATGAATATACAGTAGTTTAATACATTTGTTTGAAATCACACTATGTGTCTGACTGCAATCAGTTGGTCACTGGTTGAGTTACTGATGTAAACTGTAGTGCAAACCGGATTCTGATTGGTGTACAGCGATGGAAATAATTTCCCAAACTCACGACAGGGACATCGTATATTTGAAGTAAAAAAATGTTTTTAAAAAATCTACAAAGGGAGGAAGAAGATCAAAATAACTATCTAAATATTTACAAGCTCAACAGACTATTTACATATAAGCTATAGAGTGATGTTTTTCTTTGCTCGCAGGTGAACTACCTGAACAAGTCTCTGGACACCTTCAACACCCTGCTGGTCTACCCAATCTACTACGTCCTCTTCACCTCCGTGGTTCTGTCCACCTCCATCATCCTCTTCCAGGAGTGGCGGAGCATGGCGGTGGTGGACGTGGTCACGACGCTGGGAGCCTTCCTGGTCATCGTGGTGGGCGTGGCCATGCTGCACCTCTTCAAAGAGCTGCAGGTCGGTGGTCACTCCCCTCCACATTAATGTGCTTTTAAAGCTAAGATTTAGCTCCACTCAGAGTTTCTGATGACGGTTGGACGAACTGGAAAGCGGACTGAGAACCAGCCTTACATACTTTTGGTCGTGTATCAGAGTTCAGAGAAAGAAATAGTGGATATTCTGTTCTGGTTACAGGCTGTAAGACTACAAAGTGCAACAGGTAGACGTAATAAAACATGCTTCGATTGTCTTGCAGGTGACGATGAGGGAGCTGACCAGTCATCTGTCTCAGCCGGTGGAGAGGGAGGGGCTCGCAGAGGAGATTTCAGGCAGTCCACGAGCAGAAGGAGATGGAGGTGAAGGAAGAAGGAAGAATAGAAAAGAGGATAAATATGGGCTGATGGACAACATGGTGATAGAGAGTCTGCCTCCTATGAGAGAGGAGGGACCGAGAGTCTTCATCATCAGCTGAGAGAGAAGAACACAGGTTTGTGTTTCCTGTGTGGACGTTGGAGTCCAAACTCACTCTGACTGATGTTATAAGCACTTTTTTAAAGGTCCAGTTTGACAGTGTTCCAGTTCACTATTGAGGTCCATCAGCTTTCATACAAAGAAATAATATTTAACTGGACATACTGTGCAGGTCCTGGACAGAAATCTGAGGGAAATTGACCCCATTTACACTTCATGTCTTGGGCAGATCGGATTACTATTGGATCTGAAAAAAGCTGAAATGCATCCAAGAAGGATTCACTTCAGTCTTAACTCTACAATCTGCAACATGACTACAAAGAGAATTAAAACCACCTCAAAGATACAGAATGACTAGAAAGAGCCACAAATAAACTACACACAGGCAGACACCTACAAAGAGACATAAGACATTTGAAAGTGAAAGAAAATGTATTAAATGAAAATGAAATTGTATTAAATCATGTCTGGATGGTGTCCATATATGCAACATTTGAAATGATAAGTGTAAATGGGGCCACGGTCCCTTATTCTTTGAGAAAATAAGGCGATCTCCTGCTACACCTTCAGATCGCCTTGTTTCCTTTTCCTCCTGAAGGTGACGAGAGATGTGTTCTGTAATGTGACAAAACGTTTTATATGTGAAAATTCTAGCCCTAACCCTAACCCTAACCCTAACCCCAACCACCATAAGTAACCAGCTTCTGATTTCCTTTATGCACAATTTAAATGACCTTTGTTTGTTATTGTTGTCAACAAATCTCACGCAGGAACCAAAACCAACGCTGTGTTTGTCTCTTTATACTTGCTGGCTGCTCCACGCTGTCTGTGGCAGTCTTTAAAAATACTGTGTGTAATGTGTTTACAGTAGCTGTGAACTAGGGATGCTACCCGAAACCATGTTCTGAATTGAGATCAGTTGTGAATAAATAATAACCTGCAGTATTTTTTTAGGTCACACACACATGCACAGACCAGGCAGTAGTGTAACTTGAGAGCACCTCGGAAGTGTGGTGACCTTTAAAGTCAAGTCGACAGTTCATCAAAGTCTGCTAATAAACAGGAAATAGACCCCAGAATTCTTTAATACTTTTATTTATTTCTTGTCTCAAATAGAATAAAACTAGTCATTTCGTCAACACATAGTTCAAACTTAAAAAAAGTATGTGTGAACAGGACAAAGTATACTCTCAGGATAAAAGTGGATTGATGAAGGTGTTCAAGATCATGATCCTCTTTCAGTTTCAGGTGTCACACTGAGGCCCCTTTTCCACAAATTGGTTTTTGAACCAGCTCCTGGACTCTCTTGGAGCCGGACATCGTATTTAAAGTAAAAAATGTTTTTAAAAAATCTACAAAGAGAGGGAGAATGGTCCATCTCCGATGGATTTAATGTGCATTGTGTGTGATGTAGCAAAGAGCTTGTGCTGGTACCACCTCATTTTTTCTAATTTGAACACCTAACAATCAAAATGATATCCCATGAAGCATAAACATAATAATTGAATTAGTAATGATCAGATCTTCTCAGAATAGTCCCAAATACTGTATCTCTGTGTGAACAACAGGACATCCTTTTAGTGCTGACCCTCCAAATCAAAGTAATTGGATGCATCATCAACACAATGCACAACGACCTTTTGAATAGGACACGCCTAATTTGTTCCCCAAGGAAAACCAACTTTTCAGGTTTTGAATCAATGAGTTTCGGTGGAAATGCTGTGAGCCGGCTCCCCACTGGTGGACAAGGACTATGAGAGGGATCAGATTTTGGGCAGGAGGGATAATCTGTGAGTTTTAATTAGGGTTGTTCAGATACTAATACCAATGTCAGAGAAACCTCCGATACAGCCTTAATGCTGGATGTCTGGTTCTAAGCTGATTTAGCCTGGCTAGGTAATGTAGATTTTCACAGATGGACGGACATGAACGACAGTAACGTTAACTTAACCGCTGTAAACAACCAATTCATTGTTTATTTTGATCATTTCATGGATTTGTTGACAGTAATAAAACACAGACTGTTTGGTGGGAAACGTTGGAACATTTCAAAAAGATATCTCTCCATTGCACTTTATTCATTTTGTTCATTATCATTTCAAGAGCTGTACAGACTTGGAACATATCTTGTAAAATTATTGATAATACACAATTATAATGATCTTATTTCTTACATCACTGTAAAAATGTTGAATATTTCTATGGTAACTGGTGAAAGTTCGTTTGAACAGTGTTGTATTTCTATCTATACATTCCTTGACTTTGTTTTTATTATGTATTTATTTTTATTCTCACAGAGAGTTTGATTTTATTTGAAAGAAAAACCATATCAGGCGGTCAGACTTTGTTTCTTCTTCCTGTTGGAGGATGTTTCTGTCTGACTTTATGTTTCCGTTGTTTCTGTCGTCTCTGCTGATGACTGCAGTCTATGATGCAGGCGGACAACGCGAACTGTGGTACACACTGACCATCATTCAGTGTTCGCTGTTATGTTAGGGAAAATACAAAAACACATACATTTCTATTTATGATGTAAAAGAACTGGTGGATCTAAACAGCCAAATAACACATTTGTAATGAAAGCAAAACAACAAATAGATGCAAAAGGACAACTTTTTTGCCTCCACCGTGGATAATGTGTGACCCTGACGACACTGAATGATGATCAGTAATGAACTGTATAGTGTGTGTGTGTGTGTGTGTGTGTGTGTGTGTGTGTGTGTGTGTGTGTGTCTGCAGCTGAAGACTCGGCTGTTTATGAAGCTCAGACTAATTAATCTAATTATAGACTTGCACAGTGTTTTGAAGCTGCTTAAAGAAAACAAACCGCAGTTATTCTCTGGTTTTAGCTGATTCAACAAACATCGCATGTACTTCGCATTAACGCCCGTCAGTTCCCACAATGCAACTGTGTTTGTGGTTCTTAGATTATTCATGTGTGTTAAAGTTTGTGTAATCCGTTGTTATGTGTGTGGTGTGGACCCTCACTCTCTCGCTGACAGTTGGAGGTTCAGATTGATACCGCTCTCATGTCTTTACCTTAAATATGAAACCACAGCCAGTTAGCTTAGCATAAAGACTGGAGACAGAGGAAAACAGATGCCTGGCTCTGTAACAAAATCCACCTTACGAGCTCCTTTAAAGCTCAGTAATTAACGTTATATGTCTGTCAGAGACACAGAACCCCACATACAACAGCAAACGATCATTGGACTCTTTGGTTGTTGTGCAGATTGAACAAAGCGGTTCATACGTTGATTTAATTACAACATTTGTGTAAAGTCTAACATGAAACTGGAATTATTAGAGTGTAAATAAAGGTTATTTTTTTGGTCGAAAAGTAACAGATGTTAGCTGCTACATTAGCTTTCTTGAGTCATGTGATCTGAGCGCTGTTTGTGTTTGTTGTTGAGGTTTTATCTCTCGCCACAAAACCGAGAACGGATTCTTCTCGGTTCGGTCTGTCATGTGACCGGGTTGCTCTGCAGATGAATAACTGAGCAGACTTTTGTTGCTGAAACTGGTTATTAAAGCTTGAAAATAAAACATACTTTGTACACAATCAGGCTAGCTGTTTCCCCCTGCTTCCAGTCTTTATGCTAAGCTAAGCTAAGCGGCTGCTGTCTGTAATGGACAGACATGAGTCGGTTCCTCTAACTCTGCCCACATGACGTTCACTGAATTGTGTTTTTCAGTCCGTCTGCAGCAGGTTTCTGTTATTGAAATGAATGCAAACTGAATTCTGTCTGCAGTCTCCCTGTATTGTTTTGAAAAGTGAGCAGCATTTATGCAAAGTATGTGTGATGTGAAGCTAAGCTGCTCGAACCAAATGCAAAAACTCTGGTTTGGTTTTTGTTTCTGATGCGTCAAACTTTATAAATATATCTTTATATTTTTAATGCACACGGTTCATTTCATTAAAGACTCTTAAACCACGTTGAGTTTCTTTATTGCTGCTTATTCTGTTGCTTTGGTCCTTTTTGATGAAAGTAATACTGTTTGACTACACTGTAAAACCTCATGAGTTAGTTCAAACTGAGGAAACCGATCACATTAAACCATTTAAGTTACAATTTCAGCATGAAAAAACATTTGATTTGAGTAGAAGTAACTTTTACTGTTAAGGTAACTTATGTAAATTAAGTTAATTGTACTAATTCCATTCAGTCAGTTGACTCATATCCAACAGCTGATCTACGGTAAAAACAATATATAATTAATTGAGTATTAAAATGGTAGCCAATTAGTTTTATTTTTTATTTATGTGACAAACATCAAATCTTTACACTTTAAGAGATCATTAAGAATTATATGGATGCATTATTGGGCTTATGATGATTAATAAACTGAAGTTATACAGCATTATAATGCTTAGAGTATTACAATGATAATAAGTTGTTGTCAGGTTTTAAAAGTGCGCTCTGGAAACTAATGAATGAATCCAAAATAATACCAAACTATAATCAGTATATATCTGTTCATTGCTCAGGTAAATGTTTCTTCCTTGAGGTCTTTTTTGCCACTCAGAGGCTCTCTGGGAGTTTTCTCAGAATGTGTGTGAGTACGGTCCCAGATGTTCAGGTTATGTTTACTATGACCAAATTAGTTTGGTGTGTTAGCATGCTAATATTAGCTAATTAGCCAGGCCTTCTGGGAAGTTGCGATCACAACAATTAACGCAAATTCAGCCAATCTCCGTCATATTATAAGATCATCATATGTTTGTAGTGTGGCCAGCTAATCCAGGGTTTGTTTTTAATAGTTTATTTAGCTTTTTCATTTACAAATGAAGCATATTTTTGTAATCCTGAACTGTTTTGGTAAACTCACAACCTGATTTTATTCTGACTGGAACAAGTTCTTTGATTTTTAATAAATTATACAAAAAATAAGCAAATTATTTTGGCAATTTTAACTTTCTCCCACTTTCATTCCAAAAAATGCCTAAAAACATCACAACATGCCTTTTTTTAGAAAAGCTGCGGTGAAATCGGACATTTTAGGCCGCAACAATCCCAAAAACAGGGAGAGAAATCCTGCAGTAACTGACAGAAGAAAACAAAGTACTGAGGCAGATATTTCACTCCCTAAACACAGCGTAGATCACACGTTAGTCCAGTTGTAATTTCTCTATATTGGCTCCCTGTAATGTTTTGTTTGGGAGTAATATTACTATACTAGGCTTTACACAGTCTGGGCCCTCTGTAACTAAAGAGTTGTTGACCTCTGACCTCTGGGAGGAGCCTCTGCAATGCAAAAAGGATCTCAAGAAAGTAAAAAAGTCTGGTTTCTAGGAAATTAGTTTAATTTTTTTTGTCTAAAAAGAAAAATAATCGAATAACTGAGTTTTCATTGCGTGTGCTCATTGTGTGAATAAATGTTGCTTTCTTTATCTTGTGGCTGTCTAATATTGAATTTAATGGCACAAATAAAGTTAACTGAAGTGTGAATATTTGGAATATCTATATCTATATTTTTTGACAGTTCTGTGGTATTTTACGTTGTTTTTTTTACTTTCTTTGCACCAAACAAATAAAAAAACAATAACCTTGTGAGGAGCTGTGGTTGTCCCTGTTAACCTGAAGCCCTTGAGCCTCTTTATAAGTCCTCCTCCCTCCCAGCTGGAGGAGCTCTCTTCAGGCCTGAGTGGTTCTGTGAATATCTTTACCAGGATCTGGTCCAAGGGGAAATTCTTACATCATACTTCCAAGAATTTCCCTGAATTTGGTCACCGGGAGCAACTCCTTGTACTAAGCTTTATGACAGCATCTCAGTGTCTACAGCCTCAGACCTGCTATATACTCCTATTTGCACTGGGTTTAACTTTTCATTCGAGCAAGCCGGTTAAATTTGAGTAACCTATTGAGTAAATGTTTTGGCTCAACAAAAAAAATGAATGCAACAGTTTGCATCAATCTTTTTTAATAGTGGCAACAAATGTGCTACATTGAGTTAGCTTGTTCCAACTCGTGTCCCCACGTTATTACACAGCTCATCAGAATAATGTTTAAAAGGTTTATGTGAATCAGTAAATTGGAGGTTTTATCTTGCAGCCATGCATTTATTTAAGTGGTGACAATACTGCCCTCTACAGGTTAACTGCAGCAACTGAAATGAAACTGAGAAAGTGTAAAGGTTTTTTTAACTGGCCAACTAAATGTGTTGTGTATGTGCTTGTTAAATATGTATTCTCTGAGTCATTGTCATGGCTTTACAATCATGACTGATAATGACCTCTGTTTGTATTAGCATAAACAGATATATAGGTAGTGTAAAGTGTCTTCTGAGCAAAATCGAACCCCAATTTTAAATTATAAATAAAACAGTTTTTCTTATTTTTGCATGTTTGAACAGTTAATTAAGTAATTAAGACGAAAATCAGGCGATCTTCAAATAATATTCTTCATGTTTAACCTATTAAGATGACTTGACATATTTATTTTACATACATATTTCAGAATCAATGAGTTCTCAGTTATTTAATGTTAAAATTGTTGTAATGTTACATAAATTATGACTAAGCTGCATAGTGGGCATTGTGACAACTGATGGTTGTACGATCTTAGACTGTGCAACGCGCAGACAACGATAATCAGAGGAAGATAAAAGAAAACATTAGTTGTAAACTAATTAGCATTGTCATTATTTCCTCTTCGGTACGTTCCTGTTCGTCTGCTTGTTGACCAGCGCTGATCATTACACACTGTTCCTGCTCTGCTGCTTCTCCTGCGGGGAAACAGCCTCGCACAGGAGCCAGGATGTTGTCAGTGAAGTGTTTTGTCAGTAACCTCAGTGGACTAATTATCCTGCAACAGAATCATCAGGAGACAGACAGACGACAGACAGACAGACAGTGTCAGACAGGAAACTCAACAACCTGCAGTTAGTTGGAGACAGAGTCTCTCTGGGTGTTCATCAAACTTTCACTCTGGAGCTGCCGAGGAATTTGAATTGCAAACTAGAGCAGCACTGCAGCTGGTCAGTGAACGCCACATCCAGAACGCACTGCAGCTGGTCAGTGAACGCCACATCCAGAACGCACTGCAGCTGGTCAGTGAACGCCACATCCAGAACGCACTGCAGCTGGTCAGTGAACGCCACATCCAGAACGCACTGCAGCTGGTCAGTGAACGCCACATCCAGAGCTCATTAACTGCAGACGAACACGTTTTAATTAAATAACACATCTACATGTCTGTGGTTAAGTGTGGAATATGTCTGCCACGAGGAGGTCTCTCACATCAAAACAACAAAGGAGGAAGTGCATTAAGGTGGTGAAGCAGTGAGGGATCATGGGAGTCTTCACCACCATTGGCGTCATTGCAGTCAGCTTCTCCCGGTTAGGATTCCTTCAGTGTTCATGGTTCAGGAGGTTTCTACCGGGAGCCCAATGATCCACAGAGGTCTCCTCCTCTCCAACACAAACAGACCCGCTGATTAAAACCACTAAACACACTGAATAAAGCAGTTCCACCTTAAACACACTGAATAAAGCAGTTCCACCTTAAACACACTGAATAAAGCAGTTCCACCTTAAACACACTGAATAAAGCAGTTCCACCTTAACAATCACTGCTTCTCCCACGCTGTTGGACAGACAAAGGACCTTATTGATTAAATGAACTCCATATAGAACAGCTCTACAGTTTATACACTGTTTACTGCTGTGGGTCCAGTTTCCTTTGTTTTGTTTTGTTTTTGTTTTTAATTCAACAAAGAAAATTACAAATTTGGTCAGGCAATATGTATATATATATATAATACGTATTAGAAATGAAGGGATGAACAAAAAAAATAAACAAATACCTTAAATTAGATAAATAAGGCCATTAGGAAAAAAATGTGACATCCGTTGAGGATTTTGTGAAATATGTTTCTGTAAAATTCTCTGTTGTTGATTTTGTTAAATTCATACAGATACATGTTTAAATTCACAACCCTCTTCTCTTCTCTCTCTGACTGATAGACTGTTCTCTCTGTTAGACTCTGCAGCTCTTATAAACAACATAATGTCTCTGTGTTTGTGTGTCAGTTCTCCAGACGTCCACTTGGTGTCACTGTGATATCAGACAGAGACAGCCCAGCAGGAGGAGGCGGACTCCCTCCAGTGAACATTAATCCCACTGAATGTCTACACTGTTAGACACACTGTACCTCCATCCTCCCCTTAAATAAAGACCACCGCAGGTCTCTGTTCATCGGCTGCTGGGTAATTGCTATTCACCATTACAACAGCAGCCTTTTTACCTGGATCCTCCTCAGCAGCGAGCGGTGACCTGAATATTCAGCAGGAGTCCCAGAGGAAGGTTTTAGCAGCGGTCGACAGTAAACGGCTGCTGGGTTGTTAAAATCACCTCGTACATGAACTCATTAGAGATAAACAGCTCAGGATGCTGTCTGTCTCACTGTCTGTCTCACTGTCTCACTGATCACTACCATCAGTATCTACATTATCTTTATTCACGAAACATCTGAAGAGGTTTCTGATTAGCAAAGTTTCAGGACACTTCATGGATCTGACATCACATATTTCATCTGCTTCCTTTTTTAAGTCTGATTATATTTATAAAGGAGGATCTTTTACATATATATATATATACATATATTGTTTGTGCTAATACATTACTATTTTCTGATGTATCTTGACTAAAATAACATAATGTTATGATTATTTTTCAAAATATGACCTTTATTTTCCAGTTTACAGACTTCCTGAGATACATTCACCATTTAGGGTAAAAGTTTAATTTCCTCCTTTAAAGAGTTCATGTGCCAACCTGTAAAACATTTTCCAAACAAATCATTTAATGTTTCTTATAAAAGGTTTTTATAAAAGTGGAAATAATAGTTATTCATATACATTTGAATGCCCTAATGTGTCTACATGTAAATTAATCAATAATACACGTTTAAAAGTTCATTATATTGATTATCTGTAGAGTTAAATGGGTATATCTGTGCAATGTGTCCTTAATGCAAGTTGTTACAATAGAATTCATTAGTTTTCAACCAAAACTTATAGATTCATCTCTAAGAAAACAAAACTGTCTCAAAAAAAGTTCCAAAATATGTTAAACCTGCCAACATGGCAACGTCAAGCATTTAAACACAGCGTCCTGCTGCCACAAACACTCAACAGAGCACCAAATGTGGATTCATCCGCCACTGAAAATAGTCCCGAACAAATATCCTGCTGTTTGTTTGATAGAAACTACAGCGAGCAGCTGTTTGAGGGCATTACTGAGCCTTTTTAAGGAGCAACCATAAACTCGATTATGTGACTGTGCAGTGCCTGAACCCTAATTCAGCACAACCAACTGTGAACCTATCGACACGTCACCCATCTGTTTGTGGAGTACCGGTCTGAAGCCTCCAGTCTGGCGCCATCGAATCAGGAAAAACTGCTCTTGCTTTTTCCGCTCCACAGAGGTTGAATTAGCTTCAGGACTCTCTGAAGTTACACTGTCTCTCTCTGACGAGGTTTTATATGCAGAACGCAGGTGTTTGTCCCAGTTTCATCTATTTATTTTATTCTTCCTATCTTGTAGTAAATTGTCTGGTGTTTGTGTATTTATTAAATGTTTTATTGTGTAGCTGATCTGTTGTTTCAGCTTTTGGTTTTCCTTTATTAAACAAAGTTTTTGATCTGTTTATTGTACCAGTAATTTATTCTGTGTTTTATGTTTAATTCAACACAACATGGTTTTATTTACTTCATATTTCTATTAAGGATTAATCCCTCCCCCATGTCATTGCATTGTAGACAGTTTACTAAGATCATAAGATATATATTATAAGATTTTTCATGGATGCACGATGTGGATTTTTAATTAATAATTAATGACCTGCTGTTTATGGCCAATACCAATAAGAGAACCCATACTTTAGCTTTTTTGTATTTTTAAAAGAAGTTTATAACTTTTAGAGTTTTTGCACTCGTTAAGGTAAGAAAGGATTCATAGCTCTGTTGTTTACAACGACAACAACAACCACAACAAAAACAACCTCTGACTCTCTAAATGTTAATTTCTTTTCAAAACCTACTCTGGCTTTCATAGAACATAAAGTCTATCAACCGTTTTGCAGAAGAACTGAAAATAAATTATTATAATTATCAACCGATAATTCGGCTGTTATTTAATTTTCCTGTTAATTTGAAGTAATATAAATTTCCCATTTCTGAGCAGATTATTTTCTGTTTATGGAACTTTTTATACAAATTGTTATCTGTATTTTGTAGGTATATCATTTCTAACAATTGAACAGACCTAATAGGCTTCTTCTTTTGACAAATCCAGTGTTGTTTTGTCTCTGATGTTTGGCCGTTGTTCTATTAGACACTTTACTGTCAGCCTGAAAGGGGCTAAAGCCCGAGGTTGAAACATGGTTTGTTTTGGTCACGTTAATAACATTAATATAATAACAGCAGATTGTGGTGAGAGTGAGAAATGTTGAGTGAAGCGTCTGATGCAGGTTTAATGACGATCAGCAGTCATTCAGCACATGATGATGATGATGATGATGATGATGATCACGGCTCTATCTGCTGCCGCTGATAACGACTCACTGTAAACCAAAAGGCCATAATTACATTTTGCACGCTTTGATTGGCTTTTCGTTAATTCCCTGACAGCCAATCAGCTCGGCTCCTCTGTCTGGGTTGCTCAACTTGCATCCATGTTTGACGGTCACTTTAAAACCCCATAATCCTCTCTGAGAGGTTGAACCCGCTGCCTCATGGATGCAAACACAAAAAGCTTCTTTTTTCTGTCCTTCCTGTGGTGGTCTGACAGCTCCACTGTCGTTTATGCACATTTCTTCTTATCTGACAGTTTCCAACAGATGTGGCTTCATAATTCCTTCAGAAATCTGCTTCCTCCACTCGTCATTATGTTCTGTCCTGTGTGATCTTTTATAATCCCTCAATTCCATCTCCATCAAGCTGCGAGTCTGTGTGTGTTCGTACATATGTCGTATAACTGTGTGGGTATGTAAGTGTGAGTTTGGTGCGTTGAGCTGGAAGGACTCACTGAGAATGAGCTGTCAATCAAAAGGTAGCCCCGCCCTGAAGCATACCCTGCTTTATGGTCTGTTTTACTCTAAATGGGACCATCAGTTACTAAATGAACATCCTGCTGTATGGAAGAAGACTGAAACTAGAGACTGCGACCAGAAACTCATCAGGAAACTGTTTACTGAGCTCATACATCAACTGAGAGGTCGACTTATTTCTCCATAAGACTGAATGGTAGCTGTGTGTTATTGCAACCAGTTGAGCTGCCCCCTGCTGGTCGTTACACAGAGCGCAGGTTTAAGACATTAGATCTTTTCCACACATCCCTGAACTCATGCATTAGATTCTTTAACACCTGTAGAAAGAGATTAGAAACACCTGGAAACAACAAATATAATCAGAACTACCAACATGGAGGTGAAACCAGCACAGGTACATTTTCTGTCTGTAATTGTGTTGAACCAACTGTGTCACAAGCAACATGGAATAGAAAAGAACAGGTATTGAATATAAAGACATTTTCAGGTTGAAACACATTTATTAAACTTGTCTTTTATCCTTTTCATCAGACTATCTCCCCCCAGGACCTCCGTACACAAAGGAGTTAAAATAAACCTCCTGTCACATCATTAGAGCGACAGTGTCTCTTGTGTCTTTTTACGATTTCACACCACCGGGAGAATGAAAGGTAGGAGGAGGCCGGTTTGGCTCCTTTTCTAGCTGCATATCCGCCCATTTAAAACCACGGGGAGGCAGCGGTTGTTTGGATTCGAGCGTAGCCGTTATTTCCCTGGCAGGCAGACTGGGATGGAAGCTACCAGAAACTGACAGAGATCCTGGATTGAGAGGGTGTAATGTGTCTATAAGCCTCCTTTAAACGGCCGGCTGCGAGACAACAGGGGAAGGAATGAGCAGTTTCTCCGGGGTGTGCTGTGTTATTTTTAATTGAAAATCCACCTTACATTAATCAGATTCCTTCAGATCTCTCTCCTGTAACCCCGGGCTGTTAACTCTGGAGGAGAAGTAGGCCGATGACGACGGAGATCAAGAGTGGGGGAGATAGAATGATTAAATAGATTTATATTATTATCATTGGTATTAGTGTCTTCTCTCTGTCAATATGTACCATAGATTAGTTTTCTCCATGAAAATAAACTAAAATACTAAAGCACAACATCATCTCATTAAAGGACAGATAGAGGAGGTTATTCTGTATGTTTTACTATCAATAAAACCCCTGAAACAATCTGTTCTTCCTGTTCTCTCAGCTCCAACCGCATTACGTCCTACTGAAGATGTAAATCTTTAAAAACACCAAAACAACCCAATAACTTACATGTTAAAGCTCCCGTGTGTAACACTGAGGAGCATCTATTGTCAAAAATGTAATATAATATTCATCAGTATGTTTTCATCACCTGAAAAAAAGAATTGTGTTTCCTCAGAATGAGACTTTTTTTTATCTACAGACAGACTCTGTATCTTCTAGTGGCGAAGTCTGCCATGTTGAACCACCATGTTTCCACAGTAGCTCAGAACAGAAACCAAACACTGGTTCTAGATAGGACTTCGCATGTTTTCTTCAATTGGTTTCAATCATCGACATATAAAAGATGAACGTCCCAGATACAGCCGCTGCCACCTTCCACATTCAGAGTCTACGTCAATCGTGACATTTTTATAGCTTCATAAACTAATTAAAACCAAACTGATCAATACTTATGAATACTGGAACAAACATCAGTGTGTAAGAACTACTTAGAAATGCCTAAAATCATCTTTGCGTCAAGATTTCCATGTAACTGCAGAATTCATTACATCTCCAAACAGCAAACAGCGATCTGCTGCACCCAAAGCTCCTCCCTCTGAGAGCGGAGACGTAATCTACTGTTACTTCAGTGTGAACAGATGTCATTTTGGGGCATTTGAATCTTCTTCAGTCTCAAATACAGAACGAAACAAAGAGTGAAGAAGGTCAGGATGGTTTAAATTCTGCAGAATATTTAAGGCAATCTGTCCTTCTTAACAGCTTAGCTGCAGGCTGTCTTTCTGTCTGTTATCTGCATTAACACAGGGCCTGAAGACGAGGACGAGTCTTTAAGTTTTTAAAATATAGTTTTGAATATCAGCCTCTAAAATAAGCTGAATATATGTCTCTACAGTTACTGACATTGCGGCTGTGAACTCCACAGAGTGCATACACATTATTATAATGAGCTGTACTGTGTTACCGTACAATAGTGTCCCAAATATATTCATTTGTTTCCCTGGTTTTTAAATAACGGAGTGTGTGAATCTCATAAATCAATAATGTGATCAATAACAGGAGCAGAAATGCATGAAGCACAGATTTTTGTCCTGATAAATATAACTGAATGCAGATATAAATCAATCCTAATTGTTTGGTTTCCACAGGGAGTAAATATGTATTGATAGTAGCAACAATATAAAAATATGTAGTATGAGAAATATATATATATCTCATACTATATATTAGCCATACAAGGTTAACCTAGTTGATACTAGCAAATGTCCAAGACTGATGATAGCTAACGTTATAATGTTTATGTAAAATAATGAGAAACGTATTCATCATCAGTAGAAAGTTTCTCATTATGATTATAATGGCAGACTTGTGCTTCCATAAAGTTTTCATAATGAATGAATGAATGAATTTTATTTAGAGGCCTAAAACGTGTTTCTACTGACTCTTGTTCTGTAACACAGAAATTCAGCTCATTTTCACAACTTTTGTTTTATTTCAAACTATTTCTTTGCAGTGAAGAATGGTCTGGTGTTTTGTCGGCAGCCCCTCGGGGATCCAATCCTCCTCCTCTTCATCGCCGTTCTTCTGGAAGTTTCTACGAGGGCGAGCAGCGGAAGCTAATGGGCCACAAACTCCTAATCAGGGCCTTTCTGGGGCTAATTGCCAGCTTTGTTTCGGCCCCGTCTGTCTCCGTCCTCCCTCACAGCCGGGGGAGTAATGAGGCGTTACGTGATATGATGTCCCCCTCAGGACACCAAACCATTCAATGAAAGGTCCTGGGAGCTCGGAAAAGAGCAGAAGCTAATGGAGAGAAACAAGGACGAAAAGACGAAGTCATGAGAGAAAGAATCGGATGGAGAGATGAGGGATATAAGTGTGATGAAGACAAAGGCGATGGGGTTTGTGCAGGAGAGAGAAGGAGGGAAAAGTTACAGAGAGAAGTGGAAATTAAGACATTGCAGAGATGGATCGATGAAGCAAAGAAACAAAAAAATAAGAAGAAAAGGTGAAAGAGCCACAGGGGACCGAGCTGAAGACGGACTCTGGAGAGGAATCAGAGAACCGGAGGCAAACAGCGTTCATTTTATTGAGCGTTCTGGTATAAAACAAATCATCTGAAAAAGCCTCATGTACTCCACAAAGCCTCGACTTTACTTACAAAAAGTGAAGAAACATCTCAACAATGAAGATGTCAGTCAACCTTCTTCATCGCCGTGCCCAGAGACTTTAACAGCGTTTATGAGAAGTTCAGTTCAGCTTGATAACGAATGAGTTCATCTGAATCTGCAGCTACATTATATATAGTTAGAAAAACAAAATATAGAAACAATAAAGAAATAGTTATTGATGAGTGTCCTGACATATACAGCTACCTTATTGAATCTCATATTTCTGTCGTCTGTCCAATGTGACGTTACTGTAAACTAATTCCATCGCTGTGGCGAAGTGGAAACCGCTGTTTGTGTTCATTAATCGTCCTTTTTCTTCTTTCAGAAGAAGAAAACAGGTCTGTTTTATCTCCACTTTCTGTGTTACTTTCTGCTGTTTATGAGGTTCATTATTAGAAGGTAGGTCAGCTCAGTTTATGTGAATTATTAAGGTTAAAATCCCCTCTGCTCCAAACTGTCAAACCAAACTCCATTCAAAAAACGTCTGTTTTAAGGGAGTAAAACCTTTATTTCCACCATCACTGAGACTATTCTGATTCTCTTCCATCTCCAGACACAATCTGCTCACATGTCATTTACTCCTATTGACTACAAATATTGACTCTCAACTGCGGTTTACCAGTTTCATCCTCTCTGCGGTGACTTACACCAGTGGTTCCAAACCTGGGGGTTGTGACCAAAGCTTTGCTGGGGGGTTGTGAGGCTTTCTTGATTTTAAGGGGAGTAAAAATAATTTCAGTGGTTATTTAGTTTAGATTAGAGCTGAAAGAGCTGAAAACCATCTATGAGAGAGAAGAAAGCACTGAAGTTTTTAATTTTATCCAAATTGCTTGTTTTTCTCAATCATTCTGCAGGTGCTGCATTCATATTTGGCTTCACTGCAGTCATCAGTTGTTCTGTATGTGTTGAATATAATATATATATAATCAAATAGGTCAATGAGTCAGTTTACCGACAGGTTGGGAACCACTGACCTCAACTCGCAATAATTGTTTCACCCAAGAGGAGTTGAAGTTGAAGACAAGTAAATGGTTGCTCTCATCTATGTCATTATTGTGCCTTGCATAAGCAAGCACAATACTATTATTCCTCGGGCTTAATTATTGTGCCTTGCATAAGCAAGCACAATACTACTCTTCCTCGTGCTTATTATTAAACTTATTATTATTCTTCCGTACGCTTTTTCGGCGCGCTTCTTCTCCCGCAGCTTTTGTCGCACATACACAAAAAAGGTATCAAAACGTGCGGCTCGATGAGGACATTAGTGCTATGACTTTTCTAAGAATTTCGCCAAACGGTTTGCCGGTAAATCGCCAAAAACCGGTCCAAAAAATGAATGGGTGTGTATTGCGAGAACCTCCAACTGAAAAAAACTGCCAGAGTGCGTGACATCATCGCTAGAGTGTGGGGAGAGAGAAAAATTTGTCGAAAAATAAATTTGTAAACTGCTGTCACGGCCACAAATTTCACTCTACCGAAATAATTTATAGATAGAAACGTAGGTAAATCCGTTGGGGTCGCAGTGATACCACTGCTGAAGCTGTCAGACAAATAGTTTTGGCGGGAAACGCACTGATGCGCCAGCAATGCCCTCTCACGGCCCCATCTACTCCCATGTTAATTTTAGAGGACAAATCCTGAAAGACGCTCGTTGAACCTCTTCTCTCTCAATCTCCCCAGGTCACATTTTTTAACTTTAGCCACTGAAACTCGGCAGGGCTATAGTCAACAAGATGACGACGCTCACGGTGTTTTCGGTTTTTATTTCGGTCGTTCCTGGCCATCCTTTTGAGGGGATTCATTTTAAATGTTTTCTGTCTCTCTGAGGAGTTAGAGACAGAGAGAGAGCGTGCGCAGCTGCTGTGGGCTCCCCTGATTGCCATGACAACCAAAGCCTGCTCACTCACACACACACACACACACACACACACACACACACACACAGCTAGCTACAGAGAATGACAAGACATTAATAAGCTAGCGCTAGCTAGTTAAAGATAATTAGCAGGTGGCTAACAAGCAAACAATTTAAAGCTGAATGATTTTAATATTAACACAAAATAAGTTCAATACACCTTAAATATTTTACCCTACTATGAGCTGTTCCTTAATTTACATTAGCACTCCTTCAGGAGCATAATACAATTAAACACATTAACCAAAGCTAGCACTTAGCTAGCGATTAGCGCTTAGCTAGCAATTAGCGCTTAGCTAGCCATTAGCATGTATGTAGCGATTAGCAGTTAGCTAGCGATTAGCGGTTAGCTAGCGATTAGAGGTTAGCTAGCGATTAGCATGTAGCTAAGCACTAGCTTTGGTGTATGTGTTCATATGTGCTAGCTTTAGCTAGCTAGCTAAAGAGAATGACATGATATTAATATGCTAGCGCTAGCTAAGGAGGATGACAGGTTATCAATATGCTATAGGGAGGATTACATGGCATTAATAAGCTAGCGCTAGCTGGCTAGCTAAAGATAATTAGCAGGTGGCTAACAAACAAACAATTTAAAGCTGAATGATTTTAATATTAACACAAAATAAGAACAATACACCTTAAATATTTTACCCTACTATGAGCTGTTCCTTAATTTACATTAGCACTGCTTCAGGAGCATAATACAATTAAACACATTAACCAAAGCTAGCACTTAGCTAGCAATTAGCGGTTAGCTAGCGATTAGCGCAGAGCTAGCGATTAGCATGTAGACATGGTATTAACATATGGGCCAGAGCAAGGCACAATCAAAATTGCTTTAGGAATTTTCTAGTATTATTATTCTTCTTCCGTACGTTTTTCGGCGCGCTTCTTCTCCCGGAGCTTTGATCGCACGTACACAAAAAAGGTATCAGAACGTGCGGCTCGATGAGGACATTAGTGCTATGACTTTTCTAAGAATTTCGCCAAACGGTTTGCCGATAAATCGCCAAAAACCGGTCCAAAAAATGAATGGGTGTGTATTGCGAGAATGTTCAACTGCCAGAGTGCGTGACATCATCGCTAGAGTGTGGGGAGAGAGAAAAATTTGTCGAAAAATAAATTTGTAAACTGCTGTCATGGCCACAAATTTCACTCTACAGAAATAATTTATAGATAGAAACGTAGGTAAATTTGTTGGGGTCGCAGTGATACCACTGCTGAAGCTGTCAGACAAATAGTTTTGGCGGGAGACGCACTGATGCGCCAGCAACACCCTCTCACGGCCCCATCTACTCCCATGTTAATTTTAGAGGACAAATCTTGAAAGACGCTCGTTAAACCTCTTCTCTCTCAATCTCCCCAGGTCACATTTTTTAACTTTAACCACTGAAACTCGGCAGTGCTATAGTCAACAAGATGACGATGCTCACGGTGTTTTCGGTTTTCATTTCGGTCGTTCCTGGCCATGCTTTTGAGGGGATTCATTTTAAATGTTTTCTGTCTCTCTGAGGAGTTAGAGACAGAGAGAGAGCGTGCGCAGCTGCTGTGGGCTCCCCTGATTGCCATGACAACCAAAGCCTGCTCACACACACACACACACACACACACACACACATAGCTAGCTTCAGAGGAGCATTTAAGCTATTAATAAGCTAGCGCTAGCTGGCTAGCTAAGGATAATTAGCAGGTGGCTAACAAACAATTTAAAGCTGAATGATTTTAATATTAACACAAAATAAGAACAATACACCTTAAATATTTTACCCTACTATGAGCTGTTCCTTAATTTACATTAGCACTCCTTCAGGAGAATAATACAATTAAACACATTAACCAAAGCTAGCACTTAGCTAGCGATTAGCGATTATTTTAGCGCTAGCTTTGGTTAATGTGTTTATGTGTGCTAGCTCTAGCTAGCTAGCTAAAGAGAATTAGAAGGTAGAAGAAGGTATTAGAAGGCTAGCTTATTAATTAAAATGCTTTGCTTGCTAGAGAGGATAAGCTACTAATGTGCTAGCACTCGCTAGCTAGAGAGGACAAAGGATTACTTTTCTAATTAAACGTCACAAAAGACACTGAAAATCTTAATTAGCCATCTATTTCAACTTGTTACACCTGACACAAGTTATACAGATTTAGTAATAAAACATCAAGTTAGATTTATTTTGTGAGGAAGAACTCAGACTGTTGTAACTGCCTATGACTGCACAGTAAGAATAGTTTTCTTTCTTAATTATGTATTATTTATTAATATGAATATTGTTATTCATATTATTGAAAGCATTACTTATTATTGTTGTTATTATTATTACTATTATTATCATTATTATTATAACTACATACTTATTATTCCCACCATTGTGGTTATTACTTATTTAGTTACTTTAGCAATTTTAATAAAAGCATGACGCTTCCTGCATAATCCCAGGACAATATTATGCCAAGCTCCATTTAAGAAATACCATATATTAAAAATTATTTGCGCTTACATAAAAGCACATAACTGTAGAAACTAATTCGGCATCAATATAATACATGAATACCAACTTTTTGGCCGACTTTGTCGCATCAACTCGTTACCAGCCTCACTATTTCAGTTGGAGAAGACCGTGGCAATAGATGGAAAAAAGAAGATTTGTCATTAAAATACGTGGTTGTTAGTGGATCACGCGGACGCCGAATTAAACATGGGTGTCTCCCCTCATTGTACTGTAAACTACTCGGCAGTGTCAGTAATGTATGGGCCAGTGTCACGGGCCAGAGCAACGCACAATCAAAATTGCTTTAGGAATTTTCTAGTTATTTTGGTAAAGCTGTTTTCCAATCCAGCGTCTGGAGATTTCTAAAAGAAAGAAACCTTTTTTCTTTTATCTAATGAATCAGGTGTCAAATCAATTATGAAACCATTTTAAATAAACATAAGAATATTATTCCCATCATAATGTTTAATAACGTTTTCGCTCCAACATGACCTTTCGGTGCCGTCGAATTCCAGAAAACAAGTTTGTCGTTTCTCAAACTGGAGGCGTATTGATCGTATTGATGTGTCGTGCTTTGTGCAGGGTGATTTTCTTCAGGAATGTCAGCTGAAGAGTCGACACTCTCTCGTCACATTATCATTTCAATACCAGACTGAGATTTCTCTGATCTTCCTCCGTTTCTCCACTGGGGCCCAAATTTTCCTGTCAGTCAAATCTAAAGTGGATTTCTGGAGTGTCGCTCAACAGAAAAGCTCCTGCCGTCTAATCTCAGTGTTTTTATATATCCACCATTTTGGCAACTTTTCTTTCAGTCTGACGTCTTTCACATCTTTCTGCAGACTTCTGCATTCAGAAAGTGTCATTTGTGCCCATTGGTCACGGCAGATAACGGCAGATAATTAAACTGGAGAGAGACTCTGTATCGCGCTGCTTCATCTGACAAAGCCGCACTGGTCTTTAGAGGGGATTTTTTTTATTTTTTAACCATCAATAGACTTGAAATAAAGAGTTCTAATGCGTCTCATGTCGAGCTGGAAACGGGAGATAAAATCGGATTCAACCTCCCATCGTGGTGTCGCCCTGTAGCACCAACAGATGATTTCATAATGTGACAGATGAGGAACATATACAGCAGATATATTACAGGAAGTGATTTAAAGAGCAAGAGACACTGCAGGCGGTGAACAGGACAGCGTGTCACTTAAAATCCATCAAAACTCTTTCTGATACGTTGAATATAAACTTAACCTTTAATCTCTGTGTTTCTAAACTTTTTATTTGACTAATTTTCTATCATTTAGTAAACTGACACGTTTTATAGATATTTCACATAATATATTAAAAACTGCACCATTAACCCAAACAGTGAACTCAGTAACTGGAAGAATTTTGTGTAAAACGAGTGATTTTAATTAACAGAAGTAAGCCAAATGCTGAGATATAGGTCTACTGTGTATATTTTTTACACTTTCTAGCACACCTTAAAATCAAGAAGGCCTTGCGACCCCCCATGTGACCTAGTGGGGGTCCTGACTCCCAGGTTGGGAACAAAACATTGAATCTGCAGCCTAGAACAAAAGCAAAGATCGTTCTCTCAATGTATACTTAAATGTTTGACACAGCACCACCAAGTCCTCTAACGTAAATGAAAGAATACATTTATGGACAGTTGTTCCATAGCAAATCTTAGTGATGAAGACTGTGTCAAATGGCCGAAAGCCCCAGGAGAACACATTTAAATTCATCTGTAGGAGAGACAGAACAAACTACAGAAGTCGAGATAATGTTCACTTTTTATTAAACAGAGTAACTGATCCGAATGTAATCAACAAAATCAAAATCATTATAAACTGATGAAAACAATTAAAAATAACATTATTCAGACAAACAAGTGTAGCTCGGCACGTGTATCATTCATATCATACAAATGTGAACACGATTTTCCTGATTTTTGTTCAGTTTCAGAGTATAAAAAGTTCTGCTGCGATGCTTCGATTGTGTGTTCAATCCAGAAAACACGGAGGAGAAAATACAGAAGAAATGTGACGTCAACCAGAACTCAACCGAAGCAGCTGTTCAACTAACACGTGATCAGTGGAGCCGCAATGCGTTGAGATTCGTCGTTTAAACCACACGGTAGAGCAGAATCACATAAACTGTACGTTTCACAAACGTCCACAAAACCTCAGATTTAAAGGAAGATTCACCCCAATATGTTTAACAGCAGTTTCTTCCTGTGAATGAACTCGTAAACATGTTTTGTTCTGATCATTTCAGCAGCATCGAGAGCAAATGGGGGCTCTGAAAATGGGCTTTCCTCAAATAAAAGCCGGGTCTAAAATAACAGTCGGGGGCGCGGTTGCCCCGAACATTTAAAGGCGGGAAAACAAGGGTGGATAAACTCCTGGTGTCTGTTATATAATGTACAACTCAGCAAAATGTACATTTCCATTGCTTTATTTAATTAATTCAATATAATTATGTCATTTTTAACATTACGTTGTTCCAGATTACTTAACTGAAGTGTTATTGTCCTATTTTATCATCATGTGTAGTGTTGAGTTCGTATTAGCAGCATAATGCAGTAAATATTGTGGTGGAGAAAACACCAATTAGAGGTCTTCGCGGGTCCACTCGGCTCTGTTGAACTGAGACGGGTCCAAATTACGCTCGAGCCATTATGATACAGTGTGTCTAATACCAATGTGTATCGCTGATCCTGTGGTTCATCATAATGACTGTCGGCCAGTGATGCATTACTTAGTAATAAGCAGGGCTGCCCCCTAATAGTCCACTTAATCGTTAGTCAATGAGAAGAGAATGAAACAGAGGAAGAGGAGCCAGTTTGTAGCCAGTTAATTAGCCAGTTACTGTTAATGTTATCCATCATCCATTGTATCTTTCAGTCCACCAGGATTTGTCGAGGGCAGCCTTAGTAAAAAGTTACACGAATGTGATTTTTTTTTCCCCGGCAATTAGTAGTGTAAGGATTACTATTTGAAACTCAGTAATTATATTATAGTTGCCACATTTCTTAGATAAATTAGCATTTGTTCATTATCGTAACAGGAGTCTGATGGACTGTTTCTTGCGTTGTGGGATCCGTTAGCTCATATTTTCAAGCCCCAAACCTCAAACCATAGGTGGTTTCGTCAGGATGGCAGACAATTATTTCAGCGCCCAGGACACCTACGGAGCACGCCTTTCAGTACCATAGAAGCCATGAATGAAGCAATTTTGACGCCGGAGAATTCAGAAACGTGGTGCATTACTTTATAAGCAATCAAAACAAATATTTGTTAAATAATTATTGTTTTTATTGTTGTGAAAACAAGGAAATTTAAATGCTTTACAGATTTGTTATTTTTCAGGACTCAAGACATCGAGCTTGAAAATGGGACAATCCCGGTAGGTAAGCCTCTACTACCTCCCGCTAGCTCCATAGTCTTCTTTACTGCATGTTGCATCTGCTGTTAGTTAGCCATCGGTAGCTTTGCCTACATTTGGTTGGTAACCCTTAAGTCGGGGATCAGTCAGTTTTGGAGGAGTTGGAAGCTTCACTGCGAGCACTTCCCGAGGCTAAGCTAACGTAAACTGTTGTTTGTTTTAAACAGAAGTGTGGAGGCGTTGTAGATGTTTAAAGGCACCTTTGATGGAGCTGAGCTGAATAACCAAACTAATGTGACTAATTACTTCTGTTGAGTAATTAGTAAATTAATAATTACTATAAATTCTTTTATGAAACACCCCAAGTGAAGAAGTTCAAGTACCTCGGGGTTTTGTTCACGAGTGAGGGTAGAATGGAGCAAGAGATTGGCTGGAGAATCGAGGCAGCAGGGGCGGTACTGCATTGTTGTCACGAAAAGAGAGTTGAGCCGAAAGGCGAAACTCTCGATCTACCGGTCGATCTTTGTTCCTACCCTCACCTATGGTCATGAGAGATGGGTCGTGACCGAAAGAACGAGATCCCGGGTACAAGCGACCAAAATGGGTTTCCTCAGGAGGGTGGCCGGCGTCTCCCTTAGGGATAGGGTGAGAAGCTCGCGAGGGACTCGGAGTAGAGCCGCTTCTCCTTTGTGTCGAAAGGAGCCAGCTGAGATGGTTCGGGCATCTGATGAGGATGCATCCAGGGCGCCTCCCGAGAGAGGTGTTCCTGGCACGTCCAGCTGGGAGGAAGCCACGGGGCAGACCGAGGACCAGGTGGAGAGATTATATCTCAATACTGACCTGGGAACGCCTCGGGATCCCCCAGTCAGAGTTGGCCGATGTGGCCAGGAAAAGGGAAGTTTGGGGTCCTCTGCTGAACTTGCTACCCCCGCGACCCGACTCCGGATAAGCGGATGAAGATGAATGAATGAAACTTCTTTTATGAGTAATTAATAACATGTTTCAAGTAACATCCCCAAATCTGGTCAAAATATTCTAGTAAATCAGCAGCCAGTGTGAAATATTTATGCTATTAAAGGACATTTAGGATATCTTTGGGATTTCGGATATAGTCGGGATTCAACGGTGATGAAACTTTCCCACCAGTTAATAAACTTGTGACTTTAACATTTTACGTTGATGATTCAATATCCAGTCATCAAACACACGTGGAGCGGACGACTACTCGTTGTTACGTAAGTATTCAGAGAGAGTAATCCGTTAAAGTAATCCATCTAACGCTGATACTGATATCTACAGAGCGCGTTCAGCCTCACTTGATAGGAAACGAGGAAAACGCGGCAAGAGATTAGGGAGGAAACCCTCTGCTGACTAGCGTTTTGGCGGTGCTATTTGCAGACATACCAGCACACACACTCATAACAGCGAAGATAACTTGTGAAGGCCACGATGTAGAGCCTACGAACAACTATAAATCAACCTTTACGTCATGTGATGATTGTAGCGTCCTTTGTTCGACTGTATTGTGATAAAAGCTAATTATGGTGGAGGCGGTGAAAATGATTTTTCTTGCAGGAGGTGAAAACAGAACTTTATTAATTTATTTGTGTTCATTATTTCTATTTATTTATGTCTTTGAAGCATTTAAACTGATTAAATTCATTTTTGGACTTAGTTTCTGTGTTAACTGATGGTTTGTCCAGCTCGGGCTTTAGGGAAGTAACTGATTACATGTAACTGAGTTATGTAATCAGGATACCAAAACTGTAAACCATTAGAGTTACAGAAAAAGATGTAATCAGATTACAGTTACATTTAGTAAAATGGGGATTATTTCGCAGGATTACAATTCTTTAAAAATACCGGAGCAGAGGACACGTTGATGCTAAACATCTTTCCATTTCCTTTCATTGTTACAGAACACATTTACATCAATACTTCTTACTGATATTGATTTCTCTTATCTTAATTTAGTGTTGACGTAGGCTAATCCATATGACGTAATAGGAAGTAATCAAGTTACTTTAATATTGTGATACATGGATTAGGTTACTGCAGGTTGTGGTCTTCTCTCTCTGTTTGGGTCTGTAAAGGTTGACTGGTTTACTGTTCAGGTCGGGTATATTTCAGATCGGGTCCAACGTTTTTTGGACCTCTGAAGACCTCTAACGACATCACATCTGCGTACGTTTGCCACAAAATGTACAAACAAAAGGCAGGAAACTCTTCACACTGAAACTGTATCATTGTGTCTGTGTGTGGAAATGCTTTAAAATGTTTACATGCTCACACTTCCTCAACCCTCTCGGATACGAAAGTGGCATTTAGTGTGAAAGTGATGAAGCTTTCAGTGTTACTGCCCAACTGGAGGAGGAGGAGAGGAGGTGAAGGGACGGATTGAGGAGAAGAAGAAGAGTGGGTGCAATAATTAAGATTTTTTTAAAAACGAGTCCTTCCTCTGTTCCCGGGTTATTATTGCAGAAGAGGAGGAGTTTAGTTTAAGACAGCGCTCGTAGAAAAAGTAGAGTTTCAGTGTTTGTAGGTTGTTGAGCCCAGTTTCTCGTCTTGCAGGAGCATGTCGACTCAGCCCAGGTGTTGTGTTCAGGTGCTCTCTGTTCATCAGAGTTCTGTTGTATATAGAGTCCAGTCACGGGGAACATGAACGCTCCTCCTGCCTGCCAAAACCTCCATCTTTTCTCCTTCGTTATTGAGATCTTATTCTCTTTCCCTCCTTATTTTCTAACTCATTTTCTTCTCTTTTTATGTCCTTTCTCCTCCAATGTCCTCCTCTTTCTCCTTCTTTCTTTATTTTCTAACCCTAACCCTTTTTCTTTCCCTCCATTTCTCCATACTCAAATCTCCTCTCTTCTCTTCTCCCTCCACCACCTTCCTTCTCTTTTCTTTCCTTACAGACAGACAGGCAGGCGGGAGCGCTCCATCCAATCAGGAGTCTCCGTTTTGATCACATGCCCGTGGAGGACAGTCCCAGCCCGGCAGCTTTGCCCATGCAGGGTAAACCTTGAGCTCCGGCTTTCGGGAAATCATGCGCCACCACACGGCCGTTCTCGCCTCCGAGACCCGACGCTCCTCCTCCATAACCACCGCCTGCCGCGCCTCCTCCTCCGCCCGCCATCCCGCCGAGGCTGGTGCTCATCATGGCGGCATCGATGAGCTCCTGCAACACAGAAACAGAGAAGAAGGAGCCTGTTTAAAACTTAAAGACACAAATCTCTGAGGGGGCTGAGGAGTAAAAATCAATTCAGTAGAAAGAAACATGTCACAATGAAGCTTTGTTTGTATCTTTATTTAGCATTTGAGTCGGCTTCAATCTGTCTCCGTCATAAATAAACCTTCATCCCTCTCGACTAATCCAGCATCGACAAATCAGAAATGTCTTTTCAGATCATCTTGCTTGGTGGATTGAAAATCATTTGAACACATCACAATAAGAAACTGTTGGACACAAACAAACAACGTCCAACAAACTGGATATATTTTACCAACTGTCTTGTTGAAACAGAAATCAGAGAGCTGTTTGCTTCCTCATATTTACGCGTTGGATTTTGATATAAAAATACAAAGAAATTGAGTTTTTGTGAATGTTTTGTCATAAATTGTTAAATAGGGGAACACAATAAGGGTAAAAATTTAACATTTTTTATTTCACCTGGACTTTAACATCGTTCAGCTGTGATATCAGTTGTGTATGTGGACACCTCTAGTGTGCAGCTATGAGGACACGTAAGGTTGTTCAGTGTCTTTGTTGTGTTTCACTACTCAGTCCCACCAGGAGGTTGTGAAGGCAACAACATATGTTTACATTTTGGCAGCATTAAAAGTTAGCCAAGTTAGCTGTTAGCAGCTCCTGTTGGCAGCGTACTACAGGATGTACAGACTAATATCACTGGATTACTCTGATACTGAAGGAAACTTAAAAACATGCTGATTGTAAGGCAGGTTCTGCAGTTATACGGAGCCTCTTGTTTCCTGTCATTTCTAAGCAGACTGTTGACATTTATTCTCAGTGGACATCAGAGATAATAACATCCTCAGGGAGTGTAAGTCACTCTGGATCTAAAACTTTGTGTCCAGATTTGACTGCGTTACGACTCGGAGAAGAGGTGCGATTTTGCCGCAGTTGGGTTGAATTACATTAATCACCGCAATAAGCCACAATAACTAACTTCCTGTTGTTTAAAGAACACCTGCACACACCTGTTCTTCTTTGGAAAGTAAGTAAGTATAAATCAGTGTGTGTGTATTGGGTCATCAGCAGCAGTAATAACAGTAAAAGTTGTTTTGGAGCAGCAGAGTAAAGCTCTCTCTGCGTCTCCTCAGTGAAACTAATGATGTGGATCCGGAGTTAATATCCTGTATCAGGCCTCTGAGGCACTCACACTCCCTCGCTGTTCGCCGCCTGGCATCAACAGTCATCAGGAAGATTGGTACAAATAAATCCCAGGTTTATTCATTTAGTGAGCAGCTCTAACACTCAGAGCAACACCTCCGAGCCGGCGCCCCCACGTCTGAGCAGCAGAGTCAAACACTCATCTCCCTCCTGCCTTCACCTCCGCGCTAACAGCTAACAATCCACCTGCACACACTGTGAACACTGGGCCGCACTGTATCTCTCTCACTTTAAAGGAGGGTTTTATTGTCATAGCAAGTCTACATGTGCTGTCACAACACAACAGTACAGCATCTGTCTCTGCACAAAGACTATTAATGCAGTTGCCTGCAGGCAGAACAGCCACCTGCTGAAACATCAGACAGCACATTTGTAACTTGGTGTCTTGAATAAATTATTTTTTTCTCTTTCACAATAAATAAATAGTGGGGAGTACTTACGACACCCTTATTTCAAACGTAACATACTGCAGTCCCTGTTGGACGATTGGACAAACGTAACAGTGATTGACTGAGTCCATTGCCGGTTGTTTTTTTGGCTGATTTTTGTCATTATGCTAATGTGATGCTCTGCCTCTGGAGAATAAGGGTGCTCCGATTGATCGGTCACCGATTGTAATCAGCTGATATTCACTCTAATTAGTTTGATCGATCATCTGGAGCTGTTGGAGCCAATTTTTTGAATTTATGGAGTGTTTAAGTATCAGAAGAGTCATTTTGAATTTATTATTAAAATTAATTTATTATCTGTTCTGATTAACTCAGACTTCGATCGGCTGTGTAAAGAGGAAGAGGTGTGACTGAAGAGGTCTTTTGTCTGAACAGACAGGTTGTTGAAAGCTAGATAGGATTGACACAGTCTTTGACCTCATGTTTAGTTTGAAAACGTTTTTTGTTGTTTGTTTTCTTTTAAAATAATAATCGACAACGGAAAACAGAAACGAGCGACTCAAGCCTTTTTTTGGATCTTTACTAACATGTGAGTCAAGAGTCAAACCCTGTAACCTGGCACAGCGGTTTGAATAGAAAAAGGACAAGACAGACGCATTTATTCTATTCCACAGGAATAGAAGTTATGTGGTCGGGCCGCTGCTATAATAACAGTCAGAGACCTGTTATAGTAATGTGCAGGAAACAGAGAGATGTTCTCGGAGCAGATAAATCAACAGTTTAGTTTTCGATATGCAACGTCATTAACGAGCCTCCTCGTTAATATGCGAGCTGAGTATTTCCCAGCAGCGGCTCCTGGAATCGCAGGTGAAAACATTCAAAAAGTTGTGTTTCTTGGGCGACTTTATGAAACTTACTGCTGACCAACAAAGGAACAAAGCAGACACATTCCCTGACTGGAGCGCCCTTACCTGAAAGTGTACGTAAACGTCTTTTTGGGCCAGTGTGACGGACGCCGTCGCTGTAATTACACGGTTCGGCCAGTATCTCTTATTGACTTCAAAGCGCCACCTCAAACCAACTTTACATCTCACTGAGGAGGCTCTGAGATGAACCATCAGTGACTTTGAACAACTGAAACATCAATCAGTAATAAACCGATTTGACACCAGAACAGCGTCACCGTTAAAAAAGATTCACTTCTTCTCCAGAAGAGAACATAGTGCAATATTTATGACCGAGGATCAATAATGTATTAGAAGAGGATGTATCATGGTATATTTCTGCATCAACTATAAGTCCCATGTGTGCTGCAGAGCTCCTCCACCATACATCCACCTCTGCATCAGGTAACCGCAGTGTAACCCCTCCATCTGCTCCGACTGATGAAATCCTCCACACATGTTGTGTCACCGCTGCCTTCAGCTTTTTTTGTTCGGTCTTTGTGCTCAGACGCACATGTGAGGAGAATAACAAAAGTCCGGCAGAGATGAGAGCAACACGCTGGTGGAGAAAATGGCTCTAATGACTTGTTTGTTCCTTCTGAGCAGCCCATCAAAGTCTGAGTAAAAACCAGCTCGGTCTGTAATGAGGCGACCGCAGTTTCATCACATACTGCCAGCGATAAAGAGGGGCTTGAGAGCAGAGTGTCAGATAAGTCGAGTTCAGCTGATGCACTTTCAGATGGCAGTAATATGTTAGTGCTCCCGCCCTGCGGCTCTAGAGAGTCCAGCAGAGGTCCTTGAGTAGGTCGCATGGGGTCCGCAGCAAAAGGAGGAACATGATGTTTGAACTTTTATCACATCTTTTGGAAGTACAAGGAAAGAAATAGAGGTGGCGGTTTTTATTGTAATCTATAGTGATCCTAGTTTGATCATTGATAGAAAATAAAAAGAAAAAAGATTCTTTTAGACAAATACTCATCTACTGTGGGGAAGCCCTGTCCAGCTAGAGCTACTTTACAGACAAGGACCACAATAAGCAAGAAATCAAACTGTGAACTCTGTGTTCATTAAAACTCTGCGTCAGTTAGAAGAAGAGCGTTGTTATTGTTCGCTCGTCAAACGGACTCACCTTCATTCTTCTGGACTCGATCCGGGACTTGTAGCAGAACTCGACCAGAGCCACGAGCATTGCCAGCCCCAGCCCACCGATCAGGATGTAAAACACTCCCGCCACGTTGCTCAGACTGAGCGCGCTCGTCTTGTCCTGTCAGCGCAAAGAGGCGGAGTCAGCGGCAACCAATCATGGTGCAGATATGTAATAATAATAATATATAATTATAATTCTACTGTAAATTAAAACATTAAAGCTAAACACAACAAATATCTTTCTAGCTAACAAGACACTTTTTCAATTTTCAAAGGCTGTGATAAAGAGGCAACACGTGACTTTAAAATGAAACATGAATTCTGAAAGAGGAACTCCACTCATTTTACATATAATCAATAATTACTTTATTCGTAATCCTGCTGGTGAAAACAAAAACTAAGTTTTTGGCTCAACAAAAAAAATGTACGCAACAGTTTGCCTCAATCTCTTTGGATTAAATTACATTCAACAAATGTACTACATTGAGTTCAGGGGAATTAGCTTTTCCTCTACAATCAAAGGTATTTTTAATTACCGCTTAATAATTGGTAACATAAAAACAAATTTTTAGTTTGGATTAGGCAACTCATAAAAATGTACTTGTCCCAACTAGTTTTTCCACGTTGTTTATGTCAATACAACTCATCAAAATAATGTTTGCAACTTTAAAGGTTTATCTTTTTACGGTGGAAAATCCGAAGGTACAAACTTGTGTACATAATAATGTATGTGGATAACTGCTGCTAAGTGCAAGCTGAAGCTAAAAATGATAAATTAACTAGATTAAAGTCTCTGCAAGTAACTTCCATTTGTATTTATTTTTATCATCTACGTCTGTGAATTAAGGAAACCAGAGTTGGTGATTGTTGGAAAGACTAACAGAGACGGTTTGGGTGAGTTTTATTTTGTTTCTGTTTGTGTTTTATCTGCTTTGGTAAAATTACTGGTTTTGTTAATGGAGTCTGGTGGGCCGTAGTGCCCATAGTTTTGGTCTGAGATGCTGGTGCGACCTCTAGTGGCAAGTCCCCCTTTAAAACTCATCTCCTACTGAGGGTAAAATGACCTTCTTCATTGCCTCAAGTCACAGCCTTTGACAATCAACCTTTATATATCTGTCACATGCAACGTCATGCTCAGAAAAACAAACAAACTAAAAACTAAACTCTATAGACGGGTTGCTTGTGTTAATTCACCGGCTTATTAATCTACCTTCTCTACACAACTTATATTTAGTATAAATAAAAGAAGAGTGATATCTGTTCTTCACAGTGCGATATCACTTCAGTTCAGTCCGTACTAACGAACACAAATGTGTTATCACACCTTAAAAAACATTTCTTTAAGAAAAATCTGATTTGATTGGTTGTTGAGAACTTCTGCGTGTTCTTCTGTCACATGCATCACTTGGTTTTTGATGGGCGTGACTTAGCGTTCTCATCCAATAGCATGCAGCCTGTTAAAAAAAAATAAAACGAATAGGAGGAAACAGCACTTAAAGTGGGCGGGGCCTCTCTTCAACAGGAAGTGTTGTGAAGCTGGGGGAGAGCCTATCACAGGGCTTTCCTCTCCAAACTGTCATGTTCACATCAGCCAATCAGCTTCTCTGAAAATTATACTAAAAAGACACTTTAAAGTCAGACTGAAATGAACGTTAACTATTACTCTTTTTAAAAAGAAATATTTGTAATATTAGTGTTGACTAAAAATCCCTTTGAGAACACAAAGTAAAAGTAAAGATGATTTCTTTTGTGTAATTTGTCCTCATTGATGTTATTTTAATACACATAAAGAACTAAACACAATGCTGCAGCAATATAAAATACTGATTGAGGATGCTAACTGCTAACCAAGGCTAAAGGCCTGGTTGCACCAGCATTTAAAACTGGTTATTGCTCCTGTGGACGACGTAAATCCCGACAGATTTTACATGCAGAGTAACTAGCAAGTTAATTAAAATTGGTATTTAGCTAGCTGCTAACAGAAAATGTGCCTATATATATATATATACAGTATATATATGTTGCTTTTATTAACCATCTTCTAAATGTATATAGCATATCTTAGTACAGGAAATGGGAAGTTGACCGACGCTCGCTCGACTGTGATTGGAGCACAGAACAAAAAGGGGCGGGGTTTAGGAAGGGTAAATTGGTAGTGACTGGCACTAACATGTTCCTGGCTTGTTTGCATTTTAGTATTTTATTTGTTACTATGAAAGCAGTTGTGGACAGCAATACATGGAAACTTCAAGTTCAACTATTAAAAGTGTACATTGCATTTTGATATCTGAGTTGACCTTACAGTAAATCTACTTTGACTTCAGGTGATTTATAATCACAGTCAAGGCTTTTCTGAATTCTTTGGAAAACCTTTAAAATTTAATTCCAAATGTAGTTTAAAATGCATTCTGACAGACGTAAACTGTCTTCATGAGATCAAATATTAGAGATCTCACTATAGTTTACTACACTTGTTGACACTTAAGGTGGCCTTTACGTTTCTCTGTTGTGTACAGGAATACGTTGGGATTGTCACCAAACCTTTTTAAAGTGAGTAAAGCTGATCAGTGCCCTGCTGCACGTCGTATAGAGCAGGTAGACGTAAAGTCCAATTTGTGGTGCAACCTGATTTCTCCCTGAGAGGCTTCTTGTGTGAATGTTCTCAATAAATGGCGGCAGAGTGTGAATGGAATAAATTAGGCAGACAAAGACGCATTAGTTTGTCAATTTTCTGATGTCTCTGTGTGGTTACCTAAGTTCTCTCTACTGTTTGTCTCGCTGCTGCATTTTCAGTCTGACGTTAAGTCTTTTCTCCTCGCTGCTGCACTGATGACAGACTGATGAACGTTTTCTCCCATTTGTTATTCGCGGTCTGTTGCACAGCGAGTTCAGAGGAAACAGGAGGTACATGACAGATTGGAGACAAAAACATCAGTGTGTGTGTGTGTGTGTGTGAGAGAGAGAGGGGAGGAAGAGGAGGGGTGGTAAAGCTGTGGTCAGTAGCTTCAATTTCATCAACTGTTGGTTAGCAGCCATAAACAGAGAGAGAGGGAGGTAGAGAGACAGCAGAGAGAGAGAGAGAGAGAGAGAGAGAGAGAGAGAAACAGTAAAAATATATTTGCAGTTTTGAAAATCTGACTTTTTACATCTAATGTGAATGTAAAAAAAATCTGGCTTTAATCTGGGGCTTCTCCTCCAGGCCAGAATATCTCCTCCTCTCTTTAAAAAGTAAAACAAAAAAACAAAAAAAATCGCCTGAAAACGTCTTTTTCAAACCCACAAAGATAGTCTAAAAATATAAATGTAAATGTGGCAGCCAGAGGCAGCGAGGATTTGTGATTAAAAGTGATGTAAAAAGTCACATTTTTCATTCCCTGGTCCGTCTGTCTGTCTGCGGCTGCTGACCACAGAGTATATTCTGGAGATCAGAAGGACAGCTGAGCAGAGAAAAGCCTCTGAAGAAATCTACTGATCTGGAGACATGAAAACCCCTTATCTCCAAAAAAAAGTCTGCTTTGTCAGAGTCTGGCTAAAGCCTGGCTCATTTTCTCATCAATTTGCATAAATTCATCTGACTAACGCAGAGTTTGTAACAAGTTTTGTGGTGACTGAGTTCATAAATTATACTCAGCACTTTGGAGTCATGAGGTTTTCACATGCTGTCAGAATACTTTAAATGTTTTAATTTGATTTATCCTCCAGTTCGGCAGAATGAGCAGCAGTGTTACACTCTAAAAACAAAAAGTTATTTTCACCATAAAATAAGTTCACTGATCGTAATAAGCAGATTTTTGTGCCGGCAGGTTCTGAATTTTAAACTTTAAAGAAAATTTTGACATTTCGGTTTATAAACTTTGTTTCTTTGCCGATATTTACAATAAAAGATCGACACCACTCTCATGTCTGTACAGCCAATGTGATGCTACAGCCAAGAGGCAGTTAGCTTAGCTTAGCATAAAGACTGGGGAAATGTATGAAAAGCTAGCCTGGCAAATTCCACCTACAAACACTTATCTTGTTTAATCAGCACCAAAGTTGTGTCGTTGCAGTCCAGTCTGCCACCAAAGCCTGTAATAGACCCACCGATCCACTTTAGGATACTGTGTCAATGTCTCGTTTTGCCTCACCTAGATGTGAAAGTACACACTTGTATGAAGGTGCTGTACAAACACAGGACTCAACCAGGAAACCGCCGTTCGAGTCCTGTGTGAAACCAAAAGTCAGCGTTTATCAGGTACAATGGTTTCCTAAACCTAAACCCAATCTGCCACGGTGTGTGTATTATACACATTGGTGTGATACCGGGTCGTTTTCAGGGAAATCACTGCTCCTGGCCAAGTCCATCAGATAACCCTTGGATAACCACAACTTGATGTTTTTCCACTTTGGATTTAATTGAATGGGGATGTTTCTTTCCTTTGGACAGAGCCAGGCTACCTGTTTCCCCTTGTTTCCAGTCTTTATGCTAAGCTAAGCTAAGCTAACCGACTGCTAGCTGTGACCTTATATATAACGGACATATGAGAGTGCTATCAACCTTAACATCTAACTCTCTTTTATTCCATATTCTGAATGTGTGTCTACATTGGCCTTAAAACTAAATGCAGTTTGGTGAAACTGTATTTTTACAAAATTTACAGATTGTGACAGCACAACAAATTCAGTTCTTCATCACATCATCAAATATAGATAAATGTTTCTGACAGACACCATCAGGGACTGAGGAAAAACAAACAGATTTAACCAGACCTGAAGCAGAGACCTTTATTGTTTGCTTTTCCTCAGTACCCGGGTGTCAGACCTCAAAACGGTGACTCTCAATTTGAAGAACTGAGGTTGAAATTTGTTGTAGCACCGCAATCTTCAATAATCCATTAACAGCAAGCTGCGAAAGCTGTGTCTCTCTGCCCTGTCTGGTTGTAAGTTTAAAGTCTGTCCCTATTCCGACACCCAGAATCACTGATGGTCAGAATATGGTCAGGAACACACCAACCGGTGGTGTCACAGTGTACTTACTCACCCTGGAGTACACTTCTACATCACAGTAAATCACCAGAGGTCAGTAAAAACAAGGTTTTCAACTGCTGTTAAAGGCCCTAATAACCAGCTTCTTCCTCTGATTGGGCACCAAATTAAAGTTCAGTACCTGGTGGCAAAAATATCTGTCCAGATGGAGGAACCATTAAAATGCATTTACAGGGTCCATCAGGGTCCTAGACTGTGTAATGGGCAACCAATATTCAAAAAACTATCTAGGTAATTACTTTAAATAGTAGAACAAAAAGATTCAAATTAGCATGAAATTAACATAAAGTTTCAATCATAATTAGACAATACCTTCAAAAAACTTTTCCTTTTCAGAGTGTATCTGCTAAAGTTTGAAGTTTTGGGGGTCTGATGGGGGTAAGAGGGTTTGGGTGAGGGTAAACCAACACATGACCTCGGGACCAGGCCGAGCGACCTCAAGAACTGACCTTTCTGCCGGAGTCCTTGTGTCCACACTCCCCTTTGTCATACCACCACTTGTTTTTCAACTTGTCTAAGACGGCTTGTTCATTGAGCTTCAGTACTGCTAGGTTTACTGGGATTCTTCAAAGAACCATGAGAGGAAGGGAGGGGGAGGGGGGTTGGGAATAACATAAATAACATTATGCACCTCCATGTTATCTTATGTTATTGTTCAGCTGCACAGCAACTGGGCTGCGGTGGCTGCAGCAGCAGCACCAGCAGCCATTTTAGCAAAACTGGCATTTGCAGTAAAGATGCTTTGGTACGCTACAGAGAACACCTCAACAACAACAGAAAGAAAAATAAAAAATCAACTAAAAAACAGGCACAATCACACATAAAACTGTTTTGGAAAATGTCAGCGTCAAAGTGATATGCATTAATACTCCATCTAGCTTGCTTTGGCCTGACTCCCTACGTGCGAGATGTGTATTACTATATCACTTTGGGTAACCGGCAAGAGCTGAAAACACTCCGGGATCTTTGGATTTACTGAGCGAAACACTCCTGTCCAAAAACCAGAAAACATAAACTATTTTGCGGTGGTTTGAAAGATTGCTGCAATTTAACTTTTTTGGGGGGAGGGAGATAGAGTCACCAGTGTCCTTAAACATGGAACTGATACCAGAGGTAAGATGACCAGAGGGGGTATTTTTGCTGAGCGAGCTTACTAAAGAATCTACGTTCGTGAACTAACGGTTTATTTCGACCAGTTGGTTATTGACGGAAAGACTAACAGTGTGAGTTCTGTGAGTATTATTTTGTTTCTGTCTCATTGTTTTTTAAGTTTGAATTTTGTATAACTAGTCTGTCCAAAATGGGGTAAGCAGTTTAAGCTAGCCTGGTGCCCGTTTTTGTTAAAGCGTCGTGTTTCACAAATGTTTGCGGTTAAGCCGGTCAAGTCGATTTACAGAAATAGCTCCTAAATAATAACATTTCTTAAATATCGACATAAGTTACATTGATGGGATAGATAACGTATTTTTATAATGTTTATTTTATGATGTTTAAAACAAATTAAATCATAGATCCACCCTGATAATACCCCTAGAATACAAACTACATCATGATCTCTGCTCCGAAGGTTACAGTAAAGTCCTGTTTTGTAATGAAAGTGTTCTAAGTGTGTTTTATAAAATACCCCCTGGATCAGAAGCTGTGAAGTCAGAAATTTTCCTCAACAAGGCCTGAGAGTGAATTATTTTCATGGATCAAATCACCAGAGGTGGAACCAGTGTTATTACTACTGTGAAAGACACCAAACTGTAGCTTCCTGTAAAGTTTCAGCAGTGCCATCCGGAGTGTTTTACGCTTTATATTTAAGTTGTGGGTTGTTGCCGGTTACCCCCTTGTACCATTGCCTGTCGTTACCCGTTTGGGGTTACGGTGATCTGACCTTGGAGTCCCCTCCCCCGGTGCCGCACTCTCCCTTGTCATACCACCATCTGTTTTTCAATTTGTCCAACAGGCCCTGCTCGTTCAGTTTTAATACTGCCAAGTTAACAGGGTTTCTACGGGGAGGATAGTAATAAGGGATAAAAGGGAACTAGATGTTAATGAGCAGAGGACCGCCATAGTGAAGATAGCAACATTATTACATCTGCTTATGACAGGCATGATATTATTAGTGTAGTCATAAAATGAATGGTTCTTTAAAGGACAGGTTCACTGCTCTTCAACCAAGACCTTGTTTAAAATGTTGTTTCCCATCATTTAAAGTTCTGAATATCACATCCACAGAGCTTTAGTGTGAAAGACTCTGCTGCAGCCATTCACAGGGCTTAAACACTGTTTAATGCCGCCATCATTCAGGCATTAAATGAATATAACAAATCTTTTCAAAATCTCAAAGCTTACAGACACTACTTGCATATGTTCTATAAAAGCAGTCCCAAATCATGCTTCCTTTCTTGAGTCCAAATTCTGGTTTCTGTGTAATGATAGAATATTTAAAAAATGATCAGACTGTGACTGTGAGCCGCAAGCTTTCCAATTTCCAAAAAGGAGACCAATCATCATTGAAAGAAACAGTGGCCTTATGACAGTACCAATGTATGATTACAATACATGGCTTACAGGTGAGCATCTAGGGGTTGAGTGAAGTGCCTGTTAGCCAAGGAGTTGGTTCAAGGAAGATACGGAGCTGGCAGTGATAGCTGGCTCTTGGATGGTCATCTTTCAATGGGTGAAAGAACTGTTGCGTGAAGTTGAAAGGTATCAAGTAGATAAGTTTGACTCCCTTTCAGTCATTTCAACATTGGGTTGGACTAAACTTTTGATTGACCTTGACCCAAAATGCTCTGGCCCAATGACCTTTGCCTGCTCTTTTCAATATAGGAGAGGATTGTTGACCTCGACTTGATACCATTCCCTATACACTTAAGAGCAGTGTCCTCAATCCAGGATCAGGATCTTATTCATGAGTGGTCGCTCTGGGTACTGACAAAACCTTTTGATTTAAAATTTGATCTTGGTTCTAACCAACTAAAGAAATTAGATTGTGGATAAAAAGATGAAGTGTGTATGCATGATGGTCACTCTGTGATAAAATGAGGACTTCTACAATTCACAAGGACATCCCAATTGAACCACAGCTACTTAACAATCAGAGGAGCCATTTCAGAGGAAGCCTTCAAACAATCTCTCTTGGAAGTCTGTCTCCCCAAGCACAATAGACTGGGAGGACATTCACGGGTACAACTTGGACCTGCTGGGGAGACTACAGCTCCAAACTGACCTAGGATCACGTGGGGATCCTCCAGGTAGAGCTGCTGGGGAAAGAAAACACTGGGGCTACTCATCTAGGCTCTGACATTTGAATGGATTGAGGGATGGCAAAATTTCTCTACTAGCTTGTGTTGAGTCCTGTGACCAGCTGTAGCAGAAGGTTCATTTCTCATAAGGTAAACAACATTTTAGTATGGTCTGGGTTGAAAAACAGCAAATGCATCCTATTACTGACTACTGCGCAGCACACCTCGACTTGCATTAATTTCCATTCATTACCTGGTAAATAAAGGAAGAACAACAGTCAATTGTTTGGATGTAAATACCATGTGAAATATTAAATAACATGTTGACATAAGTTGAGGTTTACTGAGGGGAAGCAGGGGCCAAAACGTCTTTCACTCTTTCCTACTATTTCACATTTCCCTTCAAAAAACACAAATACCCACAAATTGCCTGTTGTTCCCCTTCACATACCAGTGATGATCAAAGCTATTGATTAGCAGAAGGAAGCAGTGATGTTTGGCAAAGAAACATGAATCAATAAAATCATCAGTGGTCCAGTAGAACTTCAGTTTGAACAATTGGACAATGACAATCAATGTAATGACAGCGAAAGAAGAGTTTTGTTCCAAAGTGCATTATATATGCAAAAATATACAATAAAGATAAATACATTTTGAATAAGTCCAGCTGAAATGTGCACAAATTCAAAGATTATGTGAATCGAACTAAATTTTCAAGCAGAAATCTCAATTTGTAATTTTAAGAAAATCAAGCAAAAATGTTCCTGCTATATATGTAAGTGAAGTATATGTTAATACAATTGTGCCATCTTAAAACTAAATTACATTGTGTTTCTTAATTATCACCATCAGATCAGTCGGTTCAGCATTAAAGCCATTTGCTGTCAATCAATGGCCAATAAATGGGTTTACATTTGGCCTGATTATCTCACTTAGACCAACAATCATTCTTCACATTGCTACGTGTTTGTTTTAATCAATCAGATATTGTAACAATGACATTTTGGAACAATACTCTCCGGATGATCCACTTTGCAGCAGCACAGTCATAAATCTTAGCAACAGTGATTCTGTAGCAGCAGATGAGTGTAAATGAGACGCCGGTTGGAGTTTTATCAGATGAGATGATGAAATGAAGCAGTTGGTATCGTCAGCTGTTAGTACTGTAAGAGCCGGTCAACCCAGAGACAGAGTCCATTCAAGTGGAACTCATGAGATGTTTCTGATGTGTAAAGGTGATCCTCCAATATGCTCAGCAGTCAAGTGGCTTCACACAACTGCGTTGCTAGGCAACTGATAAAAAAAGCTGACTCCTTGTGCTCTTAAAAAATGGTGAATGATTTGGTGCTTTCTGCATCTGCAGTAACTCCCAAAGCTATGCTTATGCTTCAGTATAAATTACAATTTCTGAACTGTAGAGATATTACAAATTCTCATTATTAATTTGTTTTACACAAACCTAAAACCACTTTACTACAAAGGCAGAATGTGAAGCCAATTTGCTTGACTCTGCTCTGCTGTCTGTATGAAACTGGCTGATATTGTTGAAGCCTACACACAGCCAGTGATTAATTTCTTAACATAGAAGAACATATAAATTATTAAATTCAGCATGTGCTAATCTCATCTTTAGAGTAATGTCGTTTCTCTGACTCTGGGTTGGCTGCAAAATGCTGATGTGAAGCAGAAAGAATGAGAACAAGACGTTCTCTCACAGAACATCTGATAAAAACATGGACAAAGTCCACTGATGTCTGAAACAAAGAAAGGGAAAAACATGACTTTCAAAGCTGCTGTCAGGTAAAAATAAAATCACCCAAACTCCAGTTCTGATGATATTCATGTTTTAGCTGAGCTTTGGTTTTCTTTTGTTTCTTATTTTGGTTGTTGGCCTTTAGAGACAGTAATCCACTGGAAAGTAAAACCAAGTCAACGCCTAAAAAACAACCAGCAACCAGATATTGACAGAGAAAGAAAGTTAAGAGATTGATAATCCTTCATCTTAAACGCTCTTAAACCAACAATTAATTTGTACATGAACTAATTCACTCAACAGTTAAAAATAAATAAATCTACAATTAAAAGCAGGGTCCCAAATAGAAGAAGGTCAGGTCTCAATTAGAGGCCTGGTCCGGATTTAATAGAAGTTCTTTGGATTGCCGACACAAATGTAAATGTTTAAACTCTAGTCAATATGGACCTGCTACACATCGTTAGACCGCTTAGTTCATTCAGGACAAGTAATTATCATTTCTTATTTTTTGATTGAGTCCAAATTCTTATTTAATTCAGTAACTGTGAGCTGAATGAAACTAATAGTCTTGTTTGTTAACGTAAGCTTTTATCTGACAGCAGCAATGCTCATAATAGATAGATAGATAGATAGATAGATAGATAGATAGATAGATAGATAGATAGATAGATAGATAGATAGATAGATAGATGGCATTGTCAGTATTCTGGTGATTGTGGAGGCAGAGAGACAGGCATGTTGGCAGTCAGACAGGCACAACAGATGACAACAGACAGGCCGAAAGATCAGGAACAGGCAGACAGACTGAAACACTGAGACAGACGGACAGAAAAACACACATATTGACAAAGACAAACAAAAGAGAGAGAGAGACAAGACAGACAGAGAGACAGATTAAGAGACTGACAGTCGGACAGACAGACAGACTGACAGACAGACACACAGACAGTAAACGAGTCTAAAACCCAAAACTGACAGACTCTTCTGTGAGGGTCAGGTTTATGTTTTCATACAGATTTTTGAGAGTAAGAGAATGCATGAAGTTTGTTGTCATCTATAAAACTAGACTTTGTACAACAGCGCTCTGAACCCTCGTACCAAACATCTGTGGATTGAACCAGTGCTCCATGGTCTGCAGAGGTACAACCAAGTCCAAGTTGTTGTTTTTCAAGTCTTGTGTAAGTCTCAAGTCTCAAAGTCCAAAACCAACAAAACGCTGTAAAACATACAGTCATGAAAACCTCATAGCCTCTAGAAATGTGGCCTGAAATAAAAAAAAGTACTATTATATTATTATATTAGGAAACCTAGTTTAAAAAAAACTGCTCATTTCACTAAAAAGGCTAATAAAAATACTTTCACCGCTTCCCTTTGGCATCGGACAGCCCTTTCTGATGTGAAACCAGGACCTATTCAGAAAGATAAACCCAGCAGCACCAAGACACAGAGCCAGAATATTTTCACATCTAATTAAAAATACATTTTGAGCAAGCTAAAGTTGATGATTGTTGGAACATATTTTGGGTGTGAAGTGTTAATTACGATGAGTTAACAAGGCAGTTAATTTAACATTAGTCTTAGTAGAATGAGAGAAAAACCTGAGTTGAAACTGAAGGGGTGGGAGGCAGGATGGGGTCTAATAAATGATAAATCTAATCTCTAATACTTTTTAGATGCTTACTATTACATACAAAAGACCCTAAATTACATAGTTGGAATATATAGTTATTTATAGTGGATTTAGATTTTCAGTGGTCTTAACAGATATAATAATGAATCAAATATTAGTATAAGGATTGTCAACGCAAGCTCGGATGATGCTGGAAGAAGATTCAGGTCATTGTTGTTGAAATCGAAGTGCAGCTCCTGCTTTGGATTTTATCTAGTCGAGTCTGAAGTCATCAAACCCAAGACTTGAGTCTGCACCTCAGCGACCCAGAACACTGGCATATTCATGTTATCAAATAGTTTGAATAAATGTAAGTTTAGTTTGGTTAATGTAACCAAATCCTGATGTGTGACTGATACGCCTTTACAAAACTTCATTTTTAATCCAATAAACCTTTGATTTAAAACCAAGAAAACAAAATTCATGAAAGCATATGTCCCTTTAAGGACACCGCAGTTTCATAATTTAACATGTGCAATGTGTTGATGATCAACCGAAGCTGTTGACACTGTAGGACTGATTTCATATGCACATGCGTGGTTTGACCTAATTTCCCACAAAAACAGACAAAACAGGACACCAACATTAACCCCACATTCACTGTCCCCTGTCCGGAGTTTCAGAGTGTACCTGAGGGGCGATCCTTTGGGCGTGGCCACTCCATAGCCTTTAGAGTCCAGGTTGCCTCCTACTTTCATGGTGTCGCAGGGCTTCCTCTGCTCGATGTACTCGTTCATGGAGGACTCAAGCAGGTAGGCGTACTTCCCCTTCGACTTTCTGACTCTAATCACACCTTCATTGGTGTTCTTGACGAACACTGTGGGGTCGGCGCTTCGCATGTACGACCACATCTTCTCGAAAACTGCTATTTTGGACCGCTAAAGTGGGAACAGATAAAGACAAAACTATATCATCAGAAGATCGTATCAAATACTGCTCAAAGTACCTGTTATGTGAGTTCACTAGTTGGTGGAGATAGTAATCAGCCAGTCGGTGCCATTAAACCATTGCAGAATAAGAGGACATAACAAGAGAATGTCATTAAAAGAGCTCCAGTTGAAGCTCAAACGATGGAAAACCAAGTGAAAAACATAATGTAAACCAGACATTTCTGTTAGCATTCATATGAGGAAGGTTACAGTATCTTGCGATCTTGTTCGACAGTGATGGTAAAATGGAGTGTGAGATGGACAGGCGGATTGGTGTGGCATCAGCTGTAACACAGGCTTGAGGTTTCGATTTACCTGTCGATCTTCATTCCTATGACCACAAGCTTTAGGTAGTGACCAAAAGAACGAGACTGTCAGTATAAGAAAATTAATTTTCCTCCGTAGGGGGTCTGTGCTCAGCTATAGAAAGAGCTTGGACATGAAAAATACTATAAGCAGTCGGGAACTGCAAGTCTAGGTCCATCAACAGTGGAAAAATATGTCCTCCAAATAAGTCATAATTCAAAGTTTTCTGTGGAACAAAATGTATTTTAGGGTCAAAATGCAGCCGGTAACCATTAGGGGTGGTATTTGTATTCGTCCCGAATAGTCACGGGACGGGCATCACGGTTCGGTACATGCAGTCATACGACAAATACGTCTGAGTGAGTTTAAAAAAAAGTCGAGTCCTCACTTTAATCCAGGTGGCGGTATAGGGCCTAAAAGCTACCAGAAACTGTCATTACAGAAGAAGAAGAAGTAGTTACAAAAAAGGACAAAGAAGAAAAGTGATGGAAAGTGTGGAGTTGGAGGAGCTGCCGGCTTCATTTAAATCAGCTGTTTAGGAACACCTTGGCTTCCCAGTACAATATAGTGGTGATGGCACGCGAGTGGTGGACCGGACAAAGACTTTCTGCCGGCGATGTTTCACGGAGGTGCGGTATGTTGCTGGGCAACACCTCAAACATGCTAACCCACATAAGACGGCATCACCCCGACATATCTGTCACTGGTGCAACAACTTATCCCCGCTGCTTTTAAGCCACCTCTTGACATTAACACTGACAGGGCCAAAAACATCACAGAAGCAATTGGCGTATACATATCAACATCTATGTGCCCAAATGCCTATGTTACCAAAGTTGCCAGTTGGCAAGAAGTGCTACCTGACTACCTTAGTCTATCTTTTCCTCTGTATTAACAGAATGAGAACCCTCCTAATACATTTGTTTTATGTTTTATTCTATTTCTTTTTTACTTTTATAACAGGAGATGGTTTTTTATTTTGCAGTCAACTGGTGTCTGTTCAAAATAAATTAAAAAGCTTTCTTTTATATGTGATTTTATTTTATTTTTTTCCCGTTGTGCCCAACCCGTACCGAATTGTGACCCCATACCGAGGTACGTACCGAACCATGACTTGTGTGTACCGTTACACCCCTAGTAACCATGTGTCCATCGAAATGTCTCGCAAATATTGTTAGAATTTTGAGACAGAAGAAACTTTTATTTTTCACGTTTCTATCAACCTTTTCTAATGCGATACTTAAAAATATGTTAACAGCTACAGACACATGGTGCTCTCAAAATGGGCTGAGTCCCAGAGGTTAATAAGCCGAAAGCACAACATGTTCCTCAGTGACTCGCCCCAGTCCTGTTCAAAGAATACAGCACATATTTTGTCTTCTGCAGAATGACAGTATGTTCTGTCTGACCGTTAGACTGGAATAAAATGGATGTATTGAAAAATTAGAACAATGAGTCCATTTCCACCAACAGGGAACCGGCTCCGTTCCGGCTTTAAACCTTTCTAAGCATTTAGACCAAAAATAAAGTTGGTACCCAGCAGGTTTTCTTTAAGAAGTGCGTGTGACATATTCTAAAGGTTGTTGTGCATTGTGCAGTGCCCAAACCGGTTCAAGAACCAGAGCTAATTTGGTGGAAAAGGGGGCCAATGCCTCCTTACCCTGAAGAACTCTTTGGTGGAGCCTCCCTCCAGGGTACCGTAGGCGATTTCCGTCTGCTTGGCCAGGTCCTCTGCGCTCTCTATGGGGGAGACCATCCTCTCCACTGTGAGGAAGGCTGCCAGGTTGGCTGTATAGGAGGAGATGATGATGAGGGTGAAAAACCACCAAACTCCTCCCACGATCCGACCCGAGAGAGACCTGGAGAGAACGAGGGCGGAGACAGATAAATCACATGCTCACAGTCTTTTAACCACTGTTCATCTGCACATAAATTACATAAAAACAAATTAGTTGGATTTGTCTTGTAAGTTATTTGTGAAAAACAAGCCGTCATCCCTGCAGCACTCCAGCTGACCTCCAACATGGCCACCAGAAGACGTATTACATCACCAGAGAGGTTTCTGTCGCTGTCACTGCTGAATCGCTGGACAAATAATGTGTGTTACACTTGTTTTGTATCTCCTACAGTAGGTGTGACAGCTGAGGCTGAACTGCTGTCTCTGCCTGCAGGGACGCGGCACACGAACACAAGCCGTACCTCACATCAGCATCAAATACATCGACACATTCACCCCCTGCTCTGATACTGTTCGGCCCTGAGGCTCGTCTAAAGGTGACCCTGTGTGGTGTGTAATGCTCACACACATGCACACACTGATTGTTGTGTCACGATGAACAGGGTTGAGACAGATAGACGAAGCATGTCTCTGTGTGTGACAAAAAGTCCTCACAGTAATAGTAAGAACTCTGATACAAGGACTGTTTCTTTGTGTCTTTACTGATAGGACAGCTGAAGACAGACAGTGAAGGGAGGAGAGAGAGAGGATGACACGTAGCAAAGGGCCACTGGTCAAACTTGAACCGATGGCCACTGCAGTAAGGACCTAGCCTTGCTGAACTACCACGTTTTTAAGCTTCCCTACAAAGACTTTATCTTGCCAGGCTTCACGCAATGCGCCCAGTGGTTCGGACCAGGAAGCGTTCTTTGAGGAACTCCTGGCAGCTACAGCATTAGCTCCAGGTGTGGTTTAAGGCTCGGTGTGTGTGTGACAGTGTGTGTGAGAAGTGACAACCCAACGATGGCGGCTGCTAAAGAATGACAGGGACATACAAAATGATCCAATCGCCTGCAGTGTGATTTTTAAAAGTTCCTGTGACGACTTCCCAGTTGGTTCCGTGTAACAAACAATGTGCCGCAGTCGGGTTATCAAAGGCTCATTTGTCAACTGATGTTTGATTATTAATTTGTGTGATCGACTTTTTTTCCTTTCGTGTGAAGCACTTGATTGACACATCACTGCCGATAATGCTTTAATAGATAAATGAATGATACAGGCGCCACAAACAGCCACAGCCGTGTGTAATGACAGCAGCTCCCAACTGACTGATGATGAACGGCAGGTTAAAGACTGGAGCTTTGTCCTTTTTCTCACACATTATCATAAAGCCTCACAGAGGTTGTACATACAGTATATATAACGTATAAGGACACGCTTCACAACATCATTGCTTTAATGAGGTTATGAAGAAAACAGTTACTGAAACAGCCATAAACACACACACACAGTGACACACATACTTATATAAAACACACACACACACACACACACACATAGTGACACACATACATATATAAAACACACACACACACACACACATAGTGACACACATACATATATAAAACACACACACACACACATAGTGACACACAAACATATATAAAACACACACACACACACACACACACACACATAGTGACACACAAACATATATAAAACACACACACACACACTGTAGATCCAGAATAGAAACAGCCTCAGGCTTTAACAGTAACATACAACTAACTCGGCAGCACGTCACACAGAATTGTATGTGTTTCATGATAACATGTGTGTGTGTGTGTGTGTGTGTGTGTGTGTGTGTGTGTGAGATATGTCTACAGTAATTAAGTGCTGTATATCACTGATGGTACGCTTATATGTGCGCCTGCCTTTGTATGTCTCTGTGTGTGAGCACATTTTGTCTGGTCTGCACTTTCTCAAAGTTTGTGTTTGACGGGGTTAGCTGGAGACAACTAGCTTAGCTTAGCATAAAGACGGGAAGCAAAGCCTTGAAATAGTTCAAACATATAAAAGAACGACTTGCTGGTTTTAAATTTTTTTATCTGTTTGTGTTGTTTCCTGGTTGGGACATGTGATGTCCTACCTGGGGGAGATGTCACAGCCCTGCTGCATGAAGGCCCCGAGTGAGAACCAGAGAGAGTTAAAGATCCCAAAGTCATTGCTGTGTTCTGGAGCCTCTTTTTCTTTCTGCTGGTTCTGGTTCTGGTTTTGGTTCTGGTTCTGGGAGTACCCTGTAGAACAGAATCAGATCAAACAGGAAAAAACACCAACGCATTAAAATCCAGTTTTACATGTTACTGAATGAAAGTAAACACGATAAAAAAAGAGGTTTCAAGGCTTGATGATGATGATGATGATGATGATGATGATGAGGTACCTGGAGAGTGAGCGAGCTCAGAGGAAGAAGTCGGCAGAGCTCGTCGAGAGGCAGAGGAAGGCAGAGTTTCATCTTCATCATCTTCATCTTCACCCTTCCACTCATAAGGACTGAAACGACTCACCTGAGACGCAAAGTACACAGGTAACAGCTGCCTGCAGTAAAAGTCATGTTTCACACACAAACACACTTATAAACACACACACACACACACACACACACACACACTCACCAGGAAGAGCACCACGCTGACTCCGATGTAGGCGAAGACGATGCACATCCAGATCTCGTAGGCCAGCGGGTCGAGGAAGGAGAAGACGCCCGGTTTGGACTTTGTGGGTTTCTTGATCATGATGGAGATTCCCAGAGACATGAAGGGTTTGGTGAAGTCGATCACCTGCTCTCGCACCAGAGTGATGGTGAGCGGGGCGACCGCCACGTCGGCCTTCTGCAGAGAGAGAGAGAGAGAGAAAGAGAGTGTTACAGATACAAACATCATTTATTGATGCTTGTGTGTGTATTAGTGTTACTGCAGTGTATTCTGTGACCTCACAGACTCATGTTGGTTGATGATGTGCTCCTGGATTAGATCATATTTCGATAAATGGACAAACGAATGAATGAATGAATACTGATGAACATTAGTAAGAGGATGAAACAAAGTCTCTGAGGTTTCCAGAAGCTCCCTATATAAGGTTGGCAAGTAAAAATGTGGATTAATCCGCCGCTGAAAATAGTCCCCGACAAATGCTGCAACAAGTGATGAGCTGAGACGAGCTCAGGTTGCAGTATGATAGCTATTTAAAGACAGTGTGTCCCTGTGTAGCATCTTCTTCTACTCTGGCTGTTAAGAGCTAGTCTTAGCTAGTTAGCAGCTGTTAGCAACAGTACAAGGAAGGCTACAGAATGTTAAAATAAATAAAATAGCATAATCTTTACGAGCTATCAGGCTCTCCACAATACAAAAACCACAGTGACTCATAATGTGAGCTGATAGCAGTCTGTGAACAGTCTGGACCAACGCTAACACAACACACAGCCTTTCAGTCTCTATTATTCTGCAACCTGAGCTCAATAATGTCAAACTCCTTCACGTACAGTGAAGTTGGAGCTAGCTAGTTGTCGTACAAGCACAGCGACTGTTAACTGTGATGGATTATTCTGCTCTGTGGTTGAGATCTGGTCACACTCACCCCGTACACCAGTTCTCCCACCATGCCGTTCCACATCTTTGTTTCTGCGTCTCGGGCGCCGTACTTGCCGTCCCCCACCAGCTCGAGCCGGTAGACGAAGCCGACGTGTTTGGCGATCTCTGAGGCCAGTTCGGCGCAGTAACCTTCGTACCTGTCGTTTCCTTCAAGCTGCTCGTGGTTCTTCTTCAGCATCATGTACGGGGCTTCCTGTACGGAGACAGGCGGCGTTCAGGTTAAAAAACGCAGGAAGGTAAGTTGTAAACGCCGTCATGTCTTCCCAGTCTTACCAGGATGGTGGTCACTACGTATGTTCTGTTCTGCAGACCGTGGAACTCCTCCACCACTGGCCGGTAGATGTTGGTGTTCACGTAGCCTCTCCTCTCGTTCCAGAAGCCGATCTGAACACACAGCAGCAGAGTTACACTACGGTACCAGAATCTGTGTGTCCATCTGTGCTGTTTCTACTCGGTTACTCTCCTCGTCTGTCACTTCTGGTTTTGTTTTAAAGTTTTTTCACAAGTGAAGAAAAACAAAAGATCAGTTTTCCAAAATGCTAAACCTTCACGAGGATCAGAGGCAGGATGAGCGGTGGCGTAGAGTTTGGATGTGGGGGTGTATAGAAGGAGACAAGGTTATAACACAGGATTGTTTAATGAAATTCAGCATCCTTTATGCAACTCGTAAAACAAAATATATACACACACACACACACACACACACACACATATATATATATGTATTACCGACAGTAGACGGCGGTCGGCATGCAGCCAGTCTGGGGAAGCAGACGGGGGCAGTAAAGCAACTATACCATTATTCTCCTATGGTACGGCGCCTTGCATGCACTCTTCCACCATTGTTTTTGAAGTGAAGTTAGAGTTTACTCATCTAAAACTCAACGTCTGTTTCAATACGTTTTTTCTGTTAATCATATTTGATCGGCTGTGCATGCAGCTCTGCTCCACAGGCGCACCAGCTGTTTTTCCCTAAGTGCTTTGCCAAGACATAAGTGCCCGGGTTTAGCTCCTGTGGCTTCATAGTTCCTGGAACTACTTCAAACAGTGAGCTCTGCTGGTTTCTGCTTGTTTGTCTCAACTCGTCCCAAAGATGGCAGCATCAGTAAACTTAAGTGTCCGATGTGAGTCCTGGACCTCTGTGTGTCATTTTAACAACAAAGCCTCATTACAGCGAGAACTCAAACTGTAATACTGTTGTCTGATGGAGTTCAACAGAAAGCTGAGAGTCTGCAGGTTTTCATACCAAACAAGCGCTGCAGCAGCTGATTTCACTGATGATCGCACTTTTAATCAGAGGAGAGGGAGCTAATTATTAAAATGAGCTGATGTGGTGAAAACCTGAAGATTCCCGACTCCCTGCAGAGCGACGCCGCACCAAACTTCAGTTAGAAAAACTCTCGTTCAACAAAAAGAAGGAACAACCTTCCTGGGTCCGCTGTGGCTGAGCTCCATCACAGTCAGAGTGTAGTTGGTGCGATGTCCTCGCTCGTCAAACTGAACCCAACCCGTCAGGCCCTCCAGACGCACCTGCCAACACACACACACACACACACACGCCATGTTGACTCTAGGTTTCTATGGTGCATCGTTAGCATTAGTGCTGTATTGTGTATATTTGTGTGTATAAACCTGTTGCAGTGCTCGCTGTATGTCGATGCCCTGTCCCCAGGGGGCGGGAGGGTTTGCCAGACACTCCCCGGCGTTGCCACGGCGAGAGATGTCGATCCGTTGCCGCCGCAGGTTCTGAAACGCCGTCGCCATGACGCTGACGCCATCGTAGGTCAGAGCTCCGGTGTACTGAGGACGACAATGAGGTTCAGCACTAAATGATAAATGATTGATGCTATTTATGTTACTTTATTTATTTACTGTGTCGGACCGGCACATCCCTACTTTGAATGCAGGACTTTGGGGTATTTTCACTGTGTGGTACTTTTACTTCAGTTATAGAAACACTGTGTGTGTGTGTGTGTGTGTGTGTGTGTGTGTGTGTGTGTACCTTGAGCCTCCTGCGGGCAAGTTTGAGGTCTTTGCTGTCGAAGTCCAGCCAGTCCTGGTTGATCTTCTCCACAGCTGGATCGGACCGGTTCACCAGCTGGAAGCCCGTCACGTTGGGCCCGAGCTTCTGAAACTCCGTCAAGTTCAGATCCATGAAGCCCTGACGCACACACACACAGACACACACAACGCTCACTGACTGAACCCCTCCTGCACACACTGTATTCATGCGTTCTTCCAGTAAATAGACAGACTCACCAGATTGGCCAGGACGTAATGGTAGTTCTTCAAGTTTCTCCTCTGAGCAGCAATCTGAGCGAGAGAGCAGTCAGAATAAATGATATGCTAATTACATTTTTCTGATGTTTCTAATGATGATAAAAAGCATCCATTACACATTCATCACACTCATCTGTGTGTGTGTGTGTGTGTGTGTGTGTGTGTGTGTGTGTGCTCTCAAACAGCTGCTAATTGGAAGACTCAAATTCGAGGGATTAATTGCTCGCCGCCACCATCAGGAAGAGAAAGAGAGAGGGTCTCCTGATGACAGAGGACAGGAAGGGAGGAGAGGGGGAGGAAGAGGAAAGGGGGATAGAGAGGAAAGGAGGAGGAGGAGGAGGAGGAGGAGGAGGAAGCAGGTGCTGACTCCTGTCTCCCGCTCAGGTCCAGCTCCTAATGAGCATCAGTCGATGAGCGTTCACTAACACAGCTGGTCTGCAGGAGGAGAAAGCTGTTCCTCCTCCTCCTCAATCCTTCCATCAGCTTCACCTCCTCCTCCTCTTCTTGCCTCCTGTCCTCTTCCTCCTCCTTCTTTCATTATTATTGCTGTGGTTTCTGCAGGTTTCACCTCGTTCAGTTTTAGAGTAGAATCACCTGAATATAAGAATGTAGTAAAGCAGGAGAGGAAGAAGTTAGCTCCGACTGAACCAAACTCCATTCAGAAATCCAGCATGTTAAAACTGGTTTGCTTGTCGTCTTGCACACAGACCTCGGCATCATGACGAAGATGTTTCGGCATTATTTTGATCCGTTTATTGACATTAAATCTGTTTATTTTTGGGCTCATTCAGGGAAATGCAAGTAAACACAAATGATCCCACGAGTAAATTTGAACGAGGTGATAATTCACTCCCATTTGCTGTGAACACACCGTTATAATGAGCCGTTTCTATCGAAGAGGGAGTCCGCCATGTTGTCCTTTGAGACATTTTAAGACATTGTAAGTCCTAAAATTCATATTATTATTATCATATTTAATCTTTTTAAGACTTTTAAGACCCCATTATTGTCAAGGTTTAACACACAGCGCCTACACATACACACATTGTTACCAGCAGTGTAAATAATCAACCTGTCAGCTCGACTCAACATCATCACTCAGCAGATCCACCTGATACGGCACACATTCAACCAAACTAAATCAGCCAAACAAAGTCCAACTGCGACTCCAACACCGCCTGATATTTCCAGCCAGGTCGCATGAAAGTAAACCTAAAATAAATTCAGCTGAAGCCAAAAGCTTCATTTCACAGCTCCAAAGCACCACCTGATACTTCAGCCTCCGTCAGCCAGCTGGAGTTGAGCAGGAAGCGGAGTTTCCCAAATGACGGTTGGTTTCTGGCCAGAGTTCACACATCTTTACCGCTGCCCTCTCTCTCCCTCCCTCTCCCTCCCCCGTTCTCCAAAAAACATCCTTTCCACTGCAAACTTATCTTCCCTCTGCGCTCAATCACTCTGTTCCCTCTCCTGCCAGTCGATTATCAATGAAGCTTAAATCAAAGTGTTGCATGAAAATCAAAACACTGAATGCAGCTGCAACTCGAAAACCAACATCCTGCTGCTCAGAATACTGAGAGAAACCCACAAAGAGCACAAATACACACAAAATCACTCAAAGTTGAATGGAAATGAGAAGCGCAGGGCAGTTTCGGTGAGTGTGGAGACCCGGCAGCGCTCTGCTGGACTCAACAAAACAACCCTGGCCAAGAAATCTTCACAAAATAAACAAGACTCGACTGAACATTGCAGTTTTCTGACCTCAGTTCACTGGATCACAGGCTTACAGACATTCAGCACGACACTGACGACTACCAACAGATCTGTTTCACACTCTTAAAGCGAGGGTAGGTGAGTTATTGCAGAAGCAGTTATTGTTATATTTGTTATAATTCTCTTTACAACCTGACAGTAATCAATAAATCAAGTGTATAACAAGCTCAGTGAAATCCTTTCATTTGAACAGAATGAAATCAGGAGTTTTATTATATTACTATCACTGGAATTAAGAGTCTTATAAACTGTGGGGTAAAATTAATGTTTTTGTCAATGGAGTCTGGTGAGCCGTAGTGCTTGTTCATTTGTTTAATCTCATTTTAACCCTTTAAGATCTCATCCTCAGTTATATTATTCCTTTATTTAACAACATAAACTCAATTTCTTTATATTTTTATATAAAATCCAATCATTTTGTCTTCCTCAGCATGAACTAACTGATTTCAACCAATAATATCAAACATTCACCCGTCAAACTGGATCAGATTTTATGGAGAGATTATTGTCTGTAGACGCTAACTGCTAATGTTAGCTGCCGTTAGCTAGTTAGCTCACTTAACCCCCGGGGTGGCAGGAGCCACAACTGGCAAAAAACACATTACACTTCTTGTCCTATAACTTTAGTTTATGTTCATCTCTCTGTATGGACCTGAGGACCTGAGCACCCTGTGTCCTCGGTGATGTTTGGTGGTGTTTTATTGACATGAGGATCAGTGAGTGTTCACCAGGTTGAGGATGGAGTTGAGTCGTTCCAGCTCGCAGTCGATGATGATCTGAAAGTCCTTCTTATAGTCCAGATCTGCCAGCAGCTTGATGAAGCCGGCTTCTGTCAGCGTGTCCAAGTTAACGGAGGTGACCTGCCAACTGTGCTCCGCCGCCGTGTCCAAGATCCTCTGCAGCACCGACAGACCTGAGAAAGAAATAACATCAAACATCTGAATATGTGGATGTATTCACGAAGAGATCCCATCATTAATGGAGAAACAGCAGTGGCAGCAGGTAACAGTACGGCGTAAAAGTCTAACCGGTTATAAACAGTCTCAGTTTAATACTGATGCCTCTATATGACCTACATAAACACACAGGACCATCAGAGAGGAGATTGGGTATTTATATGTAGTTATTTTAATGTCTGCCACCAGCAGCAGAGGAGGTTGAAACTCTCACGCTGTAACAACTACAAAGTGAAACTGACATGGAACTTTCCCCCATGTATATACAGTATATATTGCCTTTTAATCAATAGTGACTGGAAGATGAATGGGGTGCTACTTTTTTTGCAGTAGTAGTGTAAAATAGGTCTTAAATTGTATTCATAATGCCCATTGTATCTTTAAATCTCATCTGTAATTGAGTTGTCCTTTCACATGTATGTTAATTGATAGTGAAAATAATGGTGCATTAGTTTGAGTCAGTAGCTTCATTCAGAAAATGTCTATCCCATAATAATGTGTTCACATCTGACTTTAGTGAATTTGAAGGAAGAAAGTGAGCCGTACTTATTATCTAAATCAACACAGATAATATTTATCTCCAGTTGAATGTAAAACAGTAACTCAGTCTACGAATGCATTCATGTGGAAGTAACATTGAGTTGGTCAAGCTGAAGCAAACACAGTTGAGTAGTTTCATCTGTTGCAACGGCTCGTAATGTATTAATGATCAGCAGAGTATCTTCAGCTGCCAGATTAAAAGTAAAATGAACAAAGTTTCCCTCCGAGCGCTCTAGTCAACCTCAATGTCAACCTCACTATCACCTCAATCAACCAATAATCAATGAATAAACTGTTAACGCCATCAAACAACCAACAGGTGATTCACGTGGCTAGTTACCTGTATTCAGCTGGGAGGACAGTGCTAATGCTAACTGCTGCTAAAACCACAACATGTCTGTTTGTATGTTTGTATTTATTCATATTTCCTCTTCCATCTCGCTGATAACCTCCGTCTCCCTCGTTGCTCGTGGCCGCCGCCGTGGAGACGGAGGAGTGGATGTGAAGAGACGGTGGCTCCTCAAACTGAATGTCAAGATGTGTTTTTTTAGCGGATCAAACTCCTGTGATGTTCGCTGTCTGCCTCGGGCTGGACTTGGCCCGGGTTTAACTTCAAAAAGCTGCTTCACACTGAGACGCCACAGACTCATGATGCTTCTATTTTTGTTTAAGTGGCCTGGTTTTAGAAAAAAATAGATATTAGTGATGACGATGAATGATGAAATTTTATCTGAGAAGCTTTTCGGGGCAAACTTCTTCTTTTTATCTTTAATCATTCACACCCGCTCCTCTCCTGAGCTGTGATCCATTATTTAAGCAGAGAAACCCTGACCTCACACAGTCAGACCATCAGCAGAAACGTGATACACCAGCTCGGCTTCATCATCAAACCTGGAAGACCTGATGGAGGGAAAAACAACCCTTCACCATGCTCTGTAAAGCAGGTTCCACGACAATACATCCATTAATAAAACCAAAAACCTTGTGGTGGCGCTGGAGACCCTGAATGTTTGTAGTAAATCTAATTTGAATCCAGAGATTTCAGTCGGGACCAACGAACCAACAACCGACCATCCAGGGTCCAAAATAAACGTTTTGGTTAATTTGCCAATGGAAGGCAAACAGCACAAAGTATTTTTATCGACCATAAAACTGCATCCCGGTTCAGACTTCCAGATACCTCCACTGCCCGAGAAGTTGATGATTCCCGCCATCACTCGAGTCAACTTCTCGGTTATCTCTGCACTTTGGTTTTGTAGCAGCGGTGGATACAGAGTGACAGCCGGCCGCTCTGACGCTCTCTGCTGACCCTCGGACAAACTGCTGTAGAACCGTTAGCAACTATGGTTAGGTTGTCACAAGTAACCATACTTCAGTACTTTAATACCGAGTGTTTGAATTGATACAATACTACCATTCAATAGTATCGAAAGTACCAAAGTTATAAAAAACAACAGCATGCAACCAGATTGTCAGCCTGAGCCTCAACCTTACTAACACTGAACATTATTACAAATGTGTCTGCGTTCAGTTCTGTACAATCAGTGTGCAGGTTGCTAATCTATAATAATAATTAGCATTTTTATTGTGCCTTTTTAAGTTTACTGTCATTTTTCCATGCTAGTATTGTATCAAAGTTTATGATTCAGGTGTTGTGACAGCCTCAGACGGTGGTCCGACCTCTGCTGCCGTCCTCTGTGACTGACTCTTCGGCTGAGAGGAGGTGGCGTGCTGGGAGTTTAAACTGAACTGTGAGCAGGAACGTGGTTTTTACTTTCTCTGACTGAGTGCAAATCGGATGTTTCCACTCCACAGATGACGAAGAAGAGGCTTTAAAACACGAGGAAGGCTAAAACACGAGACTCACGTAAGCCGATATCGGAGCGAAAAACAAGGAACAGAAAGTGCAAATGCTTCCAGTGTGTCTCTACAACCCAACAGGCAGAGTCTGTTCTGTGGTTTTTTTGAGTCAACACGCAGAGTAATCACATCAGCATTTTACAGTACACACACACACACACACACACACACACACACACACACAGTGTTCAAAAGACAAGTCAGCAAAATTCAGATAGACTTCAAAGAGTACAGAGAGATGAACAGAGAGACAAAGTGAGAAAGTAACTTCAAAGATACTGTCACACACACACACACACACACACAGAGGTAGTAACCCTGGAGGAGATGTCACTGTGTGTGAGTGTGTGTGTGTGTGTGTGTGTGTGTGTGTGTGTGTGTGTGTGTGTGTTGTGTAAATGCAGCACCTTCCAGCAGATTAAAGTCACATTATTTCTGAGTGTAGAGCTGATGAACGCTGTCATTAACAGCGATGGGAGGAAGAAACCAACGGATGGTAGAAAGCTCCAGAAATCCTTTTCTTACATCTGGAGAAGAGGATTTGTCGTCCAGGGGATCTCTGCAGCACTTCACTATAATGCTGTAATGTTGGTCACATTAGATGAACTGAGGCTCTAACAGGATCAATGTATGAACATCTGCTGCAACTGGCTGCAGCAGCTCCATAAGTCCAGTATGAACCTGTGCTATAAACATGTTAAGACTACTTTTGCATATTTATCACCCATAAATGGGCCAGTAGTGTTTGCACAGTGTCACTGACCCTCTAAGGATCATTGTGAAATGAACACAGGAGAGGTGCAGATTGTATGATCAATACTGGCCCACAGACTACCTGCAGGGTTCCTGATTCCTTTCTCTATCTACAAATCTACATCCTGCCTTCCCCATCCTAGGAAAACAAATCAGCTTGCAGACCCCTACATCACAGGGGATTTAGAAGAGGGTATACTCTCTATATCTGTGTACACCCTGCACAACTCCACCGTTCACAGCTCCAAGATGGTGGACCTGATCCAAAACTGATCCACTGAAAACCGGACACACAAAGACCCGAGGATAATTAGACCCTAACAGAGAGAGACCAGGTAACACCTGATCCAACAATTATAACAAGCAGCAATAATGTGAGATCATTGGATCTAATAATTAGTTCTCATGCTTTAAAGACTAATTTATACAAATAATAAAGTCCTAATGATGCTAAAAGCCCCAAAACAGACAATGAACACAGTGGTTAATGATAATCTACACAAACTTCATCATATGGCTGCTGCTAATAATCTGTATTTAAACTGATAAATTGAGTGTTTGTGTGTATTGTATGTATTTGTAGTGTCAGACTGTTGTATTGTTGATGGGAAATGACACATTCTGGAAAAGTCCTATTTTCATCAAATTCCAGAAAATACTCATTTACGTCGACTAATTTCCTAAAATATGTTCTCCTGCAGTCATTACGACATGAAAGCAGAAGAGTGGAGGCTGTTAGAGCGACACATTAATGCCCACAGTGTCACAGCCACATGTTCAACCACCACATCTGGCTGAAACGTTGAGCTGTCCACATACTTTTGGCCATGTAGCGATTAGCTGCTCCGCTGCGAGTGCAGAACAAAAGTCGAGGAAGCAGAAAAAGCAGAGCGAGGACGCAATGTGACGAGAGATTGTGTGATGACCTCTGATAGGTAACTGCTCATTAGCATCCACACAGTTTACAGCAGCTGCACGCACACACACACACACACACTGAGGCAAGTCAAGTGTGTGTTAATGATAATGTATAACCTTCCATTAGAGATACAGCCGACCAACACACCCACACTGATAGAGTGTCAGTCACTGATACTGAGAGAGAGAGAGAGAGAATAAGATTAAAGACAAAAATAGAGGTAGAGAAAGAGACACATTCACGGAGAGGAAGAGAGGAAGAAAGGAAGAAATACAGAAAGAGCAGTTTTATATCTATATTTATAAAACTGCTCTTACTCTCGGTTCTGCATCTAATTTACATAAACAGCCTGCATGAATTTACTATTAATGCACAGAGAGAGGACGGGGGGGAGAAGAAGAAAAGGATGAGAGGAGAACAGAAAGTGGAGAGGAGGAGAAGGAGGAGGAGGAGAGACTCCTCAGCAGTGTACCTGTATGTTTCCCAGCAGAGCTTTTACAGAGAATTACAGCATCAGCCTCCATCTGTCCTCTGGCACTCATTAAATCTGTCTGTCTGGTACAACTCAGGGCCAAATAAAGGTAAACACAGGGCCAACATGGGGCCAGAACAGGGCCAGCATGGGGCCAGAACAGGGCCAACATGGGGCCAAAACAGGGCCAACATGGGGCCAAATAAAGGCCAACATGGGGCCAGAACAGGGCCAGCATGGGGCCAGAACAGGGCCAGCATGGGGCAAACATGGGGCCAGAACAGGGCCAACATGGGGCAAACATGGGGCCAGAACAGGGCCAACATGGGGCCAGAACAGGGCCAGCATGGGGCCAGAACAGGGCCAACATGGGGCCAAAGCAGGGCCAACATGGGGCCAAAACATGCCAACATGGGGCCAGAACAGGGCCAGCATGGGGCCAAAACAGGGCCAACATGGGGCCAAATAAAGGCCAACATGGGGCCAGAACAGGGCCAACATGGGGCCAAATAAAGGCCAACGCAGGGCCATTTCTGTGCATTATGTTGGCATACACTTTGTTCAGGGTTCAGTGAGGTAAATACGTTGACACAGAGCTCATTGTGCGGGAATTGAAAAATACAAACAATCCACAGCGACCTTTTCAGGCCGTGTTCCTCAGCTCCAGACTATTTATTTATTCATTTATTTATTTATTTATTTCTAAAGGAATTTCAGCCTCTCAGGACGGGGCGAACTAAAACAAAACTCTCTCACTTTGAACAGCGTGTGTGTGTGTGCGTGTGCTGCATGAATGTGCAGATAACAATGTGTGTGTGTGTGTGTGTGTGTGTGTGTGTGTGTGTGTGTGTGTGCAAACGTGCATGTGGCGTGGCTAACAGTGTGTTAGCGAGAGATTAGCCTAGTGATGCAGCAGCGGTTATGTCAACCACACACACACACACACACACACACACACACAATCAGTTTCATGTTCAATTACACACAGTCTCTGTTCATGCGAGCTGATGCTTTCCTCTCCCAGCTGCTGTCTGTCTGTCTGTCTGTCCTCCTGTCCGTGTTTTGTTTTTGGATCAGTGGAGGGTTCACTGAGCGTGGCGCTGTCCGGTTCGTGGCGACCGCTGGAGAGTAAACGTCTGTCTTGAGGGAACCTCGATGGTGGGCAAGAAGACGGGAGAAAGGGCCAAATAAACATTGGCAGCGGAGGAAGGAGGGGAACACGTAAAAGCTTTCTCAGTCCTCTGGACAGTTTAAAGAACAGGAGAGGAAGAGGAGGTGAGAGGAGGACAATAAGGAAGAAGAGGAGGAGAACAAAGAGGAAGAAAAGGTTGTATTTATTGTCACAGTGATCAGTTTGTAGTAGGGGTGTAACGGTACACACAAGTCACGGTTCGGTACGTACCTCGGTATGGGGGTCGCGGTTCGGTACGGGTTCGGTACAACGGGAAAAAAAATAAAATAAGAGCGTTGGAAGAATAATTTCTCCCATCAATGTTTTGTTCATAACATTGATTGATTGATTGACAGCTAGCTAGTGTAACCTTGGTAACAACAGCTAACGTTGAGGACGTACAGCGATGTGATGACGTGGTTCTCAGTTCTGTAGCAGTGCGTTCGCGTTGGTGGAAAGAGGGAATGTGTTTGTCTTTAATGAGAATCACGTCCTTTGAAACAGTAGTTCTCAACCTTCACATGAAAGCTTCCAAACTCTCACAGACGGAACCACTAACAGTGTGTCAGCTGTAGGCCTAAAAGGCCGACAGCAGATGGAGATACAGCCTCATGTTACTGCGGTAACTGAGCCTGTTAACGTGTATAAAAACCGTACAGCAGCTCAGAGCCACAATATGCTATTTTATTTTATTTCCCACAACCGTTTGTCGACCCCCAGGAATGACCTTGCAACCCCTTTCTGGGGTCCGGACCCTCAGGTTGAGAACCACAGCGATGAGATGAGGTCTGACACACTGACTGGCTCCACAGGCGTGAGGATTCATCCTCTGGGGACCATCAATATCTACAACATGGTGGTCTAACTAACAGATGAGGAGGAGGAGATGATGATGATGAAGGACTGGAAACTCTCTGCTGTACTTCGCTGTAACAGCTGTTTGTTTCCAGGAGTCAGTCACTGTACAGAGAGCAAGGCTGTATCCATGGCAACGAGACAGAACGATAATTATGGGATGAGTCAGTGTGGATCGTTTCTTTATCTGTGTGTTGTGTGTGTGTGTGTGTGTGTGTGTGTGTTTTGAATAAAGGTCAGAGCAGGGCTGTAAGTTCATTTTGTAATAAATGGTTTGGTTGTTGATCTTGTACAAATCTGTTTGGAGAGTCCACACACACACACACACACAAACACACACAGAGAGACACAAACACACACACACACACACACACACACACAGAAGCACACACACACACACACACACACACACAGTGTAGCAGTGAGGCGTTTACCAGCAAACAGAAAATAGACCCTCAAGCAAGGTTTACTGAGAGAAGAAGGGAGGAAAGAAAGAAAGGAGAAGAGGTTAATCTGTTTAAGAGAATCAGCAGCTGTAAAATAAATGAGTAGATTTAAATATTAAAGTGTCTCTCAGACTGTAACTCCGCCGTCTGAGCTGAAATCTCAGAGGAAACTTTCTCCTCGTTAAACTAAGTTCTCGTCCTGTTTATTGATCGCCATCTCTAATCGCCACCGGGGGGCGCTGCGTGCTGACGTGGCCTCAGGGAAAGCCCCAACAAACAATCTAATGTCTCCTCGGCAGATGTTGAGGAGCAATAACATTAGACAGACTGCACCGCCGGGGCAGACAGTTACGCACTATTACCCCTGATAGACTCCCACCGATGGTTCCTGGGCAGATTTAAAGGCCGATAAGATTAGACAGAGTCTGCCACCAACTGTCAAATGGACTATAACATCAGATCGCAGGCCGTGGGGGGACACTAGGCCCGGCTGAGGGGGGGGTGGGGGCAATGACACAACTAACTGCCCTTTTTGGTTGTTTGTTTGTTTGTTTGTGTATTTGTTTGTGTTTGTTTGTTTGACTCGCAGAGCTGGAGGTAAAGTTTGACTCAGAGGAAGTTCTGGCTGCACTGAAGTGTTCGGCAGTGTGTGAGAAGCTCCCGGCTGACGAGATGAAGACGTCTGAGACTTTCCTGTCATTATGTTCGCTGACTGTCTGAACAGGAGCAAAACTGCTGCAGCTCTTCTGCAAAAGGTGAATTGTGTTTCTGCTTCTGGTTCTTTAAGACGGCTCGCTCCTTAATAAAAGCTATTTAACATTTCTGCATTAAGCTTTATGTACTATATGTAGTTGTGTTGAGTTCTTCCATTATCCCAAATGTTTCCAACAATGTTCAAACTCAGAGAAATCTGTCATTTTATTCAGGTAACGCTGCGTTTCACCGGTCGCCTGTCGATGGCGTCATATCCCCTTTGTGCCTGCGTCAGCGTTGTGGTTGTCTGCCAGAAGCTGTCATACATTGACTGTTGATCCAGTCTGAAGCCACATTGTTACCATCCACTGTTTAGATCTTGGTGCTTTTTAACTCTAGATTGGAACCGGATGAAGGATTTTAGTCATCGGACGTCTGGATCTTAAGTTATCAGAGAAACAAGCTGAGCTAACGTTAGCAGCAGCTCGGCTCGCAGCCCCTCCGGGACGTCCTTTGTCTGTCCAACAGCGTGGGAGAAGCAGTGATTGTTAAGTGTTTTGATGTGGTAGTAATTGCATATTGCACGATTAAATAATAAAAATGTCAACACTAACTGCTAGTATGAGACAGGAGATAAACACATCCTCTAACATACACACAGAAGTCATCCGTACTGTTGCATCCTCACCTGAGTTGGAGCTGTACATGTAGACGAACCTGGTCCACTCGAAGCGCTCCAGCAGGGCCATGAGGGGCTCCTGCAGCTGGGGCCGCAGCTGCAGGACGAACTGGTTGTTGGTGTGAACGGGGAAGGACGGCGTGACGAAGCAGACGTGCAGAGAGCCGCAGAAAGACATCAGCATGTTGACCGTCCGCCGGTCGTACAGACCCATGATGGCGTACACGCCCTTGGAGAACTGGGAGCAGACTGTGACAGCAGGAGGAAGAAGAACAGAGGATTATTATTTTCAGATAACCACACTTACAGTTTGAAGTTAGTCTTCGTACGACTGGTTCCAGATGTTAAAAGGTTTGAGCTTCTGCGTGCTGCAGGAGTAAAATAATGTTGATTCATATTTTCATAATCAATCCGTGGTCGTGAAACTTTTGAAAGGTCCTATTTTCTGCCAGTGTTTGGTTTGTCCGTTCAGGGCTCCTGTAGAAACATGGCGAGTGAGTACAGTTCAGGGCTGCTAGTTAAGCAGGAATTTGGTCATAAACCAAAAGTATTGGACAGATTAAGATTTTGCAAACAGACAGACGTGTGAAGAATAAGCATTTTATGTTTTTCAGCAGAAAACAAGAATTACAGATTTAGTTGCTGTCTGAGCTGTTTGTTCCACTCGTATGTTTTAATTTTTTTGTTTTGTCCTGTATCGTTGTCTCTTCACTGTAACATCCACATGACCTCTTTTACCCTCTCATCCCTCTCTGTCAGTGCACATCCCTCCATCCTCCGCCCTCTCTTTCACCTTCTGTCCTCATCCTTTAAATCTTGTCCAAAAATGACATTTGTCTGGTTGTCTGTCTTGTTGTTCAAGCTCCAGTTCGCCCTGAAATCCAGGTCACCAAACAAACCAAAAGTAAAACATAGTTCGCTCTGTTTTCTGTGACCCCTCTGTGCTTCACACACAAGAAATATTCACAATCACATTGATCAATAATGGCTTGAAAAAAAAAATAAAATCTGTAAAACATCGAATAGAAATATCTACAGGTGGCATTAGAAATGAATAAATAGTTTTATAGATATTAACGTGAAGATACTTCCTCAATTCCTTCAGACCCACACTTTTAAGAGCCAGACAGACTTTTGCAAACTGTTGCTTCTTTACGAGGCAAATGTTATCCATCGTCTTCCTCATGCAGTCTTTAATAAACTCTGAAAAGGTTTGCCCTCGTGAAGGTTTGCCCTCACTGCATCAGCGTGATCTGTCTGAGAGCGTCTCTTTACATTGAATTCCTTACAAACAGCGGCGGCCCTCGTTAGCGACCGATGACAAAACTATCTGTAACTTGAATCAGAATGATTTTGTTGTTCTGTGACAGTGCTGGTGGGTCATAAATGATGCAATCAGTCTCTAATGGCTGTGTCTGTTGGAAATGCAATAAAACAATGAATGACCTGCAATTCTGAATTAGAGACTTTGGTATTTTATAAACTTTTTTTATTTGAAGGTAAGAAATGTCCCTTTTTATAGAAGTGGTTTATTTGTCGTAGCTCATGTATCTGGATACGTATTGACGTCACTCACTAACACACACACACTTGTATTTGCACATATATTTGTTGGGCTTTAAACTGTTGAAGCACTAATTCTCTCAGTGCTTGTTTATTACTTTAATGGCAGCTGGTATGATTGATTTCTTGAATATATTTTGGCCAGACGGCGACATTTAAGCTTTTGCATTTAGTCCAAACAGTGACGTCTCCTCCATTTTGTCACATTTTTAGGCTCCATCTCTCATTTAAAACAACTTCCTCTGCAGAGCCTGTGTGATTTCTGTCATTTGTCATGCACGTTTAATGTTTTATCTGCTTTTGTCTATTTTTCGAATCTGTACGCAACATAGAACAGCAAAATCACCACTTGGTAATAAGCTAACGGATGATAACGTGTTCTTATCTTCATGGTAGACAGACATTATTCAGCTGACTTATCTGCTGCTGTGTAGCCGATAAAAGTTTCCAGTTTCACACAAAAGGCCTCCACGTGGTAAATCCCTGTACACACAATGGCTATAATCAAATTAGTCTTCATGCAGGGCTCCTTCACAGTCAGGGATTAAGTCTTAAGACAAAATAACACTCACTGCTGAGGCACTGCAAGTCATTCAGTGAATCACTGTCTTATTGTATGATCCTCTGGGGACAATCCCATTCAGACTGGATGAAAACCCGTCCGCATTATCTGTGACATCACCAGCAAAATGCTTATTTGGACAAAAAGAGGTGAAGCCTGAGTGCAGAAATGGTGTCCAGTCAATCAAACACCAAAATATATACAACACCGCTGTAATCTGTAACATTACTGCATTTAAACGTCTATTAACAGTAGAGCTATGTTGTATATGTAGTTGAGTCGTATACTTCCATTATCCCAGGGGTTAGGGGTTAGGGGCTAGGGTTAGGATTAGGGGTTGGGGTTAGGGGTTGGGTTTAGGGTTAGGGGTTAGGGTTAAGGGTTAAGGGTTGGGGTTAGGGGTTGGGTTTAGGGTTAGGGGTTAGGGTTAAGGGTTGGGGTTAGGGGTTGGGTTTAGGGTTAGGGGTTGGGTTTAGGGGTTAGGGGTTAGGGGTTGGGATTAGGGGTTGGGGGTTAGGGTTAGGGGTTGGGTTTAGGGGTTCAGCGTTGTGGTTGTCTGCCAGAAGCTGTCATACATTGTTTATCCAATCTGAAGCCACATGTTTACCATCCACTGTTTAGATCTTGGTGATCTCATTATCTTCCAATATCAATAATCTAGTATCTTACGTGTCACTGTATTATTGACTTATAATATAATATAAAATATGTCTGCCCTAAAAATGTTAGCAGGCAGACACCATGTTAAAAATACCATGTTCCTATACCGCCATGCTTCTAGATGACTCTTTAAAGTCTGAAGTAAAGGGGTCAGAGGTCGCAGGCCCTCATCCCTCAAAGTTTCTTTAAAATCAAACTGTTCAAATATCAATAAATCAGCATTAGATCAGCCACATACAGTATGTGTGTCATCTACTCTGTGCGTCCTCGGTGCAGCCTCAGATCCCCGCCGGCCAGCGCTAACATGCTAACAACAAGCAAGGTCCCTCTGAGTGGGCTAGCACTGGAAATAACCCTTCCCTCCGGGGCCGCGCTATCATGCTAACAATAGACGTCTGCCCTCGGGGGCGAATGCTATCATGCTAACGAGGTATCTGTCTCTCAGCATTAGCGCTGCCGTCCCACTGGGACGACAGACCGCTCCTTCATCAAAGAGGGCCAGGCAGCAGAGAGTCGACAGATGCTGAGAGCCTTGGGAGTATTTGTAGTTATTTGTGTTTGGGTCAACATCCCGTGATGGAGGTCCAGATGTGCGACCTACAAGAGACCTGCTGTCCTCGTGTAATCAATGAGCTGTGAACTCTTATTTCTGTCTGTCTTCATCTTTATTAGTCAGTTCCTATTTCTATCCTCATAAATTGTCTAATATAGAAACAGTCTACTATATTTATATCAGTATATACATGATATAACATCTTGGAAGCTAACAGTCGCTAACAGTAATGGTAGATACCGTTAGCTATTAGCTGACCCACCCTCCATACTTCGTCCCCTGTCATCAAACGGTCCTCTGGTTTCTGTTTCATTTCTATTTCCATCACTACGATCAATATCTACATTGTCTTTATCCAAAAAACATCTGCAGAGATCTCTAATTAGCAAAGATTCACAACACTTAATGGATCTCAATAAAATGTATTTAATCTGGTAAAATAATTCATATTAATAATTTCTCTCAATCTTCTCATATTTTTATCCGTTTCTCTTTTTAAAGTATGATTATATTTATAAGGTATCTTCAAACCTCTCCTGCACATTTCTCGTAGCAGTGACTAGTCGATTTCATGTGAAGTAAACTTTTACTTATTTCCCCTCAGCAGTCCGAGCAATCAGCTGAATCTTTACTCATAGAAGACCTAATTTAAAAGTTTGATCCGACTTTCTGGAGGCGGGAGTTGCACTGCAGGTGTTTCGGTTTAACAAGCGGCCGTGTTAACTGGTGACTTTCAGCTGAATGCATCAGTGGTTACTCACAGTGATGGCAGCTGTTGGAAACACAGCGCTTCAGTTCGGTGTATATTCCTCCGGTTCTTTATCTCTTAAATTAAACTGCCAACAAGAAGAATTCACCTGTCTGGAAGTTATTTTTAATGTGGGGAAACATACAGATTAGCAGGCAGTTTATGAGGAATCTGACACTATTAAACAGGTGAGTTTCCCACATTATAAGAACGTTATGAGCAATGTTGTTGTTGTTGTTGTTGTAATCGTGGAGGAAACAAGTAAAACTGGATTTCGTCGTAAGTCTAAAGTTTGGGGAGAATAATTACTGTTGGCAAGGAGTAAAAACTTTACTCTTCACTTTTGAAAGGAGCACAGAGTAATACATTTAGTTCAGTACACCAGCCCAAAGCTGGTTATGAGAGGTGAAATTAACTTAGGTAAGTGTTTAACGTAGATATTAAACAGAGTGTGTATGTAAAATTGATTAACTTTGACTTTACACTCGCTTTGTCCAACATAGGAGCAGAATAAAACCAGCTATGATCATCCAGTTGGCTGAGATATCACTATATTATGGACCATATGTGGCTGCCAGATTGGGCTGTCAGTGTAATGACTTGTTCAAATTCAAAATTTACAGTCTATAAGCGTAACACACAGTTTGAAGGAGTTTGATCTAGCAGAGGAGCTTTGACCCGCTGACCTCTCAGTAAGCTAAACGTTATGTTGTTTACTATGAAAATGGAGGACTGTAGCGAGCAGAAGCACGAATCAAAGCCGTCCTGAACCGACAACCGCAACACCAAATCATCTGAAAAGCTTCTGTCGACAAATCTCACTCACTATTCAGCACAGTCAGCCTCAGCAGGCCACTCGCCATAAGCTCAGCTAAACGCCGATGCTGCGCTGCGCGTTGGACGGTTCTGGCCTCCCAGTAACTCCTGATAATGGACACCTCGTTAGGCATCATGCCTTACACATCATCCATCGTTAAAGTCCACCAGTATTTGTTTTAATGAAGTTATTTATCCGGTCCGACATTTCTGTGATGTTACACTGTGTTGAAATAAATAAACTAAATCAGTGGTCCCCAACCTGAGGGACACTAGGGGTCGCCAAAGCTTCATGGAGGGTCACAAGGTCTTCTTGGTTTTCAGGCTTGCTAGTATAAAAATATAGACAGTAGGCCTACAACTGGGGATTTAATTAGCTTCTGTGAAGAAAAGTAAATGTAAACTGTTTAATAGAAAATGTCAAAAAGAACATTCAGTTTCTATGATTGTTAAAAAATATTAAAAATACATAATACAGACAGAATTGTATAAAAAGTTCCCTAAACAGGAAATAATCTGCTCAAAATTCATCCAAATCTCTCGTTTTACACAAACCTACAGTTACTGAGTTCACTGTTTGGGTTCATTGTACAGTTTTTTATAATATAAAATATGCATATCACTGAGTCAGTTTACTAAATGATGTTGGGAACAGTCTCCTTGCTGGTTGTTGACACACATTCAGAATCATTACTGCTTTTTTCTGCTAGCATTTAACAGGTCGCTGTTCAAATATATTTATTTAAACAAATAAATATCATAAACATGCGACAACTAGTCAACTAGAAAAATCTTTAGTCAAGGGCAACCCCAGTAGAAACATTGCAACATGCAATGTTTTTTTAGAAAAGCTGCTGTGAGGGCATTTTAGGACCCAACAATACCAAAAAAAAGGTTCAGGATTGCTGTTTTTGGGCCGAGTGCCGCGTGGGAACTGCTGCAACTTCTCCCTCTAATGTTGATAATAAACAATAGAATAAAATGGATTCAATATATTTGAACAAACAATAGTAACCCTGTTATAAGAATAAATAACCCCCCCTTCAACAATTACTGTTCAACAAGGACACCCGTCATAACATCGCAGGGCCTGGGCTGACCTCGCCGCGTACCCACTGAGGGTCCTCGAGTCACACATCTCGCTCCTCGCCACCTGAGGCTTTTAGACAGAGCTTTATTTAAACACAGCCCAGAGACGACGACGACAAGCGCCACGGGGCCCACAGCTGAGACCGAGTCTACCCACAGAGCCGCTCATCCCCCCCCCCCGACACGTCCGTCCAGCTCTCCGAGCTCGGATCTGAAACAGATAATAATCAATAAATGAGGGTTTGTTTTAGCTGGAGGGGATCGGTGGGTAATTGCGAGGACGTCTATTAACCGGAGGCCTTCATCGTCACCATCCTCCACCGGCTCCGTTCACTGCTCAACTGTTCTCTGCTGAAAAGACGAGACAGGACGGCCCGGAGACACACATCCGACGATCAGGTCACTGTTTCACTCCGTCGTTCTGCGTTCCCGTCACTGAGCCGACACTTTTCGTTGTCGCTTTCCCAGGATGACGCTTGATACTGACATTTAGATTTGTTTTATCCGAAGTGACTTAACGTGTGAGCGCAGCGGCGGATTCGGCTCAAAGTCTGTGATCGCTGACATTACGAGCAGCCAAAAATGGGAAAGTCAAAGGTCACAAGGACTGCAGACGATACAGCGCGCTGTCGGACTGTCATCCACACTCTCTGCCCTGATTTCCTCTCCGCTCTCTGCTGCACCAGTTGGGGTTGTAGGTGGAAGGAAACAAGCTGCCTTTAATGCGGTGGCACCTCATTTAACACTAGACTGTGTGTAAACAGACACATTAGCCAAAAAATCTGCTGAAAATATCGAATCAAATACCATTAAAATAAACGTTTAAACAAAAGTGTATGGTGCTGCAGAGATATGCTTATCTGATTATTGTGATTCAATATTCTGATTTATTGCGAATTATTAAATCAAGTCTTATATATATATATATATATATATATATATATATATATGACATTAAAAACAACTAGAGTTGTCTGTAAAAAAAAGGCACATAGCAGCAATAAGTGACAATAAAAGAAACTATGTATAAATATAAGACAATAACAAATATGTGGACGAATGTAACAGCGACAGACCAAGACTTATAAGAACGATATAAGAGATTAAAAAACTAAAACCCACTAAGAACAATCAAAACCCCACTGAGAACATGTACGTCAATGGAGGGGTTTTAATGGAGGCCATTTTGTATTTTTTAATACGAGACCATGACAAAAAGTTGAATCCATAGACTGTATAATCAAAAATGTCTCTGCGACATCTCCCATAGGTTTGTGAAAAGCCATTGTGAAGCTCTGTGTGGTCGGTGGAGGAGCTGAATAAGGCCTGGTTGCTGGAAACAGTCTCCTGTGACCCACCTTTAACTTTAACATTTAATATCATTAAACAGGTGAGGTAAATTCACCCCCCCGACAGCTGTCATTACGAGGAAATTAACTATAGAGACCAAAAGAGATAATGCCCAACGCAGCCAGAACACACGTCCGACAGTTACCTCTACGAAGTGCATTAATTCCTGATTACGAACACCTTTTAAGAGGGTTCGCTTCAAAATAAAGACTGAAAACAATAAGTCACTGTTTGCTTTCAGCTTTAAAGGAGTCCGGTTCAGTTACTGCCGATGAAAACACTTGTGATTATCACTGGAGCGGAGCTTAGTTAGCAGTTACCGGCCACATTTCATTCAGTCTTGAGCTCTCTCAACAACCGCAGCTCTCTCTGCCTGCAAAGCTTTCAAAATAAAATACAAAAATATTATTTTCTACACTTTATGGTTTTCTCTGCTGTACTGAAAACGTTACAAAATCAGCCCAGAATCAGCAGTCAGGATGGATCAGTTGATCAGCACACAGCCTCAGCTCCACACTGACTCACTCAGACATGGTGTATTTCCTGGTATGATGGTCCGAGTGGTCGACGATGGACCTTCAGCTCAAATAAAAACTGTAGATTTGAAGTTTTTATTGAAACCACCATGCAGCCGTCTCAACCTCAGGCTCTAATTACTGTGTTTAGTAGCGATACTGAATAATAGATTAAATGGCTGCCTTCCTCAGGGTGATACACCATTCACACACACACACACACACACACACACACACTCATGACACACACACACACACACACACACATCAAGTCTAAAGTCATTTAGGCTGCTGCTGCCTCGCAGGCATCAACGCAATAATCTCCTGCTGAAAATGCAGCTCTGACACACACACACACACACACACACACACACACACACCCTACAAGTGTTTCCTCCTCATCCGTCGCAGGTTCAAATCCCATCTGTCTGCTCAGAGTCTGAACCTCGTCCCTGTTGCCTCCTTGTCTACATTTACATTTCAGTCGTCCGCAGAGATTTACCCACAATTCATTCCAGAGGCGACAAATCAGCTGCTACACAAACCGAACCGCACCGACAACTGCTGTTATTCATCAGTAGAAGAAGAAAATCTGCTGGTAGTTTAGTCTCTTTCTGAGCAGCAGCAGCAGCTGATGGACGAACCGTCTATCGGTCTGTTCAACGGACAAAAAGAGTCTGACACATAAACAGGAGTTGAAGCTCCTGTTTTAATGTTCCTCCTTTGAAGCTTATGTCCTCTCTTGTCGTAGCCTACAATGATTCATACAATGAGTTCTTAATAATTTAACTGAGAATATGTGCAAAGACCATTAAAATCAAACCAGACATGCAGCTGACCAACACCAACACACCCCCGTTGCTCCAAGCAACTGTGAACCCATCGTCACCCATCGGTTTGTGGAGAACAGTTTTGAAGCCTCAGATTTGGCGTTATGGTCGTCACAATGACAGTTTGTCGGAGCCAGCGGAGGTCACGTACTGCGAGTAGAGCTGCTCTCATTGGCTGCGCAGTTTCAACTCGTCTGTATCAGGAAACAATGGCGGCTCGTCTGCTCGCACAGGATCTGGTTCTCCAGATAAACAGTAAAATGTGTTTGTGAACAGATCTGAGGAGAGAAACAGTCAACAACAGAATCTGGATCCATATCTGATCAGCACTGTTTGACAGTTTGATCTGAGTTTGGTGCGTTGAGCTGGACGGACTCACTGAGAATGAGCTGTCAATCACAAGGTAGCCCCGCCCTAAAGCATACCCTGCTTTATGGTCTGTTTTACTGTAAATGGGACCATCAGCGTGCTCTGTGTTTACTAGGTCTAGAGTGATCCGTCATTTCCGGTTTTCATTTTTTTTGTCCGACAACACAGATTAGCGCCATCTGCTGTTATGGAGACGTATTACGCCTCGCGCACATGCAGAGCGTACACTTTTCTGCCGACGGTCGGCCGTCGGGTTGGTGCGTCCTGGCCTTTATATAAACTGTCAATGGTCCAGGGTAGTATGGCTAAGCTAACCGGCTAACAGCGGCTACATTTGGCAGCAGTTACTGTCCATCAGGAAACTGTAAGTCACAGAGTTCACAGGGGAGCAAATAAAAATAAACTCTATTAAAAGCAGTTCAAACATACTTTTATACTTTAGTTGGATTTTTAAATGCTGCACGCTTCTTGTAATGGAGTATTTTTACTTTATCTGTATTTTTCCTGCAGTAAAGGATCAGAACAGTTAAGTTGTTGATGTGTGGAAGCGTTTCACCAAATCAGTGTTCTGCACTCGGAGCTGTTACACAGCGCGAGAGCGGGCGTTCCCAGGCGCCGCTCACCCGATTACAACTCAGTGTAGCATCAACATCATGGTGACGCTGTTATTTTAGGGTACAGCAGTTACATAATGGGGCTTTAAGGTCTGTAGCTTCCCTGCTGAAGTGTCTCTGAGCAAGACACTGAAATCTCACCAGCTCCAGCTGACCTCTGACCTCAGCGAGGGGTTTCCCAACAGGAAGCAGTTAAACAACCTCACTCACAACAGGTAGCACTTGTTTCATGTGCCTCAAACATCCAAACACTTTCTCTGCCCCGAATTATTCCTCAATGCAGTTTATTTCCTCTCTGGCACCCGATCCGGATCCAGTTTTGTCCGACATGAAACATGAAACTTAACGATTATTAATTAAAGATAATCCCTTTCTCTCTGCTGCTAGCCCCGTTGTATCTGAGCGCCGGCTCTTCCTTTCTGCCGGATTGTGTTGTTGAAGATAAACGTCTTTCCAGGCGATACAAGCGCCGCTCTTTTTTTTAACGCTGCACTTTTTCCTCATTTCACATTTGAGGCGTTCAACTGAGCGTGTAACTACGAGTGAGTCCTCAAGGGCAAAATGTCACCAGCTCTCTGTCTCTCTCCCTCCTCTCTTTCCACCGGGCTTCCTGCCTACACGTCTCCAACACGATGCATCCTTTATTTTTTATTTTCCACACCAATAAACAATAAATAACACACAAACAACGGGGAGCGGGGCAGTCGTGTCTTTTCCTTCTGTCGTCTCAATCTGTAGGCTCCTGATAAGGGAAGTCCTGGCAGCGAAACAGAGGAGAAACACCATTTAATTTCCCCTCCGTCTCCCTCCTTCCTCCTCCTCCTCCTCCCATCTTCATCTGAACCCTTGGGAGGGCGGTGAGTTAAAATGTTAGTTAGCTGGCTCTCATGCAACAGCTGCTCAGCTGATAGAGTTTATATTTAAAGTACAAACTTATAGAGAGGAGGAGGATTTCTATACTTTTCAACCCTCGCCTGTTGTTATCTATTGAATTAATTAATCATTTTCAGTTCTTTTTTTTTTTTTAAATGTCAAAATTCTGTGATTTCAGCTTCTCAAATGTGAATATTTTCTGTGGTTGTTTGTCCTCTGTGACAGTAAACTGAATATGTTTGGATTTTGGATGAAACAAGACATTTGAGGGCGTCACGTTGGGCATTTATCACCGTATTTTTATACAACTCACTAGTTGAAATTATATCAAGGCTTAAAGTTCTGCAAAATTCAGGGCGTGGTCGGTTTGAGTGACAGGTGGGCGCAGTCACAGACGGCTGTTTTCAGTTTGGGATTAGCCAGAGCGACTCTTCACAAACCTATGGGGGACGTCGTGAAGACCGTGGACAGTTTTACATACAATGTACGGGGTTCTCCCTCCTATTTCAGCTGCCAACTTCTAGTTTAGCCCTCCGCTACATTAAATGGGGATAAAATGATTCAATGGTGCAGCTTTTCTACAGTTTTTTTTAACGTTATCGGACCATAAATCCCATCGTTTTACAGCCTCTTCTTTCACAATGTAAACTAATGGGAAAAAGTCAGTGTGCATCACATGACAGACCCAGAAGTTAATTACTGGCTCTTCCTTGGGGGGGTTGGCGTGCTCCCTTCTCACACAAAATCCAGTTAACTGCAGCGCTTTAGTGATTTCTGTGATGGATAACGAACAAAAATGATGTGTCATAAGTGTATGTTTTGTCAAAAGTGTAGTAGGAGCCGCCCAGAGGCACGAGATAATAATACATATTCAGTGTAATAGTGTGTGTATGTGGTCCATTAAGCACAATAATAACATAACAGACTCATTTACAGTAACATTTCTGTCCCATTTAAAACAAAGTGAGTTCTGTAAAAACCAGCAAGGACTTCTCCCTCCATGTCTAGACAACCTTGTTTAATTCTACAATCCTGTAACAGAGCGACTTAACAGCCTGAAAAATTACCTGAAAAAAAAGAAAGAAAAACTTTCATTTCTGTGCTCTGAGGACTTTTTCCCTCATTTCATTCATCTGTGCTGACGGATGGATTTTGGAGCCGCTCAGCCCAAACCTATTACTTCAGACTGGGGGGTAAAAAAGCAATATTTTCTCATGAAATGGTTCCATCCTGGATTTTTAATGTGCAGCAGGGTGTTGAGTTCATGAAGCCATCAGCAGAGCCTGAGTCTGTGTTAACATGGGGTCACACTCAGGTTAGAGATCCATTCAGAACCCTGTTACATGCTCTATTAGACTGAGATGCTCGCTCTACCTCCCTGTCTCGCTTTCTCTGCCTCTCCCGATTCAATTCATTTCACTTCTATTCAGTCCACCTCCATTCAATCCAGTCTGATTTACTGGCATGAACGCTACGCCGTGTCGCCAACGTGCCCCACTGCATTTGGGTTCCTTCATAACAGGATGTGTTTATTGTTGCAGCAACACATTCATTACCATCCAGACTTGTCTTTCTCTGTGTCCTCCTCTCCGCTGAGGAGCTACAGCGACTCCGAAAGGTCACGACCTCTGCTTCTTGTCTCATATGACGATGTGTAAAGATTGGGACTTTTAATTAGCCTGATGAGGTTGAGCTGTTTTGATTTAGGATGTCGGGCTAACTTTATTTCCATGGGGTCTACCGTTCTACCGTCTTTATCATTGTTAAAAATGATTGAAAAAAAAAACATAATACAGACAGAATTGTATAAAAAGTTCCCAAAACAGGAAATAATCTGCTCAAAATTCATCCAATCTCTTGTTGTGAAGATTCATTCATTCATTCATTCATTCAGCATGGCTATCTACCAGAGCTCATTGATTACTGATTACACACTACAGTGGCCAACACTAATGTGAGATGCTGTTAGCTAGTTAGCTCGTGCAGCTAACGTTAGCTGACTTAGCCCACCCACTGTACTTTATTCCCTGTCGTCAAACTGCCCTCCTCACTTTTACAGGAATATGTAAATACACAGAGGCTTTAAAGCATTAATGTTGTTGTTTATCTGGCGAGGACAGACTCTCAATAAATAAGTGATGTGTCTTAACTGAGCTCAAAAGTCTGGGCTCCAGAGCCCTCACAGAAGAACAGGCACATCCAAACTGAAAATGTTAGATAATAAACAGCGCTGGCGCTTAATAAGCATAAATAAAGGGGAGAGAAATAAACAGCGTGCGTGCAGGTCGTGCACAATATATGCAGCAGGAAAAACACTGTTAAAGAAAACAACAACAACACAGAACGGCAGTATCAAAAGCATGAGATATGCAAATGAAAATAATCTTGTGAACAAATGTGAAGACGTAAGCAAAGTGGAGCAGTTGGTAAATGTGAGGAAATAAAAAGACAGTTGAAAATGTCCAGACAGAGACAAAATCCTCCGAGGGTCCAGACCTCCAATAACAACACAAACAGTCTGACAGATCTGAGACACATCACAGGTTAGTCACTGTGTGTCTGCCTGCCTGTCTGTCTGTCTGTCTGTGGGCTGAGACAGGGAGCTGGCTCTGCATTATGTGTGTGTGTGTGTGTGTGTGTGTGTGTGTGTGTGTGTGTGTGTGTGTGTGTGTGTCATTCTATATAATGAAGATGACTGTGTGACACAAATAGCCAGAACAAGAGCACAAAGTCTCTCCAGTCCTTTTGTTTGGAGTGCTGACGTCGGCTGCGCTCGGTTTCGCACTCACTATTTCTGCATTTAATGTACTTTCACATTTTGTACTAACAGGAAGTGATGCGATGTGTTGTCCTGACAGACGTCAACAGCAGGAAGATATCCAGAAACAAAAAGAGAAAGTTATTTTTTGCTTTTGCTCCGAGATGCCTGAAGCTTCTGTCCAACAGTCGGTAAAGTCGCCCTGTTAACTCCACCAACTGAAATATCTCAACAACTATTGGATGGACTGCCGACGTCTGTGCTTCCACCCACCAAAGTATCGAGGTCCAATCATGATGTGAAACTCTGTTTTTATATCTTCAAATAACTCATTCAAACCAAACTCATGATAGAAAATAACACTTGAACAAACATCAGCGTGATAAGAACAATAAAAAACATCTTTTAGAAACATTTATTTGACATGGAAGCAGCGGGGTTTATGATCTATACTGCTGTCAGCCACCAGGGGGCGTTAGGCTGTTTTGGCTTCAGTATTGGGGAGCTCAGAATCAGTTTTACACCTTAGACAAGTAAAAACTTGCAATATTAACATTAGCGTGTTAGCATGCTGACGTTAGCATTTAGCTCAAAGCAGACACTGTGTCCAATAGGCTGTCTATCAGCAAGAGTGGCAATACAAATCGTATCACGATTCAGTATATTGCGATTTGTTTTTATCTAATTTTATGAAAACTGTCGTAGCATAAAGAACACACCGTCGTATGAATACGTAAGTAAACACAAACATCTGTGTTAGTTTGTTTATTAAAACTAAATCTTACATCTCCACTGCCAGTGTAAGTACAGCCTCACCAAGCAGCTCGCACTACTGTAGACTTTTAATAGAGTTGAGAAGATCTGTCGATTATACCATAAGTTGATTGAGTAAATGGTATTGTATACATTTAAATCGGCTCAAGCACAGCTGAGTTGAGTCCATGTCTTTCCAGGTCATACACTGAAATGTAATGAAATGTGTGTTTTTAGATGCTGTACGTTATACGACCAAACAGACACATTATTTTGTTTTCTATACTTCCTCTTTATGAATAAACAGAGACACGAATGTGAACTCTTGCACAGGAAGTCTATTCGAAGGAGTTTATTGTGAAATGAAGTGGAAACACTCATTTCAAATATTGTATTGGCTGAGGTTTAAATGCCTACTGAACATGTTTCCTTCCTACAGTAGCAGCAGATGTTGTTGTTGTTGTTGTTGATGATGTGTGTTAAGACTCCAGCATCAGAGATACAGCTGCAGGTTTTTCCATGAACCTTACAGCTCATTTCATTCACATGATCCGTGTGTGCAGAACCATCCCCCTGCACAGATGCCCGTACTGTAGACTGTGTGCTACCACATGCAGTTAATCTTCCATCCAGAGTCGATGTTCAATTCAAAGTTATAACACAGAGAGACCTGTATCGCTACAAACAACAAAATAAAGTTATATAAAACTTATTATTATAATTATTTGTTCGATGTGTTGAATAAAAGCTCCGATGCAACAAACACTGCAGGACACTAAAAAGAGAAATTCCCTTGAGACAACGATGAGACCAAAAAAAGATTACAAAGAGTGTTTGTTGTCTATTTTATAGCCTACTTTGTTGTTTTGTAAAAAAATAAATATAAATACATTAATCCAACAGCCTGGATGCAGAGCAGAGCTATTCACCTGCAAGTACAAGTTCACTTCAGCAGGTTCTTACTGTATTTTAGAATTACAGCCGATTATAAGAAATCAAATTACAGCTCATTACTGTATTCTTATACATTTACAACACAGTACTGGTCAGAGTTTTCTCAGTATTAGTTTCCTTTAATTAGTGTGTATACGCACTGGTCCTTTAAATTAAAAACCATATGAAAGAGGAGCAGAAAACGAAGAAAAGAAAACAGTAAAAGTTCATTCAGGTCTAGTTTTGTGTTGTACTGTCACATATTTCTATTTTAATACATTTTTGAGGATGCATAAGGAATATTGTCGCTAACTGCTACAACTGTTAAACACAGATGTCCTCAGGCCATCCAGAACCGAAATCAGTGGAATTATAACTTTAATAATTTGCACATATCATTTATTTTATATGCAAATAAACTGCTTGCAGAACCGTTCAAGAATTCAGTATCTTCATACTCTGTCTCAAAGGAACTAACAGAAAATGAATGACAACCACCCGATTTCAAACCTCAGGAAGCCGTTATTACTCAGAACATTGGTTGACTGGCACTCACTGAAATCTGAATGCAGCAATAAACTGATTGAACACAGAACACGGCTCTTCTTTATCTTTAAGTTGGACAGTGACTGACACTTCCATCAGCTCAGATGGAGCACCCAGATAATTCCTGCACCTCCCAGTAGCTGACAAAAATGATTTCCTTCCATCTCTTGTACCTTTAGATTGATCTTTGCAGTTGGTCCTTATTTCTCCCGAGGAGGGTTCAGGAGAAACATAACATTCAGTAATCCCTAAGAATAAAAGAATATGATTTATTTCACGGGAGATAAAGAAAAGACGGTTGTGAGCAGCAGGAGCTTCCTGTGGGCTACAAGATGTCTGATACGATTACTGTGACACACTGAACCGTCTTCACTTCAGCTCCAGATGTTGGAGCTCGAGGAGAATCTGAGATATTAAGTAAACTAATTACGCAAAACAAATGAAACTTGTTTACATGCCACAACACAGCAGTTCAGAGACACTCCACACTTAAATAGATCTAGGTGAACTAAACTATATGACTGTACTGTTTAATATATATTAAAAAAAACAGTGTTAATGGCCATTAATCTTTAATCTCTTGGACTTTTAAATGTAAACTGATGGAGACACATCATTCACAGGAGGTTATGCTAGCTGTTGCTAACCCTCTACTCTGTATGTTTATATTGTGGCGCAGTGGTTCGGGCTTCAGATGCTGTAGAAGCACCGGACTGCAATCTTTACCTCAATCCCTCACTGACACATACACACACACACACACACACACACACACACACAGAGAGTTAGCCTCTTCGAGCCACTAGCTTAGCTACAACAGAGCCGTTAGTTTTGGTACAACACAGAACATTTTACAAACGGCGCGAATGTGCTTCTAGTGACTGTAAAAGCTTCAGCAGTCTCTCTGGGTGCATTTACACTTAATCATGCAGTAACATTCTTTAAATTTAGGACACACTGTAAATCCGTTTACATACTGTAAATATACAGTCGTTTAAAAATGTGACCAGTACTGTGTTTTAAGTTTACATAACTACATTAATGGACTGCATTTTTATTTCCAGTAATACACTTATTCTAAAACACAGTAGAAAAAGAAACTGTAAAAAATGCTGTCTAACAGTGTACTACCTCATTTAACTACAAAAAGGAAAGAAAGGTGTCCGCTGGCTGGAGGGAGCTTACTAATAACCTACTTGCTGTTGGCTATATTTTATGTAATTTCCAGCAAAGAAACATAAATATCACAATACCAACAAAGCAATTAGATAGGTACGTGGTTTCTTTACATGACAACATTAGTGTATATTAGCTTTGCTTTATCAAGCGGTATCAAAGCTAAGAAGTGTATTTCCTATAGTATAAAACCTTCCCAGCTTCCCTGGACTCCACATAGACCACAGTTTATGCTCTACATGTTGTGATTGAAGCTGTATTGTTCGGTTAGACCAGCTGTCAGACCTGCAGACCTCGTCGTCATCGAGACTAATTCCTAATAAAAGTGACTGAGCTGAGGCTGAGCTGCTCGTATAAAACTCAGACGTGTCAGATGCAGCAGCGCCGAGGACCGACTCTCTGCTCTCAGAGAAATATTTGTTTTCCTGCTTTAGATGCCGCCATGCTGCTCTGCTCCGACTGTAGAGTTTGTCTCACAGGAGGCAGAGCTCAGTCTGTTTTACATTTCACACAACAACAGACCGGGGAGAAAACAACAGACAGAGCGAGAGAGAGAGGGGGAGTATCATAGTAAGAGACAGAAAGGAAGAAAGAGGGAGGGGGAGAAGGAGGTTGGTACACATGGTATAAAGAGCAATGAGGGCAGTTTTATATCAAAATACTGATTTAAAATTCATGAAATGCCATATTTATCTTACATTATTAACAGTAAGTGTGTTTACATCCACCTGTTTTTTATGCACACTGTCAGTCTGTACATAACAAAAAACATGGAAACGCCGTAAATAGGGAAAAAAAACATTGGAATATTGTTTTACGCTGGTGGCTTTTATCAAAATAGGGAATAATAAATGGAAACAGTCTGGTTTTGGAGAATACCGTTTCCTTTTGTAGTTGGTTTTTTTGCTTTTAAGCTGTTTTCAAGCTGGAAATAATCACTTCCTGTCGGGTTAGAAACGTTCTGTATCCAGATAACGTTTAAAATATGTTTCTGAAAAGATTTTAGTTGAGAAAAGCAAATGGAAACAGAATCTTGATCCATATTTGATCAGCACTGCCTGGTTTGACAGTTTGAGCTGGACAGTAGGGTTGGGCGATTGGACGATTATATCTGCTATCAAGTCAGTTGCGGTTGCTTTTTTGACTGATTTCTCGGGCAATTATTGTCATATTATTTAGCTAATTTAATGGTCTACCTCCAAAGAATGAGAGCCGCTGCTCAGCTCCAGACTCTCTCTCTCTCAACAGCAATGTAACATCACACACTGAGTGAGGCAACAGTGAAAGAAAAAACTGTTGTAGAACCAGAATATTTCACATCTAGCTCTGTGAATTAAGGGTTTATTTTGACCAAGACTCTGACATAGGGGGTGAAGAAGGAGAAGGGCGAGAGGGAGGTTGGGCATCGGAGAGGCAGCGACAGTGCGAGGAGACAGAATATTTTCACATCTAACTCGGTTAGACAGCAGAGTTGGTGATTGTTAGAACAGTGAAAAGACTAATAAAGACTGCTTTGGTTAGTTTTATTTTGTTGAGTTTGAATGAAGTGTCTTTTGCAAGGACTTAACGAGGCAGTTAAGCTGGTATTAGTTCAGTAAAAAATAGAAACTTAAATTAAGTTCACCTGTATTTTTCTGTTTACAGAGGAAAATCAATGTTTCTTTCTTGATGTTTTGTGAGTTTATTTTGTTTATTATTTTGTGCAAATACTATATGGACGAAAATTACAGTACATCGCTGAGCATGACAGCTATAAGAACAGCGGTAAAATTTCAGATTTTACTGCCTGGACCACGAATAGAAAGACAGAGGTTAAATAAGGTATCTATCTAGTAAGTTTCCAGGGAGAAAAACTGAACCGCACTGACCTCTGCCCTGGATCTACAGCACTGGCCTCTGCCCTATATCCGTCCTGTCCTCTGTCCCTGTCAGCGTTAGTCTGATATCTTACTGCCTGGACTACCAATACAAACCCAGAGGTTATTATTTCAATCATATTCTCAATCAGCAAATCACTGCTAGATATTTTCCTCAAATTGTTCTGCTTTAAGTTGAAAAGACAAAGAGAGACAGATGAAATAAGTAAGCCAGACAGAAATAGAAATGCGGACAGGTAGCTTCACAGGAGAAGACAAAGGGAGACAAAATGAAAAGGGCAAACAAAAGACAGACAGACAGACAGACAGAGATAGACAGAGAGAGGGGGGTTTGTCGGTAGTAACCAGAGGGCAGGTGGGATCAGCTCAGGTGCAGCAGCTCCATCATTCAGACTCTGTTCACGTCTGGTTTAGAAAAATAACCTGCAGCATCGAGCAGAATCAGAACACACCTAAACTACAACTGCTACTACTACTACTACAATTACTACTGCTACTGTTACTTCAGATTAATTATGCAAAATATCACCAACAGATAAATTTGTATTATATTACATCACTAATAATCCAGTAATATGATCTGAAATTGGTCATTTAGCACAATGAGTACTTTTGGTACTTGGTAGTAATATTTGTTGCTAATACTTTTATGACTTGGTTAATTTTTTGGGCTCCTATGTTCAGTCAAAAATATAAACCTTTTTTATAATGCATCCTCCAATTTGCACTGAAAAGAAAAAAATAGGAACAAATCGTCTCTCGTTAAAAAGTACAAAACGTTCGTGTTTGGTTAAATAAAGCGGTAAACTGGAGTTAAATGAGTAATGTGTGTCCGTTAGTATCAACCTTTGATGTCTGTTCTGATCAAGATGTTTCACCTTGCTGAGTTGAACTCCCTGAACACTCCTGCAGTACAAAGACTGCTCCGACTAAATCAAAGGAAGAGATTCTGTCAGATGAGAGGTGAAGACCCATGTATGCATGACTCAGCAAAAACACTGGCACTTGTTGATTAAGAACTGCTGCGAACCGTCTGGCACGAGCTGGAAGCACTTTTTGGGATTCAGCAGCACTGTTGGGCACTTTTTTTTTTATATTCAAAGCTTCAATTGAAGGTTTCGAAATGAAGTTTGAAATATGTGTTGTCATATTTAATGATGTAATAACCCCAAATTAAATTTTAAATACCCTCTAAGAAAATCATTCAATTTGAACAAAGTGATTAATCAGATTAGTCTTTTAAGGTAGAAAATTGGTTGGTTGCCATTGTTGACAGTGGCTGTGGTTGAGGGAACTAGGGAGTGAATGAAGAGAGCACCGTTAGCAGTGAATCAGAGAAATAAAACTTAATTACATTCTAAATAAACACGGCTACACCTCCGCACAATCCTTCGAGAAAGAGTCACATTGGCAGATTTTGTGTGAAAATGTGCAGCTCAGCCCTGACATCCTCATCTTTTTTTTTCCACAACCCAAAGTTATTCCGTTTACTGAGGACTAAAGAAAGCAGAAAATATTCACGTTTGGGAAGCTAAACTCAATAACTAAATTTTTGACAACTAATTGATTAAAAGACCTGCGCAGCATTCGAATGCTAAATTAAAATTTAAATGTCAACGTTATGAATGAAGCTTTGAACTACTGGATAAAGCCCAAAACTAAAAATGAGAGAGCACTGTTAATGAATTTTTAATCTCAAAACGACACTAAACTGTGTTTAATATGCAGCAAAATGTAGTTTGGATCTTAAAGATGCAGAGTAGGGCCTTACCTATCACTGAGCAGCCTGGGGAGGAGATTTATATACTTTTAGTTTTTAGGACAATTCCATCATTTTGAGACTAAATTTGACTAACAGGATTTAGTATTAACTGCTAGAATTCATCGCCAGGCAGTTTGGAGCAGCATCTAGAACTCCATGTTGGGAGAAGACTTTATTTACAGGTCCACAATTTTATAATATCCCCGGTATCAATACAGTATATACCGAGGAAGTTTCCAGGAAAGAAATATGAAATAAGGTTATAATTATGCTGAACGACACAATTAGTGTTAAATTATTGAACTTCTCTAAAACTTGTGAAATAAAGGTAATATTAGTATGATTACCGTTACTATTATATGAATCAAATGGACAATATAGATCTCTGACCTGTATCTACAGCACTGACATCTGCCCTGTATCCGTCCTGAGCTCTGTTGCCTAGTATTATTGTCAAATGGACTAAATTAAATCTTTATTAACTATCTCTGAAAGTAATATATAATAATAAATAATATAACATTTTTGGAATTCATTAAACTTATGAAATAAATGTATTAATAATATTATTATTGTTACTATTATATTAATTAAATAGACAGTACAGACCTCTGACAGCAGTGATCTATGCTCCTTATCTAACATGTTCAGGCAGCATCTACACAACCAGTTTATAACAAACTATAATGTAGTTTTAAGCAGAGATAAGGACATATTTAAGTCACTCACAGCGGGTTGGGCTAAACAATATGTCTGCTAGCACAACCTTTATAAAGGCTTACAACAGAAGGCAGTTGAACTGAGTGTCATTATATCTGGCGATTTATATTCAGGTGTAATAAGGCCAGCTGGTAAATGCAGCGTTTTGTGCGGAACAAAACAAGGTCAGCACATTGTTCTCCAGACCTCCTGTACTGTACTGAACGCTCCCTGGAGCCAGAGTCCATTTAGTGCTGAGCTCCCTCTGGTCTATGTCCATTTACTGCTGCTGTCTGCTCTTTTAAAGCCTGCCTCCAGTTGCTTCTATTTCCCTTTCCTTAAATCCCCAGTCCGCTGAATGAAGTCTGGATGATGGAAAAATTATGCACTGACCCATGATGGCGACTACAGCCTTCACAAACCTGGAGGAGACTCAGGCAGCCCAGTCGAATGTCATACTAACAACACCTAATGTTACATCAACTAACCACCAAATCTAAAGTCATTACCCAATAAAAACATGTTACAGTCCAGTGGGACACAAACATAACAACAATAATAATAAGTGCTTTCTGAAAGTATTTGATTGAAATAATAATTCATTCTTTAGAGAGGAACTGAGTTAGCATTTGAGCACCTCTGGTTCCGCCTTCTCGAAATCAATGGGTTTTTGTTTAGATGTCTTTAATAAAATTTTCAAGTTTTGTTCTACAACATGAAATACTTCAGTAAATACCCTACCTGGGAATTTTGAAGCTTTTATGTGTTTTAAAAAACGAACGCACTAAAAACTGCTAACAAGTAGCTAAATGTGACATTAAACGTCAGCACACTGAACACACTTATCTACTCACTAGTTTGTCTTTATAGCCTCATCTTATTTATACCTGTGCTCCTGTGAACTAGTCTGGTGTTCATTTGTGAAGATTGTCTTGCTGGACAAAATGTGTAAGTATCATAAAGCTTTCTGAAATCCTGTTGGCTTTTTGTCAAAGGAACCAAGAAGATGCTAACTTCCAGATTGGTCAAATACAACATCTCTGCGGCTCTCTATAACAGAAAGACCTGGAGTTCAGTCAGAAGCTGAACAAAAACATGATGCCGAAAGTCCACGCCAAAGGGAGTTACTGTGGGAGCTGTACTGGGGAGCTGACCAATCAGAGCAGACTGGGCTTCTTACAGAGAGGATGAACAGAGGGGCAGCCATGGCCAGTACAAGAACAATAATGAGATCATTGTTGCAAGCAAATCTTTTATAGCAGACCCCTCAAATACAAGTATGACCCTGAAAAGGGGCATAATATGAGAAATGTATAAATATATAAGAAAACTTCCTGCACAAACACACTGCTTGTTTCTCTTTAATATATGTGAAACTCCATGAATCAAAAGCTCTATTTTATTTAATCTAGTAATTTTGGAGCATTAAAGGGCAGAAAGATCACTAATGAACTATCGGCGTATAAATTTGTCTACATCCACACCCAGCAGAGACAGAGAAACATGATCATTTATGTATTTCGATTGGTGCGTACGGCCACCCGATGAATGTAGTGTTAAGTTAGTAATATTCACTCTGTTTTCACTCTTTTGTCTCTAATAACTCCTGAAGGAAATATCCAGCTTTTCAGAGCTTGTTTGAATCCAACCTTTGCAGATCAGGGTCTGGGATCCATGATAAAAATCAATTTTCATGTCTGTGACATTTAAAAAGAAAAGTTTAACGTCAGACAGCAAGACTTCGGTTTCTGAACTCACAGGCGTAGGTCATGGCGAAGCTGCTCCCCGTGTCCACCATGTCCACTTGTGGCACCAGTTTAGGGACGTCCTGGTGTTGCGCCAGAGCAAAACGAAACACCTCGTACTCATGGGAGCCGGTGGGGAAAAGGCCTCCTGTTTGACAAACACACAGAGACACAGTGGGAATGAGTTCCTCTCCCAAAGCAACCAGCACGGATGAAATAACTGTTAACAGAAAGGCAGAGTTTGGGTTTAAAGACGGAGCTACTCATCGGTTTTAGGACTAGAAACTATGATTGTATTAATAAACTCAATTCTTGAGCATTAAATGACTGATACAGCACTGTGAGTGTGCACTCTTTAGATGATGTATATTTTAAAAGGTTGAGCAGCATTTGAAGGTATTATTTATTCTAGAACAACAGTCTAAGAGTGAAAGTTTCTGCTTCTTTCTACCAGTTTATTTAAGAGTCTTTCCTCTTTGTTTTTTGCAAATTGCTCCGGGTACATTTGAGTTTAACATTGTCACTAAAATGAACGACCATGCTTTGCAGTAATTGTGGTTAAAAGCCTCTTTTCTCATTCTATCAATTGTCCTGGCACTCACACACTCTCAACATAATAGTTTTGAGGGTCACGGAGGAATTATCTAAACACTTAACCTCGGACTGATTGACCCTCCTGTCTCCTCTGTGGTGAAGTGGGAAATATATATGTATTTATATTACTGCACAGCTGTACAGGGATGGCTCTGGTGAAAATGAACTTTTAGTTTCTTTTTGTACAGAAGCTGTAAATGAATATTTGTTCTCACAAAGAATCAGACATCATTTTGTTGAAGCTAATTAAAACTGCAATCGGGCCCTCTTACTGTGCACTGTATGGAGCGTGATGCGGTCGGGTTATGCACTAGCGTCATGTGTAAAGAATGCTCCGGGTGGGACTGTTGTCAAACGTAATGTGGTGCAGATTGGACAAAGTACACTGAAGTTATGACAACTTCCTGTTTCATTGCCCCGCCACTATCACAAATAGCACAACATTTGACCGTGAAGGTGTTTAGATTGCACTGATTTGAAGTCGATCAGTTCTCCAGGAGGAGCTTGTGAAAATACAACCACCAAAAATGACCACTAAATTAAAAATGGCCGACTTCCTGTTGGCTTTGGGGTATGGGTCCAAGAGGCTTTTTTGTGTGTCTCGTCATAATACATGTGCACACTAATTTTCATACATATCAGTAAAACGTGCCTTAGGGGGCTGCGTTTAGGAGGCAGGAGAAATAATGTTACACACTCATGAAAATAATAATAAACATGATGAAACAACAAATTCCTTGAGTATGTTAATGCAGTCGTGATGTGAGTGTATCCATAAATATTTGCCTCTGAGATGTTGTGGAGCAGAAGTAAAGTAGGAAGGGATGTATCGATAATAACTGTGATATCTGAAAGTTAAATATTTATATTGTGTCAATAATACACATATAATCCAGCACCTCTTGAATCATTTATTTCCATTCTTGTGTACACTCAAACATAGTGGCCGTAATTCATTTGGAAAAAATGTTACAACAGGTGAAAACACAAACGATAGGACCCAAATGCAGAACACGAGACAGGATCTCGATACAAAAATACACAGACTTTACTTGCCAGAGAACGTGTTCGGTACACAGGAGGTCAATCCAGACAAACAAACAAAGCCAGTGGAAAAGCCCAAAACCCAGGGCACACAACACGAGGAAAAACAGGCTTCACACGGAGGAACAACGACAAACTGGCAACGAGGGGAAGTAACACAGGGAATATACACACCCCACAGGTGATTACACACAGGTGCAGACAATCAGGGCCGACCAAACTATTACAAACAGCGGGAAAACACAAAGGCAGGAAGTGAACTGACACATAATAAAACAGCTCTGGTGTTTCTGAATCTGACTGATAGCCCAACATTTCTAGTATTTTCAAATGTTCTACAGATATCGCAATAATATCGTCAGCGTGAGTTCTTTTGGCCACAATGGTCGTGTTGTGAAAATCCGATATTGGGACAGCTCTTAAAGTAGCATGAAAAGGAAATACTCAAGTTCCTCAAACGCTGCATTAAAGTGACCAGAAATACAACACAGAAGTCCCAGAAGTGACAGATTAATTAAAATAAATTGTGGTGATACTTTTGTAAGTCAAGTCTTTATTTATACAGCCCAGAAAATTGCCTCAAAGGGCTTTACAGTCTGCGCAACATATGTCGGCTTCTGTTCTTAAACCGCCAGTTTGGATGAGAAAAACCCTTTAATGTGGGTTAAAGAACATCAGAGGAGGACAGACCCGATCCACATACATCATATACACAAATTATGATGATGAAAATACAAATAAATGTAGATTATAAAACGTATGTGAAGAGTTAAAAATGGTAATTAATCATTTGAGTGTGATGATGTTTATTTACAGTAAAATGCCGTTTATATTTTATCTAAAGCAAACTCTACAATATAGAGATACTTATAGGAATATTATTGGAATAGAATATGATTTATTCATCAGAGCTATAAAGGCTGGAAGCGGTCCATCTGCTCTGACAGAAGGGCTCCCTGATTCAATAAATACATGCAGAGGAAACCAACGTAACTGATTTTCAATGCTCAGGCTCACTGGTTGGTATGCGGCTGCAGTAATGCAGGTTAGCTGAACTTGATGCCACATCAGCACCAAATCCTGAGAGGAGAGTGCAGCGGGAGTCTGGCCCCCGACGGATGAATCACATTAGAACTTCATATTGGGAGAGTGACACGCTCTGCAGCCCCCAGCTGACTGATCCACGCTGAAACCAGCCGAGGTTCAAATGGGAATAAAAGATCTGATGGAGGATTCATCCGGCGTGCCAGTGTGACATTATTGATACTGAATACAGCAAATAGAACTGATTGATTGCTTTAAGTGAGTGTGTGACGCCCAGCCTGTATGTGGAGAATCATCATATATGTTAATTATTCGAATTAAACAGGTCACACTGTTCCATTTATATAATAATATGTCCTGTTATAAACAGTACAGTGTTCTCTGGATTTACCAGTGGGAGAAAGAAACTAAGTACATTTACTCAAGTACTTATGTACAATTTTGAGGTACTAACTTGAGTATTTCCATTTTTTACTACTTTATTAACAGGTTAAATTAAATAAACAAATATATCAATGAATATAGTACGACTCTGTCCACTGCGCTCCTGCTGGGCGATATACCGGGTGAACCAGGTATACCGGTTTTATTTTCCCACATGATATTAATTCTTCATTTACCGCTGTGCTGAAACAATAGATGCAATAGAACATTTGAGAAGTCTTTAAACACTTAAATACTTTGATTATGTCAGTTTATACTGTTTCTATTTTTATATGTTTTGCTTTGATGTCATATTTTATTTTTAAGTGGTGGTTTTACTACGTTGTGAAATCGTTCTCATTCTGATTCCTTCACATACAGCGATCAAAGCATTCAGTATGTACATGGAAATGTTTTATATTCTATGTGCTCCTCACAGAATAAGCCAGTATAAACCTATATAAAAACTGAATGAATGAATGAATGAAAAATACCTTCATATAGCCTACTGCCAGAATCTGAAAACTATCAGGCTGCATCGAGGCTCAATCCTGTGTTTCTATCTGACTCTGTGGTGCTGAGTCCTACAATATTCCTGTTAGAGGAAATCAGTCGAGGTGAAAACAACATGACTTTACTTTTACACAGCTGAACTGTCGTTGGGGGAATATTCTATATTAAATATATATCATTTATATTTTCTTACTGGATGTTGCAGGAAGATCAAAGTGCAAGGAACACAAAATACTGTAAGTCACAACATGAATATATGAATAGTAAGACACTGTAAGTCACAGAGGGAATCCCAGCCACTGGCATTATTACAGGAGAGCTCAGTGGGGATCCACAAACACAAGTCACGACAATAATACGATCCCAGAAATATCACAGGGAATGTTGCAGGGAATGTTACAGGGAATGTGAAGGGAATCACTTTTGTCAGAGCTGGTGGAGTGTCAGGTTTCCAAAAATCATTTAAAGTCCAAATATTATATAAAACTGATATAAATGAGTTCTATGTGAGGGTTTCTATTGATCCTCACACAGTGCGTCATTGTGTGAATATAATCTTACACACTGTGAGTTGTAATCTGGATGCAGAAAATGTTTCCACATATTAAAGGAATACAGTAAGAAATGAGATCCAGCAGGGTCCGGCAGCCGGGTCTGGCACCGGTCCCGGGGCGCCCCTGGGTGCGGGGCTCACTCACCTATGTTGATGTTACTTGGGAAACTTGTGCCGCTGCAGAGCCCGAGCAGCGGCAGCAGCAGCAGCGGGAGGAGGACCGAGGACACCGGGAAGCTCTGCAGCCGCATGTTTCCTCCAGCAGCACCGACAGGAGACACGGAACAACCGGCGTAATCCCATTCACAGCGGGGCCGGCACAGATCCACCGCAGCCCGGCCACACACTCACACATCCACCGGCAGTCTGCTCCAGTCTCTCTCTCTCTCAGCCTGTCTCTCTCTCTGTCTGTCTCTCTGTCTCTCTCTCAGGGGTTCCCTCTCAGCACACATCCATAGTTGGAGCGCAGAGCTCTGCAGCCGCGTCGACTCTGAGTGTCAGAGTGTTTGTTCACTGGTTCTGTACCAACTGCCCCCCCCCCCCCTCTCCTTTTGCCCTCTCTCTCTCTCTCTCTCTCTCTCTCTCTCTCTCTCTCTCTCTCTCTCTCTCGTTCAATTTAAATTCAATTCAGTAAGCTTTATTGACAGGAACCTGAGGGGAACAATAATCCCAGAGCACCAGAGATAATACAGTTCAATAATGTGAGGAGGAAAAACACAATTCATTTGGTAAATGAAAGAAATCAATGAATAAAAAGAGCAGTAAAGGCTGCACAGGCCGTTCTGGTTTAAAGTATAACTGTATCTTTCAACCTGGACTTAAGGAAGGGGGACAACAGGTTCTCCTGCCAGCACCGGTCGGCCCTGGTGTCCCTGCAGCAGTCTCACTGTGTCAGACTGTCTGTGTCTCACAGGAAGTGTCTCACACTGATGCCGAGTGTGGAGGACGAAGCTCTGAGGAAACCTTTTCATAATGTTTCTGTCTTTCTGAAGCAATATGAGACAGATAAATTCCTCAGGCTGTTTATGGATTCTGGTTTATGAACTGGATCAACTGTATCTTGGAGAGCGTGAATGTGGACTTTAGGTTTTGTGTTTTTTGGATTTATGTGTTTGTTTGTGTTTCTTTGTATTTTTATTATCAGTTGGAAAGTCATTTGTACAAAGTTTGTCTTCCTGTTTCGTTGTTGTTTCTGTATTTTGTTGTTAATGGCGGACGGTTACCTGCTGGAACGTTTGTTTTGTTGTTGATGTGTCTGAATAATCCCATTCACTCATTCATTGATTCATTCACTCATTCATTCACTGATACCCGTCACTGCTTTGTTGTATGTGCTCCTGCATTATGAGGTTTGTTGCTGAGGTTTGATTGTGGTTCGGTGTTGAGTGAGAGCGCTGCAGTCTTCCACCGTCGACGTACGTCCACTGTTTGTTTTCTTACTGACGGACTCACATTGTTAGTGTGTGACAGCGTTATGGAAAGGATCCTCACAGAGAACTGTAACACTTCTACCTCTCCTCGTCCGCTCTTCAGCGTGTCGTCTTATCCGTACACAAATATTGACAGCTCATTCTCAGTGAGTCCGTCCAGCTCAACCAAACTCAGATCAAACTGTCGAACAGTGCTGATCAGATATGGATCCAGATTCTGTTGTTGACTGTTTCTCAGATCTGTTCACAAACACATTTTAATACCAGATCCTGTGTGACCAGGCGAGTCGCCATTGTTTCCTGATACGGACTGCGCAGCCAATGAGAGCAGCTCAACTCGCAGTACGTGACCTCCGCTGGCTCCGACTGACTGTCTTGGCGACGACGATGACGGCAAACAGTCAACAGGTCCGCCATGAGTTGTGACCTGATCTCTTCTCAGAGTGGGTGATACCTTCATTGACTTGATATTTGCATTGTTTGTGAAAGTACTTATGACAACAACAACGGTTTAGAAAATATATATCTTGCGGCGAGGGTGAAGCGAGGGAGTTACAAACTGTTCCTACACACTGGAGCTTTAACAGTAACGTTTTACAGTGTATTTTATATTTTGGTGCTTTCGTTTCCGATGTTGCTATTACATTAATTGATTCACATATCTATTAATGTACACTATCCGTCTTTATCGGGACCAAAGGAAAGCAGGCACAATGACATCTACAGTTTCTAATCACAAAATGGCCGCCCTCCTACACAGTTTGCCCACACGAGGAATAATGGTGACGCTGATAATCCCCTTCTATTCACTTCCTCGCCAGCCAATTTACTGAGACAAAACAAAGAGAGAGAGGAAAGCGATCTCCCTCTTTCATCCGCATCCCTGCCCAATTAATTTATCTGCACTCGACAAACAGGCTAACGGCAGCGTAGGTGGATCCGCTGGAAACAAGACGATCAACTTCTTCTGGAGAACGCCTGGTTCTCCGTTATCTTCCAGCAGCTGCTGTTTGATGTGTTTGTTGCAAATATCTAAAACCATTATTGCACCCAACCGTGATAGTGTCTGTGTTACTGGCTGAGGACGTCTGTAATAGTTCCCAATGTAAAACTGTTCACAGTGAAGTCTGTGTGTAACTAAACAGCAGGAGCGTCACTGTGGAACATTTCACTGTAAACAGAAGTTCAGTAGGAGGCAGTAAAACACTATCACAATACAGCAAGTAACAGTAATATTAGCACTAATAATACTAATATTAGCAGTAAAAGCAGTAGTAATAGTGATATTAGTATTAATAATAGTAATATTAGCAGTAATATTAGCAGTAATAATAGTAATATTAGCAGTAATAATAGTAATATTAGCAGTAATATTAGCATTAATAATAGCAGTAATATTAGCAGTAATAATAGTAATATTAGCAGTAATATTAGCAGTAATAATAGTAATATTAGCAGTAATATTAGCAGTAATAATAGTAATATTAGCAGTAATATTAGCAGTAATATTAGCAGTAATAATAGTAATTTTAGCAGTAATATTAGCAGTAATATTAGCAGTAATAATAGTAATATTAGCAGTAATATTAGCAGTAATATTAGCAGTAATAATAGTAATATTAGCAGTAATAATAGCAGTAATATTAGCAGTAATAATAGTAATATTAGCAGTAATATTAGCAGTAATAATAGTAATATTAGCAGTAATATTAGCAGTAATATTAGCAGTCACTGATGAGCCTCCGCTCTCTTTGCCTCCTCGGCTCATTCAGACTCTAATTAGCTGCGTGTGATTAGCCGAAGCGGCACAAAGCAGCGAGACGTCTGGTTTATCTGCACATGAGCAACATCAAACAGTCCAATCTGCTGCCTGCTGACGGGCTGCTGCTGGAGATGGAGCCGCGATAACACTCGTCCTCTCCCCCGAACAACAAGGACACATTTGTTCGGGCCTGAAGACAGAGTTTGTTCCTGATGCTGATTATAAGCGCCGGAGGTCAGACGGATTCATCCATTAATTCCTCCTGTAATCTTTACATTTATATCTCTGTTATTTATTTATTCTACGCGAGCTTTTTGTTTATTTGGATGAAAGAAGAAACTTTAGTGTAAATTCTGTGAGTGCAGAAACATAATGTGGACATATTGATTTATTATTGTCAGTGAGAGGCTGTACACTGTAAATCCAGATACAGTCATTTAACTTCACTTTGTACATTTTATTTGTACAGTGAAAACAAAACACCAAGTAAAAAGTTATTCATCAGGAATGTTTCTGTAAGTTAGTCTCACTTAAAATGACTTTTATTTAGCAGCTTAATCAAGATTTTCTTTAACCTAAAAAACTGAGTTTGTGTGAACCTTTTCTTATGTCAACGGCCCGGATCATAATCTCGCCCCCCCCTCGTATGTACCCATACCATACATCATTGGAAAGCTTAGAATCTCGTCTATTCATTGATCAAAACGCTTTTGGGATACAATCACAACAGCAGGCACAATCGGCGCCTCAAACTAGCAAGAAAGCAATCATACAATTGAGCCAACTCACCCAAGAAGCCTCATTGTAATCCTGGAATCAGTAATAATAATAATAATCCAACAAAAACAGTCCTGTTTCAGTACCAAAGGTCCAATATATCCACTCCAGTAAGATTTATTGTCCATCTACATGAGCACATAGATAAATGCCCATGAACAGCAGTTTCTTAGAGTGTTATCTTTTAAACGAGACCAAAACCATTCATATACTGCAAATGGTTGAAGAACAGCTTTAAATTTACTTTGGGTAAATGTTGTTTTTAGGCGTTTTTACATACACGGTCAGTTCCAACAATGTTTTGAGATAAATGTACTTATCTGGTTTTACAGTGTAGGTCATGAAACGGCACATAAAACAGAAAAATGCCAAATAAAAATATTTTTCGACAGATTTAGCATTTAGTAACATGAAAAGTGGCAGGAAGTGTATGAACGGTTGATAGACCCTAACCCAAGGCATTGTGGGATTGCCGGTGGACGGCTAACAGCCTCGCTAACAACAACAATGACATATGTAAAGAAGGACGACATGACAGCTCTCCAAAAGTGAATCCAGACCCTCTCTATCGCCCCCTGGTGGCCGACTGCAGTGTCGCTCATAAAGCCTCCATGTCAGCAGGAGGACAAACAAAAAATCTAAATCAAATAAATGTTTCCCAAAGATGGTTTCTGTCATTTTAGGTCGTTCTTATCACGCTGATGTTTTCTCAAGTGGAGACGACCATCTTTTATATGTCGATGGCCTCGACCCAAGGCATCGTGGGATCGCACAGCCATGCTAACAACAACAATGGTTTTCAATACAATTCAATTACTGCAATTCAATAATCACAGGAAACATTTGTTGTCAGAGGTTAAAAGAGAAAACAAAGATGTGTGAGTGAGGTCGGTTGCTTTGGGACTGTCAGCCGTCACATGTTGAGTAAAAACAAACCTCAGACGTTGTTTTATCCGTTTATTCTTCAGTATTTTATAATCCGTGTTGCTGTCATGTAATCTAACAGGAATAAAGTCCTCACATGTTTTCATCCTCTATAACCTGCTCTATTTATCTGTTCAGATAAATATTTCAGTCTGTGCGTTTAAGTCGCCGCTGTCGGACAACCAGCTGCTGCTGCTGCTGACAGTCGATGTTTCTATACATTAACTGATCTGAAACAAGCAGCAACCTCATGAAAGAATGATGCTTTTAATCTGCAGTTTTCCATAAAGGACGATGGGAGGATGAATAAATGATGATGGCATTGTGCCCACACAGCAGTATTGTGCCCATGCAGAGTGTGTGTAATGTGTGTAATGTGTGTAAAAGCTGGTTTACAATGCCCGCCGCTCATATTCACGTCCTGTGAGCGTAAATCATGGATGTGGAAGGGAAGTGTACGTTCATCGCTCTGTTGTTCTGCATCACCCCAACCCACCCCTCACCCCTCCGTCCTTCCCCAGCCTCACCTGTCACTTACATTTACATAACAGCCATCCAGCTGATGTGACCCACACATTCAGAGCGCCGTCGTACAGCTGCAGTGCCACTCCGGACACAACCCGAGGATTCATCCTCTCATCACCTAAACGTCTCGTGTGACAGCGGTTTGGATCAAAATGAAAAATAAATGGATCAAATTCTGATTGTGAAATGAATCATTTTGCTTTTGGTTGTGAGGCTCAAAGCCCCAAAAGTTTAGAAACCACTGGTTTAATATTTAAATATGTATCGTATTTCTACATAAGCTAAACAACAAATATGACGTGCAGAACTTGACGTGGTTCCTGAATAACACAAAAACATCAGGACCGTAATGTTGGTGACGTAATGCAGTTACTGAAGTTAAAATGGATGTTTCAGTGGGGGATTCATTATGACATGTTGTTTTGTTAGTTTGGAATAATAATAATGTATATATTTTATATCTATAATAACAATAATAACAATAATAATAATAATAATAAGAAGAAGAAGAAGAACAACAACAACAACAACAGTGATAATGAAGGTTTCTATGCATTGACATCAACTTGTTTATGTTTTTATGTAAAATCCTGACCTGGAAACTAAAGTTTATAACGAAGACCTCACCTTCAACTCATCATTTGCTCCTTCTTTGACTCAAACTCTTCCTTTTTGTTTATTCTTTCTTTTTCTCTTTTGTTCGATTACAGGAACCACTGAGTCTCTGACCTGTTCGAGCTTCATCCCCCGACCTTCACCTTCATCCATCATACGCAGTACACCTTTCTAATTCCACATCCTCGTTGGCCTTGGTCTTTGTTAGAGAATGGAAATACTTGAGTAAAGTACAAGTAGTTCGCAACTGAACTGCCACAGCTGCATGAACACTGTGTGCAACCGACTCGTATTCCGGCAGCAGTAAACATTCAATTACCCTCAACATAAAATATTGCTGTCTGTATTTTGCAGTTTAGCACAAAGGTTCACATCCATTATGTCTGCCAGCTTGTTTATAATTGTTCATAACTGTGACTGTGCAGCCATTGTTGTTATTGATTGTTTCTTCCTGCAGCCCGAGCTGAGAACTGACCTGTAAACCCAGAGCTTCCCTCCAGGTCCCTTTCACTGGGAACAGTTGGATATCTGCGGGTTGCTCGGAGGCAGCGAGACGTAGAGCGATATTATGAACTTTCTGGTGACTTATAACGTGCACTTAAGTGTGCAAACGCACCATAAAACTTCCTGACAAAGACACTTTTAAAAGACATTGAAACAGCAGTGTTTGTGTCTGCGGTGGCTTTAATCTGACCCAGAATCAGATCAGACACCAAATGTGAATGAATGTTAATGAGTGCAGAGACTCAGGGAGCAACAAGCAGGTACTCGCAGTTACAACAGCATAAAAACTGTGCAGCAACACGATTCATCGCGGGTATGCTCCGGGGAACAGCAGCCAGGGGCGTTTCCAGACCTTTTGATGGGGGGGGGCTCTGACATATGCAGAAGTGGCGTGAAGTATGTGACTCAGCTTTCCACTCATTCAGATATCTTGAGGTCAGAGGTCAAGGGATCCCACATGTGGATTCAAAAGCATCAGAAGTAAAGTGAATCTATTCAAGCAATATTAAAGCGAAAACAAACTCATCTTGTTTGTGAGCGGCTGAGAAATAAGCGTCCTGATTCTGGACGCGCTGTGAATTTTTTACTTAAAATGCGACATCTTGTAGTTCTTTAATGAACAAACAAAAATGGCTCCTTGGCTTTAAAATGGAAAGACAGCACGGAGTGGAAGAGGGAAATCTACAAAACATATATTCTCTTATTTTTATTGACGAGGTCAGGATCTGCTAGTCACTACAAAATCAGCTTAATTCTGAACAGATTTGAATGAATTTTGGTTTGTTATTAATTGGACGTGATTCTGGTTTCTAGCTGGAATAAAGTTCAACGTGGTGAATTCTTTCCCAACAGTCAGTTTCCTGTCAGACAGTAATGTGCACCATGTGTTTATAGTTTATGCACCAGCTCACACACACTAGTACACATTAATAAATTGTTCATTCTGTATTTTGGCCATTAAGTGTTGCTCTGATTAGCAGTGGCTGTTCTGAATATGTTCTCTGTTTGAACGCCTGCAGCATTTTTCCAAGCGGAGACGTAGAGCTGATTGGCTCCGCCCCCACTGACTGAATGAATTCCAACCAGTATCAGGTTGAAGTTTATAACAAACTTTTATTAAAACGGGTTCAGAATTAAGCGAGTTACAGTCGATTGTGTAGCACAGTCTGAATCTCTCAGTGCTGTTAACTAGAGGATCTAAACTGAATCTGAAGTCCTTTGTCGCTCTGATATCACAACTCATTTTTCATCTCTTTGTGACGGGTGTTCCTGACGACATGTGTATTTTTGAGTTTTTCTATCATGCAAACAGGAGGGTGACATAATTCCCAGGATGCAACAGAAAGCACTCGTACACATACTGCAGGTGCTTCAGACGGTGGAACTACATCCAAGAATTACTGGACTCACAGCAGAGCTCACATCACTCATCCCCCTAAATCGTCCCCGGTGACATAAAAATAACAACCTCCTGTCATTCATTATTAAACTGCGCGGAGTTTCCCTTTAACGCGGGAGGTTCCTCTGCTGCTGAGAGTTCAGACAACCTCAGCATGTGAATCCATAACAGGTCCCGCATTAATAAAACATCCACACCGCCCTCTGGCTCCGTGTGTGTGTGTGTGTGGGCTGTACTGTGTGGAAAGTCACCTGACGTTATATAGTAAGTTATAGTTCATACATTCAACCTATAGACTGTATTCAGTATTAATATGATGACAGACTCTCAGATATGAATCCGAGCCTAAAGTTTAGGGAATAAAGTACTAACTAGCTAACATGATCTAACATTACTGAATGTCATGATATTATTGGTTGAAATCAGTTTGTGCTTACGTAAGCACACGTCACATTTTGTTTTACAGGATTTTGATATAAAAATAGAAAGAAATGTAGTTTTGTTGCGTTGTTTGACCTGCGAGGGCCCGTTCATCTCTTCCTTTCTTTTACGTGTCTGAATAAATATAACCAACAGAGTACTTTCACACTGTGAGTACATTTGGGAGCGTGTATTATCTGTAGTATTTGTTTTCTTGCTTCTGCTCGAGTAAAGAGTGCGTGCTACATTTGCCGCCTGTGTAAACAGGCAGAAAGTCAGGCCGGTGTAATAATACAGTAAAACAGGAAGTGAGGCTGATTATCAGTCACTCCATCAGTACGTAAGAGGCTGATTTTGTTTTTCGTTCCTCTCTGGGTAATCAAACGCCTCTCACTCCTCCTCTTGTGTGAAATCAAAGACTCTAATTGCCACGAATCACCGCGGCGTCTCAGCGTGGTCTAATTAACACAGCCGTCAAAGCAAAAGGTCAAATGAACTTCCTCCTCAATCATTCTTCCCGCAGTTCTCTGGAACACCTGAGCGAACCAGGAAGTCCTCGGTTGTTTTATTTATGGCGCACGAGCACATCGACGGGTCGCGGGTTCAGATCCGGCTCAGCGGCGCCGGCCCCGTTCTGCTCGCCGTCAGCCTGAATTGTTTACCAAAGCAGTTTTAACAAAAGCACTTAAGACAAAAAGCACTTTACGGAGCGCCGAAAGGCCCAAAATAACACGTTGCATCAACTCAGAACACATTACGGGGAAATGAGTTCATATGATTTCACTGCAGGAGAAGATCTGAGTGCAGCCAAAGGAGGAGGTGAACTGAGGAGATCCCTCCTTCTTTTCACCTCGTCCTTCCTCTTTTATCCTCATCCTTCCTTTCTGGGTTTCTATCCTCCATCTTTCACTGCTTCAGTCCTTCTTCCACTGCGTCCTTTTCAAAGCTTTCCATCATTTTACTCCTCTGTTCCTCACCTTTTCCCTCAACCTCTCCCGCCCCGGCCTTGTTTTTTGCTTTTGTCGTAAGTGAAAAGGTTGTCAGCGAATATTCTGTGTCACAGTTTTCAGAAGAATTCACATTTTTGTTAACAAATAAAACAGAATACAAACAGTAATGTGACAGACAAATGAAATGTCAGCAACTTCACCAGCGAAGAAAGAATTTTCTACAGTGTTTTTTTTTTTTACTGTATTTTAGGATTTTACAAATTTACAACACGGTACTGGTTGTCACAGTTTTGTCATTAAATGACTGTATTAGTTTAGTTTAATTAGTCCTTTAAATTAAAGATTGTATAAAAGAGGAGCAAAGAACGAAACAAAGAAAAGAAAAATAAACAGTTAATGTTTGTTCAGGTCTAGTTTTTGTGTTGTACTGTGACATTTTAATAAATGTTTGAAAAGGAAGTGCATAAGGAAAATTATCCCTTTGTAATTTCTTCATTATTATATTATTATTATTATTATTACAGTAATATTCTTTTAACAGGAGGATACACTGTAAAACATTTACCTACTGTAAATATGCAGTAATTCACTGACTGAACTGTGACCAGTATTCACTGATGATGATCACAGACGAGTTGAAACTGTGCAGCCAATGAGAGCAGCTCAACTCGCAGTACGTCACCTCTGTTGACTGGTATCGCCAAACTGGAGGCTCCAAAACGGGACTCCACAAACCAATGGGTGACGTAATGATTCACGCTTGTCCAGGACATCGTGATAGAAACGCCGTGATTCTCTCGCCGAGGTTTACTTATTCCACCACCAACAGGAGCACAGAGAGCTATTGCACTGTGAAAGAGGACTGATGCTGTTGGTGCTCCTGAACAGAGCCAGTATCATACACACCGCTTCGGACCGCCATGTTTGTTTATGTTCTTGTTACAGAAGTCGGCCACTAGCACCTCATTCCTTGTGATGAGATGTGACTGGTCAGGGCCCAACGTCTGGTCTGTCACGTCTTTCATCCAAGTCACATCCGAGTTTGTGACTCTGTAATGTGACACAGTGACCTGTAGTCTTCCTCCCTCTTCGCTGCCATCCTTCCTTCCTCTCCTCTGCTTTCAGGAAGACAAGAAAGTAAAGACTTCCTTTCACCGGCTCGACTGTCAGCAGTGGTTAGACCTCCAGGAGACGAGAGGAGGATGAGGAAGAGGAGGATTATAGAGCGGGGAGTTGAGTGTTTTCATTCATCTTTCTGGGTAATTTTTTTTTTTTTTTTAGTTGCGAGACCCCTACTGTGAGACCTGTCAAAGTAAGAGAGATGGAAAGAGATAAAAAAAAGAAAAATAAGTCGAGGGGAAGAACGCCTCTTTCCTCCCGGCGACAGCAAACAAACAACAACTGCAACAATCGGGGATGCTTAAAGCACTCTAAACATGTTTAATCTTTTTACTCTGCTTATCTCTTATTTCTTAAATGTCAAGTCATTTATTTTTCTTTTTGGTTTGATGTGTTTCCACGGTAACGGGATGCAGGGGCAGAACTTAAGGCTGAGAAAGGACTCAAACACTGCAGCTCGGTCAGTGGCCCTCCGCTTCAAAATATGACCTGTAGGTTCATTTCTGGATGCACCCGCCATCGGGAGTCAGGTGATGCCGAACAAAAAGAGAGAAAGTGGACAGATGGCTCAAACAAACACAGGACTTAAACCCGGAGAACGTTGAGGGTGCCATGTGTGAAACCAAAATATATAATAAATAAAACATGATACTCTTGAGGCAGTTAACATATTTGACCCGGGCTCCCGAGGGGCAATCTCTGCTTTCTATCGAATGCTTCATGATGGAGCTCTGATGAATACGGAGGTGTACAAACGGGCATGGGCAGATGAGTTGAATATGGAATTAAATGATGAAATTTGGGAAGAATGTCTACGTAACGTGCAAATGTGTACAGTTAACACCAGACACAACCTAATACAGTTTAAAACACTCCACAGACTCTATTATTCGCAGGAAAAGCTACACAAATTTTATGATATCCCACCAGTATGTAACCGATGTAAATCCAAGATAGATACTCTAGCACATTCTTTCTGGGCATGTAGTAAACTTCATTCATATTGGAAGTGTATTTTTCAGTTTTTTTTCTGAGGCTTTTGGTAAGAATTTGGTACCCAGCCCCTTGGTAGCGATCCTGGGGGCCACAAGTGTCCTATCCTCCGTCAAAAAATTTGAAAGAAGAGCTATTCAATTTGGGATGGTGATGTCGAATTCATTTATTTTTTTCTACTTTACTCTAATCCAAGATGTGCTGTGTTCTGTATGTTATGTGATCTTTGCAAGGTTTTTCCTGTTTTCTTTTTCCTGTTTTTTTCCCTCTCTCTTCTTTCTTTATTCTTTCTCTTGAAAATCAATGAACAAAATAAAATATGTAATAAATAACTTATGACCTTTCAGGGACACTGGAAGGAAGAAAATCTGTCCATATATTGACATCATACTAAATTCTAAATGCAAGATATTCATGGTTTTTGAATTATTTTGAATGACCAAGATGATTTATAGCCTATTAAATAGTTATTGACAACATTTTAAACAAATTTGATAACTTTTTAGTCAATAATGAATGAAAAAAACAAGGAAAACCTTGGTTCTTGCCATAAATACCAGTGTAAACATAAATCCCAGAGAGAAAAGAGAAGGTTTAAATTTTTTTATCTTTGTAAGTATTTAGTCATAAATCAATGTATTGGACAAACTGACATTTTGACCTGATGATGGTGCCAAATAAAAAGTTAGATGTAGACTAACACACAACAAGACACAAGACAGAAAACATGACTCCACTATATCTTTACAAAGGGGATATTTGTTTGCTGCTATGAATCTCTCTGCTATGATATATAACTATTACATAAATGTAATTAATGACTTTACATTCTGTTGAGTCTTTAGATTAAACTTTATCAAGCACCACTCGAGAGCAGAAATGTACACATTTATTTGTTGTTTAAAAACCAGAATGTGTCCACATATAAATACGAGTGAGTGTTAACAGCAGCAACAGTAGCTGCTGTTCAGATGAAAGTGAGAGCTGCAGCAGCTGTCGGTCAGGATCAGACACTTGCAGCTACAAACAGCCTCGTGTTTCTTCCTCAGCTCAGACGGCAGCCCGTTAATTGACCGGAGATGACGGGGGGGGGGATGATGATGCCTGGCTCAAAGGCTCGTCGGTGAGATGGCCCTCAGCTCCGGTTCAAACAGTCCTCGTCAATCACAGCCTGCGTGATTCCTCTAAACCTCAGGAAAGTGTTTCTGTTGATGTTTTGAGAGGATCTGGAAGCTAAAAGTAGTCTCCAGTAGACGGGGTTTTGGTACAGTTACTTCTTCCGGGCATTCTGGGAAAAAAAAAATCTTTTTCTTTGATGGTATTTCTGCTTTATTAGATAGATATCTAGGTCAACACACACATCACACACGTTTATTTCTCTTTCTCAGAGATCATATCGTTTTCTGTCTGCTGTATTCGGCAGTTTATGATGAAATGATTTAAGCCGCTTTCAGACGAGCACTTCATGTAGATCATGTCTGAGTAAACGCCTGATTAACCTGAACGTTCAGTGTAAGTCTGAACCAAATGCAGCAACATCATGTGAAGGCCTCAGCAGGTTAAATACAAAAAAAGATCTTTCATCACTCACTTATCTACATTCATTCAAGTGCTCTACTTAAATACAGATTTTTAGGTATTTATATTTTAATTTTTCCATTTTATGCATCTCAGAAGCAAATATTGTACTTTTTATTCCACTACATGTGCTTTAGTTACTTTACATTTACAAGTTTTCATTCCCTTCCTGTGCAGTGGAAACCATGTATATATCAAGATGTGTTGATTGTGAATGTTTGTGATAAACTGAAGGATGAAGAGTTTTTATAGGTTGAGAAAATTCTCCTTAAATATACTCTGCAGGATTTATCCATTACTCCTCCACCTTTTGGTCGAGCTCAAGTGACGTTTGTGGAGAACCTTTTTGAAGCCTCGAGTTTGGCGTTATGGTCGCTGCCATGACAGTTTGTAGGAGCCAGCGGAGGTCTCATTGGCTGAGCAGTTTCAACTCGTCCGTAACAGGAAACAATGGCGGCTCGCCTGGTCACACAGGATCTGGTATTCCAGATAAACAGTAAAATGTGTTTGTGAACAGATTTGAGGAGAGGAACAGTCAACAACAGAATCTGGATCCATATCTGATCAGCACTGTTTGACACTTTGATCTGAGTTTGGTGACACTTTTACACTGGCTTCACTTCACTGTCAATGGTCGAGCTACATGGAGAATGTATGAAGAGAGGGAGCAACGTTAGTGAGAACAAAGCAGTAAATTAGTAAAATAAAACGTTATTTTCTGATTGTTTCATAGCAGTTACGTTCTAGCACAAATAAACACAGCCACACCTCCGCACAACTCTGCAGGAAGGCGACATATTTCTGTATCTTGTATGAATGCAGCTTAGCCCCTAAAGTCCACCGAGGGTTACGCTCACTGGAACGAAGTTTCCTTCGATTTATAACAAATTATACCAAAAACAAATCTCAACTATTGCAATTTTCACTTTCATTGTGCAAAAGGTTTACGAAAGCAGAAGTGAAATCAGGCATTTAAGGCCACAACAATCCCAAAAAAGCCTGCAAAATCCTGGAGGGGCTAAACATAGTACTGAAACATAGTCGGCAACAACTGATGCCCCACAATAAAACCACCATGTCCGGTGGAATTTCAGGTAGGCTAGCTTCCTCCTGTCTGCCCTGGAAACAGACTGACCTCAGACCCTGAGCGTTGCCCAAAGGCTGAGGCCCAGAAACAGATCTGATTATTTCTCCCACTGAGCTGTACGTATTCCACGTCCGACACAAACTCTTAAAGAAATGTTTGTCTATGTTTCAGTGTGCTAAAGTGTCTGATGAGGGAAAATCAAATGCCGAAACACACACGTTATTTCTTCCTTCTCTGAACCAGCAGTAAACTGTTCTCTCTTGTCAAACCATTAGCGGCCAATCAGCTTTTAAATCACTTCCTAATTGCTTTTTATGACAGTTGTTATGGCAACCGGGCTACTCTTTGAAGCCATTTGATGGTTTTTAGGCTCCTCTGGGGCTCTGTGAGTGTGTGTGTGTGTTACATTGTGGAAGTACAGCGCTGATGATTTGCATCTACTGGGCCACAAATAAATACAGAGAGGAGTGCAGTGATTTAGCCAGCAAAACACTCTCTCAAACAAACACACACACACACACACACACACACACACACACACACACTTGTGTTCACGCTGGGTTGGTGGTTGTACAGAGCTGGCAGGGAGGCAGGCAGCTGCAGGGAGGACTGTTTTAATCCTCAAAACTGCAGGATAACTCACTGAGCTGGAGGGAAACCAGCAACCAAAAGGTCACAGGTTCAATCGCCACCATCACCATCAGTGGATGAGGTCACAGTGCTCATGGGATGCCAGGAACCCAAATCAAGTTGTTGATCTCACAAGTTGTGACACAGCAAATTCAACCACTCCCTGTGAATTCTGCACGACCTTGTAATTGTGTTTGTTCATTGCAACATTCCCACAAATTCCACCAATCATAGTTTACTGCGCAAAACATTGAGCCTTAAGTCACCTTACTCACTTCCTTGTTTCTAGTTGTGAAGATGCATCTTACATTTATCCTCCAAACAGTGCGATTTTATTAAGTAGTCCAACTTTACGGCCTTGTTGTGTTTATTCTCATGCAAACTGTTCTAACTCTAACTTTACAAGTTTGTATATTTGAATTGAATTATCAGTTGGAAGCTTACTGGTTGTGACGTTGAAGTCACATGACCGTGGTGTAGTTCGTTTATAGCCTGACCCTGAAATCCCAATGGGCATGGCTTAATAACGTTATGTTTGAAATACGGTTTGACTCCTTGATCCGTGCGTCTTCAAATCCCACTGAGAGTGTTTCAGAAGCAGATCGTCTTCAGAGAGCGTTTGCTTTGTGAAGATTATCTTGCTGATCAATACGTGTAAGTATCATCAACCTTTGTTCTCCACAGATTATTTTCTGCAATAATCCAAAATCCAGTGGAACAATCCCATTGGCTTTTTGTCCAAGGAATCAGGGCAATGCTAAATTCCAGGTTATCATCATCTGCAGCTCTTTTATGTCAGTGATGATCCTCACAAGTATAAAGGTACGCGAGCGAGTGAGTGTGTTGTTCGAGGTGAAAGCCCCACTGTTCATCAGGACTAACTAACACTAACAGCAATGCACTGTAAGCACTTTAAACACACTCTGTCTCCATTATACAGTACTGAGAGTGTGTGTGTGGGTTAGGGTTATATCCGTGTTGACAGCTGTGGCTCTTCAGCTCATACAGAAAACAAAGAGATCAGAACAGATCTTGTTGTTGTTTATTAGACATCATTTAACTGAAGGACGATCCGCTCTGACGTCTTCTGGAGACGCTCAGCGAACCGAACACACAAACCTCACGAGATCCTCTTTTAATCACATCATCAACCGTTCTCCAACTCCGCAAACCTTTCACCCCATTATTCCTCCCTGCTGAAAACTCTTTTTGTCCAGCGAGCAGGCCGATGGTTTCAGTGGTGTTCCTGCCGAAGACAGTCTGTCCTTTCAGCTCCGCTCAGCTGCTGATGAAAGGAGATGAGGAAACACACCAACTCATTCAACTACTAAACAAAAGAATCTGCAGACTTTAAACCAAAATAGAACAGACAGGGAGCTGCAGTTCGTCTATCAGTCTCACGGATAAACAGGCGCAGGTTTAATTTATAACAGAAGTCGGAGTGGGCATGCAGTAGTATGACTGTAACACAGATAAAAGATAACTGGCTGGTTAGGACTCTCCTGGGGGGGAGGGGGAGGGACTCCCACTAGGGGTCGCTAAAGCCTCATGTGGGGTCGCGAGGTTTTCTTGATTTTATGGTATATAAGAAAACTAAATGAAAATACACACAGTAGCATCTCAGCATTTGACTCACTTCTTTGAAGAAAAGTAAATGTAGATTAAGTACATTGTCTTAGCATCAGGGACAAGAAAACACTGAATCAAGTCATCAAATCATTGTTCAAAAATATAAAAAAAATACATCATACAGGCAGACAATTGTATAAAAATTTCCCTAAACAGGAAATGATTTGCTCAAAATTCATCCAAATCTCTTTTTTACAGAAACTTCCTGCAGTTAGTTAAAACTGAGTTAATGTGACAGTTTTTAATATAGTATGAAACATACATAAAATATGTCACTTAGTCAGCGGTCATCATTTTAATAAATGATAGAAAAGGGGTCCTTTACGGAAAAAGGTTGGGAACCACTGTCCTACACGCTTGGAAGGTGAGTGGTATACAGTCGGTTTCATCAATCTGCAACTATTTGGTAATATCAGCAGCTTGCTGTGTCTTAAGTTGTTGCACTTGCTTTATGTTTGGCTGTTAGCAAAGTTGTCAGCTCTAAATTTTTGATCATAAAGTGATGTAATAAGAACAAATGTGCAGCTACCACGATGGGATTACAATGTTTGGTGCCACATTCACACAAATATCAAATCTCACATTTCTTTATATTTGCTTCCCCTCGGAAATATCATTAATCATCATCCAATCAATTATCATTTCTATGCTGATGACACTGAATTGTATATCTTTGTTTCACCAAACAATTCCAACACACTGTGTGCTCTCATTGCCTGTCTCACTGAAATCAATATATGGATGGGTAAGAACTTTAAAGCTAAATGAGGAAAAACTAACTGGGAGACAAACTACACTTAATGCTGGGGGACTTTAGCAAAAGCATTAGAAATAACGTCATACATCTGGGAGTGATTTTAGATTCTGATTTAAATTTTAATTCTCATTTAAACAAAGTAATCAAAACAGAATTTTCATCTTAAGAATACCTCCAAAGTCAGACCTTTTTTAAGTCAGAAAGATGCTCACAGCTAGTTCAGAATTGAACTAAGAGTCTGAAATAAAATTAGGAAAATGGATGACATCATCATCAAATGGATGTCAATTGATTTTAAAGTTATTTTACTTGTTTATAAAGTTTTAAATGACCTTGCCGAGAGACCTTCTTTCATTTTATGTTCCAGACAGATCACTGAGGTCCTCTAATGTTTTTTTTCTCCTCATCTGTCCCATAAAAGTCCTGGTAAGTCTGTTTTTATGTCCCTAAACTGAGGAATTCACTGCCTCTGGATACTAGAACTAATCTGGCTTTTATTTTGGAGTAATGTTAGTTTTAAGGTTTTAATTTTTGCTGATTAAGTTATTTTATAAAGTTGAGTTGAGTTAGTGATGATTTAACCATAAATTTTACTTCTGTTTCTGCTGGCTGTAGCTGCATATTGATCGTTCAAATATGAGAGTGGTAACAATCTTCTCAGCTAACCCAGAGCAAATAAACATATTTCCCAAAATACTGAAGTATTAAGCTACGTAAAGTTAATTTTGGCTGATATGTAAAATCATCATTGAAGGAAAAATAAAACACTTGGAAACAAACAGCTTTTCTACCCTTCCTGTGGTTTTCAGAAGGTGATTTGGGACCAGATGCAATCAAACAGAACAACAGAAGAGCAATTCTGCACTTGTGGTTGAACGCCTCACTGCTTTAGAGTACAAAATGAGTTTAGAAACCCAGCAAGAGCCTGTTTCTAAGACACATCTGACTCACTAGATGGAAATTCATCACAGCACAGCAGCACCTGGAAATTGGGCTCATGGCAGGGGTGCAGCGCTCCCCTATAGTATTCCGTATGGAAATGGGAGTGATCATTAGGACATCAAATTGGATTGCAGAAGAGAGAAAGCTGGAAGGAATTCACAACTGTGGCCCTGACTGCACTTTGTACAAAAAGCTGCTGCTTGACAGATTGAATTACAACCCGAAATGGGTTGAGGATAAAAGTCATGCAAATCAAGAAGCTATTTGAAGGGGAAACTGTCAGACAAAAGGTTCTCCACTGACAAAAAGGACAATCTAACAACACTGGGAGTTTAAGTAGATGAGACATAAACCTTACAAATGAAGAACAACTTAAGGTGAGGACAGAATACGGTGGTTTACAGGATGTAAAGAGCTAATTCATAATCAGATTTTCAGCTGAAGTGATCATAATTTATTTAAAATGTTTTTTTTTATCATATTTTTATAGTTTTGGCCATCCATCCTGCTGTGATCTGAAGAAGCTGCGTCCCCGCTGGATGCAGCGTTATGTCTGAAGGCTCCGTGGGGAATCACCACATGAGCCATCAGTTTTAAATGAGTCCGGTTTAATCAAATGATCTGAATCAAAGGTCTTCTGTTTGGGGCATAATCATGGTTTAAGTTTTCAAACTTCAGTTCCCATAATGCTTTAGGGGATCAGCGTCAGATCTTCTCTTCTGCTGCTGAGACCCTCATCCACTCTCACATCACATCCAGAATTGACCATTGCAACAGCATCTTATATGGTACATCCTCCAAAGTCCTTAATAAACTTCAATACATCCAGAACCCTGCAGCTCGCCTGCTCACCCATACACGCTCCCGTGACCACATCACCCCTGTCCTACAGAACCTCCTCTGGCCCCCTGTCCAACAACAGATCCAATTTAAAGTCCTTCTCCTCACTCAGAAAGCCCTCCACAACCAGGCCCTCTCCTACCTTGCAGACCTGCTCCATCGCCACACTCCTTCCTAAAGCCTCCGCTCTTCTGATGCCAACCTCCTGTCTCCTCCACTGAGGACCAAGCATTGTACCTGGGGGGACAGAGCCTTCTCCATAGCTGCCCACTCCCTCTGGAACTCTCCCCCCAGTCCCCAAACAAATCCGAGACTGTACTGACCCATCCAACTTCAAATCACTGATCAAAACCTACCTTTTCAGAACTGCTTTTAATGATTTTAACAATGAATTATTGTTGACTCTTGTAGATATAGTTATAATTTCTTAGTGTGTTGTTTTTAGCTTTTTCTTTTCCTTTTTAACTCATGTGAAGTGTCTTTGAGTTTCTTGAAAAGTGCTCTATAAATTAAATGTATTATGATTATGATTATGATTATTATTATTATGATTATTATTACTATTATCTTCACAATTTGTGTGTAAATGGCGAAAAGCGTGGATGAAGTCAATTTACAGAAATAACACCTCTTAAATCTGCATGTTTCTTTAACCATCTTAAAAAAACTATATTTTTTTGGATCAACATGATTAAGTTTAAAAAGATGATTATACCAGTTGGCAGTCTCTCCAGGATTTTGCTGGCTTTTGGGGGATTGTTACAGCCTACTCTTACTCTCTCTCCCTCTCTGATCCCAACGGGTCGAACCGGGGTCTGCTTGTCGTTTTTACAGATTAAACTACCACAAGTTTATGAAGTAGTTAAAATGTGACCAACAACTACATTGATGTACTGTTTACATATTAATACATCAATAATATTAAAATAATATTAACAGTTTAGCAGCTGGTCTATTTTTGACAAAAGTCGCAACCCAGACGAGTCAAGCAGCACAGAGAAAGTCGCAGAAAGTCAGACTCCGAAATGGGAAGAAGAGAATCCGGTCAATTTTAATTAAACATTAAGCACTGAGAAACTAGCGATCACATTATAAAACAGCTGTGCCATCATTTACATTTTGTGGTTCATATCACAAATAAAAACTCCAAAAGGCAAAAGGAGCTGAAGGATGATGGGAGGAAGAGGAGGAGAACAGAAAGAGGAAGTCTTGTGAGAAGAAGTCTTCACAGCAGGTGATCTTTTTAATAAATTTCCGCCTTCAACCAAACAGTTTGACGATAGATGTTCACTCTCCAAGAAAAATGCTTGTCGAGCTGAAGTCAGCACCAACCAAATTCAGCATTTTTATGTTCCTGTCAGCAGAGCGCTTGTCAAGCTGTTTCTTCTCCTTTATATCTTTCTCATTTGCATTATGTGGAGGTGTTAAAGACATGATGGATTTCAGGGTGATGGACTCTGACCTCGGTCATCAAAACCAGCTTTTTTTCCTGAATCCGCCTGTTTACGACAATTGTTTAACTACACGAGAAGTAACATTTATTATTATTATGATTTATTATTATTTCTCCTCCCACTGTAGTTCTGTACTGTATGCTAACAGTCAGTGGTGGAAGCACTACACTTTAACATACAGGAATTTAGTGGAATCAACTCATCTTTCCTCATTAACTTCAAAGTTTTATTTATTTTAAGTTAAAATTTAAGTTTTTTGATTTGAAATGACGATGATGATAAATGAATGAACAGAGTTCAATCAACTCATTAAATTAAGACACGCAAGCAGCATTTCAGACTTCCCAGCATGCATTGTTTGAGAGTTAAAACTCTCCTGAGACGTTTCTTTTTTATAGTTTGAAAACAACCTAAATGATGGAAACTTACTGTGTCTCTCATACACTTTACTACATATAAATATGTGTAAGATTCAAATCAGTGAAATGAAAACTGACTGGAGAAAAAAAGAGGGCGCAATCTATTTTTTGTCTGCTTGTTCGTTGTTGTAGTAGGTTTAAGTAGGAATTTGAATCCAATACTTTTACTTGTAATGGAGTATTTTTACTCTGAACACCCTGCGCACTGCTCCAAGGTTGAAGCACAGAAACAATATAAACTGTAGGGGAGCTTAAAATGTAATAAAAGCAGGGCGAGGCATCATAATAAAAAACCGACAAGGAGAAAGTTAAAATAATATGTTAGTAATCATGTCATGTCTCGTGCTGCAAGTCAGTTTTTTTTAAATATTTAACTTTAACCAAGTGCTGTGAGTGCCGACACCTAACCATTAAAACATTTTAATAACGCTTTAGCTGCTTCGAGCAGATATTCATAGACTTCACCTCCGTCCAGAAACAAAACATTAGCAGGTACGCTCCGACTAACACGGTGTGATTTCCTCTCCTCTGCAGACTAAAAGTAAACCTAAATGAAGTTTCGTGCTGCTGTGCATATTCATGAGGTCTGTTAATGTCCAGTGTTGTTTTAATACGAGGTGAGCAGAGCAGCGGGGGTGCATGCCTGATTTAACTCCTCTGGGCCTAATGGACGAAGGAGCCCTGAGAATGCAGCTCCACATGCTCGGAAAGCTTAATCAGCCGTGTGTCCCTGCGTGCTTCAGCCCATGCAAGGTCCTCCACGGGAACATTTCTGCAGCGGCACACAGCTCACCTTGTCCCTAACGTATGCAGCAGGTCAGAGAGATGCTGAGCTGAAACCACAGGTCTGTGAGCAAAATCCCTCGGCCCTGTTAGACCTGTCAATGATCCATCCAGAGGAGCCTCAGCTCCAAGTGTCTTTCTTGTTGGAAAGTCAATCAAACGATGACAAAGAGACACAAACAACCACAAAGAGACACAAAACTACTACAAAGTGACCCAAACTGACTGCAAGGAGAATGAAGGGACACAAAAGGAGCATCAAGAGATCGGAAATGGCTACAAATAACAGGTTTATAACCTTCCAGATATCCAAAGCTTTTTGAAAATAGGGGGTTCGGTATCCTCCAAACTAAGCAGAAACCAACAAAACACTTGTTTGTGTAGTGTAGTTGTTGCTACTGTTGTTGCTGTGCACCTCTGTCTGTGTGTCTGTCTGTCTCTCTCTCACCCCAACTGGTCGAGGCAGACGACCACCCACCTAGAGCCGAGGGGTCTGTCCTTAGTTTTTCCTTGCCCCCGTCACCAAGGTCTTGCTCATGGTGGTACTGTTGGGTTTCTGTAAATAATGTTATTAGGAGTTTGGTCTAGACCTACTTATTTGAAAAGTGTCCTGAGATAACTTCTGTTATGAATTGGTGCTATACAAATAAAATTGAATTGAACTGAAAAAAAATATTTTTGTGACTGTTGGCACTGTTTTGATCGACTGATGTTGTCTAGTCCAACTATTGGATGAAATGAAATGATTTGTTTCCTGCTGGTCATCAACATTTCAGAGGTTTGTTATTTAGTCACTCTTCAGTAATCTTAATATAAGTAGCTTTTTTCTCATTATCGCAGAATAAATATTCTGTGACGATGAGGAAAAATTACATATGGTCCACTTTGAGTTGTTGTATGAATAATAAAAGCACAAACATAATTAAGGACAGCCGCCCGTCCTCCCTCCTCTACCTCCGGCTCTCCTGGCCGACACATCAATAAATCATCCAATAATGTGATGAATAATTTGCGTCCACTAATCTATGTTCTTTCAACCTGGAGTTTGCACATCTTTATTTCATATGCTGTTGGCCAGCGAGCGCTGCTTTCCCTGCAGAAACAGAATGTTGGTTATGTACAGTCTGGGTTTTGGGGATTGTTTCGGTTATAGATGTAACTTAAAATCTTCAAGATCATCATCAAGATCATTATTAAACAGACTTTATCAAGTTTTAGTTTATATATTTTACTCTCTAATCGGGTCAGACGTTAGCTAGCTAATGTTAGCTTTGTATTAGCTACACAACGGTTACATCCGGCGGTTAGTGGGCGTAAATATTAAATAAATAATATCCACGTTGATGGAACCAGTTTTAATTGTAAAACTTCATGTTTAACTTCACAAATGGCTGGTGCAACTGGCTCCTGACCTCAATCAGAGGAAATCAATTAAACTCCAGAATACAAATCAAAAAGTGAAGATTCAGACAGAAAACTGTACGGGACATAAATAACACGGAGGGAGGGACTGTGCCTCCAGCACTGACAGCTTTATGCTGCATTCAGGTCGTGTGGGAGTTCCAACTGTCGGGAAAAGTTGACAGCTCAAAGACGTGTGAGTCTTCATGTGTTTGAATGTGACGCTCAGGCGATCCAACACGATGACTGAAGGTTCTTCTTCACTTTGTTTGCTCTAAATAATTATGGTTCCGTCTCTTCAGTCTGACTTTATGTCGGCCAGACAGAATGAAACAAATGAAACCTGCTGTAAATGGTCTAATAACAAATAACCACATCAGAACAGCTGTGAAACAAAATGAGAGCAACTTTCAACTGGTTCACTCCTTTAGCTCGGTTTATTATTGCTTAATAAAAACCATATATATATAAGTATTTCTAATTCATTTAGTCTATGTTTCAGATCCAGAATTATTGCAGTTCCAAGATCCAACGCGAGGTCAAAGTTCAGAGGTCGGACCACCCTGACAGTGATGGATGGAGCTCATAAAAACTCCTGTGACCCTACAGTGATCCTGGATATTAAAGGAAGGACAAAGAGCTGCTAAAGAAAGATACTGAAATGTTGTTTTCAAGTCAAAATGACAAACTGAACTGGAACTGTTAAAACCAACTCAGTTTAATCACTTTGTAGTTGTAAAACGTGGCTGTTCTTCATTTTATTAACATGAACAAAAAATGGATACTTAAGTTATTTTAACATTTAACAAACATTTATTTCAGATACTTTTATTTTTCAGCTGCTCCTCTCATTCACTCTCCTCCACCGGCGTCAATCACCCAGAGATGTGATGATGGTAAAGATGGGAGCTTTAGACTTCTGCTGGCTGGAATGAATACTCTACAGGATAATGTAAAGAAACATTCATCATAAACCCTAACATTTGATATTTACGCCTATTGTACTTCAGTGCTTGTAGTCCTGAATGTCCTCAATGCATCAAGATATTCACATTCTGTTTTTCCAGACATGTAGAGGAACCACCTGCCTACTTTCAAACCAAATTTGGGATCAATCAGAGCTTGCATTATGAAATTACAGAAGTTCAGGTGTATCATCTCCCATCGGTTTGTGGAGAACTGTTTTGAAGCCTCCAGTTTGGCGTTACGGTCGTCGCCATGACAGTTTGTTGGAGCCAGCGGAGGTGACGTACTGCGAGTTGAGCTGCTCTCATTGGCTGTGCAGTTTCAACTCGTCTGTATCAGCACACAGGATCTGGTATTCCAGATAAACAGTAAAATGTGTTTGTGAACAGATCTGAGGAGAGAAACAGTCAACAACAGAATCTGGATCCATATCTGATCAGCACTGTTTGACAGTTTGATCTGAGTTTGGTTGAGCTGGACGGTCTCACTGAGAATGAGCTGTCAATCACAAGGTAGCCCCGCCCTAAAGCATACCCTGCTTTATGGTCTGTTTTACTCTAAATGGGACCATCAGTTACTAAATGAACATCATGCTGTATGGAAGAAGACTGAAACTAGAGACTGAGACCAGAAACTCTTCAGGAAACTGTTTACTGAGCTCATACATCAACTGAGAAGTCGACTGACTGAATGAAGACTGAATGGTATCTGCCCATGGAGTTGCCCCGGCTGGCAGTTATATAGAATGCAGGTTTTCTGCATTGGCTTCACTTCTCAAACCCAGAAGCTCTGTCCATACTGTCAGTGGGTTGGGGTATCTGAAAGCACTTTTGGGGTCCTTCCTCAGTCAGTTTGTGGTTTTGGGAAACAAATTCAGAAGTTGGCCGTACACACACTTTTAACGGTCGAACACAACAAGATCTCAAACCCCGAACACCAAATCTGTTCAGGACTTATTGAACTTTGCCCTGATCTGATTCCATGTCTCTGTGTGTGTGTGTGTGTGTGTGTGTGTGTGTGTGTGTGTGTGTGATGGAGGTGTCGCGGCTCTACCTGCAGCTCTCAGGTCAGCCTGTAACGGTGTTAATTACCGTCCTCACTCTGTCATTCTGTTTAATGTCGGCTCATTAACCTGCTTCAAACTGTTTATCGACGCCTTCTGCTGCCATCGCCTTCCGCTCCGCTTCCACTCGTTCTTTTGTTCCTGTAGTTTTTTTTTTAAATCTGTTTGTGTTTCATCCACCCATCTGTCTCCCTTCTTCCTGCTCTCCTTCTCTCTTCGTTTGGACTGTCTTATTTAGTCCTCAATCTGAAATGAACAAAAACAACTCCGTCTTCCTGCCGTCGCTCTCTTTCAGTCTCTTTCACACAAACTGCTTTTTGTCTCACTTTCAACTTCCATCTCTTCCTCTAACTTCTTCTTTTGTCCCTTTTCTGACACCTTTTCTTCTTCTCTTCCTCCCTCGTCGTTCCAGCCGTCTCTCTAGACTCTCTTCCTCCTTCATCTTCGTGAGTCATGAAGCCACTTTTGAGAGCTGCAGTCGTAGCAGAGCTCTGAAAGCCTCCAGGAAGCTATTAGTCGCCTTTTACACTCCAACACACAGTCTTCAACCACAGGTCTTCACTGCTTGGATTCTGGTAGAAAAACAGAAAATATAAAGTGTCACATCTGAGTGTCCTGATATATTGAGGCCCTCGATACTCCAAAGTAGAGATGCTCCAGTTTTTTCAGGTTTTAATTTGCTCCAAGTGGCCAAAAATGGCAGCGGCCGTATCCGAGATATTTTGGCTTCATTACTGTACGGTGGGAGGATGATCGATGAACTGTACTTAGATTGAACTGTGAGCTCAGTACGTGGAGAGGTTTGTTTACACCACCAGCACAGGATGTTTGGACCGGGGCGAGTGGGAAAGAGAGCCAGAGGTGAAGGGATTTAACTCCAGCGGCTCCGACCAGGACTATGACACCCGGCGGGTTCAGGCAGCGACAGGAGGGGCGTGAGGCATTGGAGGAGTGATTCGTCAGAAACATTAAACATCAAGATAAGATCACAAACGTGTGATGACTAGTCAACTGGGAAAATCTTCAGTCGGAGACCGTTCTACTTTATTATCAGTCAATCAATCAATCAATCAATGTGACATAGAATCAGATATCAGTGTCAGACTTTTGTACTTTCACTTGTGCAGGATTTTGAAAGCAGGACATTACCCTATTATATAACATATTTACACTGTTGTATATGTTAACTGAAGAAGGTTAACTAGTAAACCGTTATGGATCTTAATCCTTCTTCCACCACTGTAGATAATAAAAACATAAAGTATTGAAGCAACGATGTACTGCACACTGAGGACTCATCCCACCGTAGGATAAAAAATGGTCACTCCTCTGCAGAAATTTCAGTCCACAGAGCCACAACACCCGAGTGCCGCTGTGCTTTTCTTATTTTAGCAGAAAGTGTCTTTGAAGTCGGGCTTGATTTAGAAATCTACAAAGCTTTGGCTCCTGTGTGTGTTCGTCAAACACTCTGCAGAGGAAGAAACGAGTGGAAACCAGGCCGCTGTTCCAGCGACGGACAGCAGGTTGGTTTGTCTGATTAAAGCGTGACACTTCGGTTAAAATAGATCCAGAAGTTTTATTTTGGGAGACGATTTGTGAAGGGAAACACGACTTTATCTGAGTGTCGAGAGTAAACAGCAAGGAAGGAGCTGCATTTACTCAAGGACAATGTTGGATGGGTTTCCATTTACTACAACTTTATACTATATTCCACAGCATTTAGGCCCCAGGTTACGATGCTAACGGACTGAGCCGAGCTGCTGCTAACGTTAGCTCAGCTTGTTTCTCTGATAACTTAAGATCCAGACGTCTGATGACTAAAATCCTTCATCCGGTTCAAATCTAGAGTTAAAAAGCACCAAGATCTAAACAGTGGATGGTAACAATGTGGCTTCAGACTGGATCAACAGTCAATGTATGACAGCTTCTGGCAGACAACCACAACGCTGACGCAGGCACAAAGGGGATATGACGCCATCGACAGGCAACCGGTGAAACGCAGCGTTACCTGAATAAAATGACAGATTTCTCTGAGTTTGAACATTGTTGGAAACATTTGGGATAATGGAAGAACTCAACTCAACTACATATATAACAACTACAGTGTTTAATTGTTATAGATTATTGATCTAATCAACTACATAGAGCCAGAGTTTATACACTGTTTAATGCAGAAATGTTGCATATTAGATCTTTAATTATGTTTTTATGCTAAAAGTTTTTCACTGAAGAAAAAGATCTGAATACTTCTTCTGTGTGTGTGTGTGTGTGTGTGTGTGTGTGTGTGTGTGTGTGTGTGTGTGTGTGTGTGCGCGCGTGCTCCAGGTCCAGTCATTATGAAAACTGAAGAGTCGGCAGAATAAACAGCTGATGGACCAACCCCCCATCTGGTCTCTACCACACACACTCTCTCTCTCACACACACACACACACACACACACACACACACACACACTATCACACACACACACACACACACACACACACACACACACACACACACACACAGTCATGCATCTTTTGCCAAGAAATACAATAAATTAGAAAGAAACACTCACACACCATCTTGGCATTCACACATGCTCACAGATGCTCATACCAGTACACATGAATGTACACAATGCACACACACACACACACACACACATACACACACTTTGATGTGCTGAATACTTGTGTTATGTGTATCCAGTGGTACAGCAGGCCAGGGTAATTGTCCCATTTACAGACACTCTGGAGACAAGACAGACTGGCTGCCAACACACACACACACACACACACACACACACACACACACACACAAACAGTGTGAGTTGTTGTTGTTGATGTCGTTGTTGTTTTGTTTTACACTTTATCAATGCAGTTGTCACTACACTGTAAATGTTTCAGTCCTTTTGTCTTGGTCTTCCCCAGAGTCAGCTGACAACATGGATATGAGTTTAATCTCAGACGGAGAGGTTCAGGTGCGTTTGGCCTCGCGTAGCACAAAGACGGGAAGCAGGGGGAAACTGCCAGCCTGTAGCTCCATCAGCAGATAAACCAAGTCCTGTTTCCACAGAGTGTTGTTTCTGGCAGAGAGCTGGGATTCTTTATGCACCTTTGTTTCTATGACAACATTTTGACAGTTTCTAACAGTTTGCTATTAGCTGAACAAACGTGTTGAGGTTGTGTAAAACAGCTGCTGACGAAGCAGGTGGAGATTTCAGTTAATGCTTTCCGCCTCTTTTGCTCTCCACTGTTTACCTGCATTCAATCAAAGCTCGCTCAACACTGCTCTAACAAACAGAAACCACAACACGAGCCAACAGATTTTACATTTCATCTTTTTGAATAGAGATAATCTTTCCATATTGTGGTTGTAATGACGCCTGCAGCCTCTAGGGGGCATCAGCGGAACTCAACTTTGAACTCAACTTGGTTTGTTTGAGTTAGTTTGCATACCAGAATATTTTAGTCAGCTCTCTAGAAAAAAGAGAGATTTCAATGTCAAAATACCGTCCTGCTTAATTAAGGGTTTAAAACTCTGAGCGAAGTAAACAAAACAGCAGCGTTCAAACAGCAGCGAGCCTCCGTCTCTCTCTGCAAACCTCGTTACTTGGACTGAGTGTAGTTTTTGGCCATCAGTCAAACAGATTCTCAGTATGAACCTCACGAACCTGCCAGACAACGTAATGGAAAGCACGAATGAAAACAGATTATGGAATATTTTAAAACGATAATCAGGGTTATAAAAAGCTCAGATTAACACATGTTTATGTATTTATGTTATATATAGAGTATATGTGACCATTCATGAACAAACCCTCACAGTCTCTGCGCCGCCGCTGTGACACCTGAATGTGAACGCAGTTTTACGGCAGCGTGCAACTTCACATGATAATATTGGTTCTAATTACTAATTTTAATGAAACCCTTTGATTTGTTTGATCAGTGAACCCTTACATCCTAAAGGAATATAAATAATGGAGGCATGGACACAGACCGTTCAGACTTTATGATTGTTTCAAAGGTTGGGAGTCAGTACTTTTTTAAGCTGGTAGCCGGTAAATCTTTGGTGCTCATAGTGTCTGTAAAATGAACCATTACAGGATTGAACTGTGGAGAATCTAACTGGGCTAACGATGTGCAGCATGACCAAAGTTTAAACATTAAAACTCACTCAAGCTGGCAGTTAGGAGGTTTTATACATCCAGATAATTTCTATAAAATCCCTCTAATTGAGACATCAGGCTAGTAAAGGAGACTATTTGGGACATTTATTAGAAGGTTTACGGTAATAAGCTGTAGAAATGTTACAAATACTAAATTATATGTAGGTGAACTATCAAAATAAAGTTTTATCAACTCGTACCACAAAAGGACCACCATAGCGTAACGATATACAGAGCATTATTATTGTTTTATACAGGATAATGTAAGTACTTCCTGTTTTGGTGCTGCTTCCTGCTGACTCTGCTGCTTGTTTTGTGTGTGTGTGTGTGTGTGTGTGTGTGTGTGTGTGTGTGTGTGTGTGTGTGTGTGTGTGTGTAATCCTACATAAACTCATTTATACATCAACAAGAGAACAATGACAGTAGGTGACGTTGTAGAGCATAAATTCACACAAACACCAAAGATCAGCAATTATTTCTTCAGTTTAATCTTTATTTTATTTTGGCGGGGTTAGTGTGTAAATGCAGTCGGTTTCCCAGCAGCTGTTGTCACGGTTTCAGTGTCCATGTTGGAGTGTCACCGGGTCATCTTGATGTACGAATGTTTCCACTTTCACACCTCAGATCACATTGCAGAGGTGTGAATATGCTTTTAGCCTTGTACACACACACACACACACACACACACACACACACACACACACACACACACACACACAGGGTCAAATCCATTACCAGAGGAGCAGAGAAGGCAGCTGACAGCAGCATGTTTCATACCTGTGGGACACACACACACACACACACACACACACACACACACACACACACACACACACACACACACTAAAAGGGCTTTCACACATACATCCTTTATTGTTGTTGTTGTTCAGTTTATTGACAAAAGCTCATGTTCAGAGCTTCAAGTTCATGGTTTTAACAGCAAATGTGTCTTCTTCTTTTTTTAAACTTATAGTCAAATATAAATTCTGTATGTACAAAATTCATGTGTATAAATAAGGGCTGACTGATAAGTTCAATATTTCCAACTGAGTTCATTACTTGAAACAAGCTCCAAAAGTTTTAATACAGAAAATAAACTCACCAAATGTCAAGAAAGGAAAAGAAAAACGTTGATTTTCTGCAGAAAAATTCAACCGTAAAGCTTCTGAATTCAAGCTTCTCTCTGAATTCAAACTAAGATCTTGTTCAACAAGCTAAAAACACACTTCAATCAAACTCAACAGAAACTAAATAAAACTCACCAAACTGTCTTTATTAGTCTTTACACTGTTACGCTGTTTACACTGTCTTTACTCTGCTGTCTAACAGGTTCAAATATTCTCCTCTGCAGGGTGCTCATCTTCCCTAGAGTTTCAAACTAAAAGCACACCCAGGTTTATGTAATCTGCCTGAGCGGCTAAAATACAATTGAAATTTTCCAGGACAACGTAGATTATTTCCAGGACATCTAGTCTCTAAAGTTCCAGGTTTTCCAGGACGTGTGGGAACTCTGAATATAATATATATTATGTATGTGTTAGTTAAGAAATACACAACAGAGCCCAGATGCACGACTCCAGAGGCAACGGTACAGCTTAAGAGAGACAATCCAGGCAAAAAAACAAATCCAAACAGGGCAGAAACTGAAATCCACGAACAACAACAAACAAAACAAAAAGTCAACAGAAAACAACACAGACCGACAAAGAGTCAAGAACAAGTGAGTGCAGCGGTATTTGTGCTGGGAGTGGGCCGGCTGCAGACTGAGCTGCAGTTAAGCTTCCTGTTGGCTGAACCATTCATTCATTTCAATGAATTCAGAAGATCTTCACTGTCCAGACACCTAGTGCTTTATTTTAAACATTCATGCAGTTTACATGTTGATTTCAGGTATCGGCTTCATTGTGCTGCAGCTCTGCTTTTATAATGTGAGAATCCAGGAAGGTTTGCTGAGAGAAATAAACCTGCTTTTGTTTTTCCTTTGGCCAACAGCACCATTATCTCTGTTACCTCCACCTTCTGTACACCTCCTTTATAAAAACCATGTCCTTTAACAGCCACTCCTATACTTACACACACTTTATCTGTCAGTCTCTTCTACAAGCCTCACTGTCTCACTGTTATTCTTCCTCATTCTCTCAGTTTGAAACACTGTCTGCCCTTTTATTTATCCTTAGTATAAAAGAGGCTGCAGCCTCCATACACCCAGTTTCTCTTTGTCAGACCATGTTTTTATCTCCCTTTACAATATCGTATCATTGAAACTGCTGCTCAGCAAGACAGAGAGAGAGCAGAGGATGTGGTTTTCCTTGCAGACATGCTTTGGGCTTAAGTGGTATCTTTATTGAGACAGTAATGTTGGTGCAGTATTGGTGATGATCAGAGGTGGGACCAGATCTCAAGTCCTAAACGAGTCATAACACGCTCCTCTTCAAATGTGATTGTAATTTAACAGAACAAAGGAAGCAAAAGATTATTTGTGGTAAAGTGGTTAAAAACGTGTTCTCACTAATTATCTTTCTTTTTCCTCCAGTCTGATCTGTCCATTTATGTACTTGTGACCCTTCAAACATCACAGATTCAGCTGGCAGAGCAATAATTCCAGTTTGCATAAATGGTACAATCCATGACTTTATGTATTTAGGTCGGTAGGACTTGCTGTGCAGATTGCGTCTGGCACAGTGAACGCCTGACAGGAGCGACCTCATAAGAAGAAGCGGGTATCAGCCGACAACTGTGAACTCTTGGTTTTCACTGGGTTTGAAGAGATGAAAAGTGTTCACCCGGTTTGTTAAGACGAGAGTATTTGCGGGTGTTGGAGAAGAGGACTTGTATATATATATAGTGTCTGCACCCTTGTTTTAAATACAATGTGTGGCCAAAATTTTGCTTTTAGTTATTGTATCCTTGAAGAACAGGGAGACTTAAACCCCAGCAATATGTAACTTTTAGTTTTGTTTTAAATTGGAAGAAAATTACAAGAACTTTTTTTTAAATGTTTGAAATTTTGGTGCAATCATTTAGCATTCGTTCTTGCCCAGGGCAAATTACATCAATCTGAATACACACCTAACAACACCCCTCCCTGCTTGTGGAGTCTCAGTGTGACGTAACGGGGGGGTCGGGGGTTCAGCTGTGTTTCCTGATGCAGCAGCACTGAGCTCCGTCCTCTGAGGGTTGTGTTAACACTGAGGTTAATAGGAGCCGACCTTCATGTTCAACGAGACACTCTGACTGTTAATTTCACCCACTGACCTCAGAGCAGCAGAAATGCATCGTTACGTCTCAATAAAATGAAACAGATGTCTAACAACTGCCACAGATTTCCATGACGTAAGATATTCCTGCTCCCCAGAGGTGAAACATTATACTCATCAGTATGTTATTTATTGTTAGACTTCACATTTAGAAAATGTATGATTGTAGCCATGCTATTAGCATCCCTAGAGGATGAATCTTTCTTCCTATAATCATCCTCAAATTGTCCAATACTTTGGTTTATGAATAAATTCCTTTGACAGAATGGTGAACATGGTAATCATCATACCTGCTAAACATCAGCACATTTGCATTAATCGTGAGCATGTTAGCATACCACACACAATGGAAGACATGCACCTGTATTGAAGGTGTGGGCTAAAAGCTGACGTCCTCTCTGTGGTTCAACCTGTTCAAACACATTATACAGTGCAATAAAAGAAAATTATAAAATGAACGATACTCAAGTAATTCAACACGTACATTTCTGCACTGAGATGATTAAATCACATTTACATATTCCCATAACCACAATAACAAAAAATCTATTTGGCTTTAACAGTTAATGAAAGTACAATACTGTTTAATACTTCAGTTTATGCCCAAATTCCTGCTAATTAGCAAATGCTAGCAAACACAGCTGATTGTTCTGGAGGCAGACACCCTCTCCACATTCAAGAGTAGGCTTAAGACATTCCTCTTTGATAAAGCTTATAGTTAGGGCTGGATCAGGTGAGTCCTGAACCATCCCTTAGTTATGCTGCTATAGGCCTAGACTATCGGGGGATTTCCCATGGTGCACTGAGCTCCTCTCTTCCTCTCTCTTTCTGCACTCATTCATGTTCCATTAATGCATGTTACTAACTCCACTTCTTCCCCGGAGTTCTTGTGCTTTCTCGTCTCGCAGGCTCTCATGGATCCTGGTGGAGCCTCCTGCCATGGTCCTGCTAGATTGCCATTGCTAATATTACTGATATTATTGTTATTATTATTATCAATATTATTATTATTAATACAGTTAATATTATTACTATTGTCACTGCTCATTGTCCCCCATCGTTGCTGTTGTCATGTTCATCATCATCAGTCACTACTATTAGTGTAGTTGTTGCTACTGTTGTTGCTGTGCAACTGTCTCTCTCTCTCTCTCTCTCTCTCTCTCTCTCTCTCTCTCTCTCTCTCTCTCTCTCTCTCTCTCTCTCTCTCTCTCTCTCTCACCCCAACTGGTCGAGACAGACGACCACCCACCTAGAGCCGAAGGATCTGTCCTAGGTTTCTGCCTTTTAACAGGCAGTGTTTCCCTTGCCCTTGTCTCCATGATCTTGCTCATGGTGGTACTGTTGGGTCTCTGTAAATAATGTTTTAAAGAGTTCGGTCTAGACCTGCTCTATTTGAAAAGTGTCCTGAGATAACTTCTGTTATGAATTGGTGCTATACAAATAAAATTGAATTGTCTCGTTTGTGAATTTCGTAACAAAGAGAATAACAGCCTCTGTGCAAGGTTTCTGTGCGTAATCGGATGATAGATTAAAAAACACAGACTTGGTATGAACAGGCCTATAGCCATATATCTTTTTTTTTTTTTTTTTGCTTGTTATGTTAGATAACTTGAACCTTAATACGATATTGGGACAATAAAGAATAAAACTGCATATTCTTATCTTTCACACATCCACTATACAATTTTTAATGTTGTATTGTTTATTTTTGTGATTATAACTTCAGATTAGATTACAGATTCAGTTTCCGGCTGGATAGTAGAGCAGCATCGCTTCCTGAAGCTTTGTGTGTGTGTGTGTGTGTGTGTGTGTGTGTGTGTGTTATTAATCCATGACTGCATTTGTATTGGTATGATGAGAGTGTGGATGTGTGTGATGTACCATACAAGCATGTTGCTCCATTAATGCTCTACTGATCCACAGCAGCATGTTCAGAAATACATGGAGGGCTTTAGGATGATAACACACACACACACACACACACACACACACACACACACACACACACACACACACACACTGTATGGATTGGATGTTTTCATTTATGTTTTAAGCTCCATGACTCTGGACTGTAAATGTGTTGAGAACAGTTGACTGCACAGGTTTCTGTATCTCAGCAGTTCACAACACCCACACATCCATTTTGTCGCGACCCGGGCGGGTTGCACCCGCAGGAGTTACGAGTGCTGTGACACAGAAATATGGTTCCACCCTACACTTATTCCTGAGAGGGTCATTAATAAAACCAAACTAAAATCTAAATCTGTAAAAAAAAAAAAAAAAAGTCCTTTAGAGAATACAGAGTAAATACTTAAAGTACGGTATATGTGTGTATTCAGAAAGAGAGCTTCTGTCCTTTTCAATCATCATTTCAGTTCACTTAAGCCTGAATCCTCTTGATCACTGATTCCTTTATGCTCACAAACACACAAGGCTCAGCCAAAGAGCAAAGCTCATTGGTTTGCCTCTCTACAGTGATCTTTAGTTAAAAGGAAAATACTTCTGCATTATGACTTGAAACTCTGAGAAACGACTGCGCTCTGTTCGAGAGCTGCCAAAGTCTGGTGTCGTAGCAGTCACTACACTCATGGTTAGTCTCCCATGGGCTTATTGCCTGCAAAGATCCCAGGCCACACCCATTCCCCAGGCCATTCCCATATAACCACAGCCTCTTGTCAGTCTGGTTGTGGAGAAACTCAAGGCCCAGCTGTGAGACACAGGCTAGGAACCATCAGAAAAAACAGAGGGCCTCGAGGACTAAGGGAAAGAGATAAGTTAAATTTTTGTGGTGGTTTTGTGACTGTCCTGCCCATGAAAAGAGAAAAAAACTGGATGCATTTATTTTGAGGCATTACCTTGCTGTTAATTCCCAAAGCTGTCATGGCTGACATACAATGGTTTGAGACTGTGAGTTTCAACTGAGTTTCAACCAGAGGTGCCAGGAGTATTTTGGTGAGGTAGAGGAGGTACCTCTGACCTCCTGTTCCTGCTGGGAACAAGCATATAGGTTTGGAGTTTCTGTTTGAATCTTTCTGTGCTACTGAACATCATGCTCAGACCAGGGAGACACTTCAAGCCGCCGAGGATGAAAACGATGAGGTGGCTGCTGACGGAGAAGAATCCCTGGACGGTGACACTGACAACGAGAGTGACAACCTGACTCCGCTGAGGAAGAATCTGCATCTCACTGAACAGGTTGTGGCTCGTGGGCTTGATCCCTGTGTAGAGGATGTGTGTGGTCCAAATCATCAACATTGGGACCATCACATGGAGGAGCTCAGCAGCATTTTAGTTGAGATTGCCATGGAGGAGGGAAAGCTCTCAATGACTCTAAGACAGAGAGTTGTCAGCGCCTGGAATAAGATGCTTTGCGCTCCCATGCTCACTAAAAACAGATCCTTCGAGCCGGAATTGAACCAGCGACCTAAGGATTCCTGCTATCAACATCCTACAGTCCTCCGCTCTACCAACTGAGCTATCGAAGGGAACAGAGGGTATTGAGCGACTGTAAATCACAGTGACCTAAACATGGAAAACGGATAATTGTTTTAAATTACGTGCACGCTCAAATGTTTGACCCATTTGTAGAAACAAACATTGGACACCAACTCAAAACACATCCTTTGAGCCGGACAAGATATCTAGTAAAAGTTGTGCTAAAGTTGTGGCAGCTGACGTTTCTTCGATAACTGATGATTCTGTGTTACAATCCGAGTAATTGTGGACTAGAATGACTTTTGCAAAAGCTGAGCTCACTAGTTCTATAGAAACACTTCCACATTTTCAAAATGAGCATGACACTGACCCTGTCCTGCTAATACAAAGAGTCCGCCTAGTGAAGGTGTGTATTCATATCAAATGTCAGCTTGATACACAAAAACCAACACGCACACAAACACACACACACAGTATAGACTCTTCATGTTAACAAAAAAACGCATGTGAAGAGAAAGCAACATACAGATCTGTCCAGACGAATGAAGTAATGACATCAAACGTAAAGTCTGAATAAGTGCTGCTCACATATTTGGCCGATTTGGACACCAACTAAAACCACATCCTTCGAGCCGGAATTGAACCAGCGACCTAAGGATTCCTGCTACTATCATCCTACAGTCCTCCGCTCTACCAACTGAGCTATCGAAGGGAACACACAAGTGTACACCACTGGAAGTCACAGTGACCCAAACATGGAAACCGGCCACCTGTTTTAAAGTATGTGCACAATCATTTAACACCGAACATTCACAATGGCTATATCTGAACACTGCCATGTAGATATAGGCTTCATGTTGTATGAAAGCCAAATGTCTAACCCTGAAATCCCACCGGGACCATTCAAGAGAAAGAAACCAAACAATGTCTTTCTCCATTTCACATCCCCTCTACCCTAATTGACTTCCTAAAAAATAAAAGCACCAGGGAAATGACTGAGGGCTGCAGGTTTATATAAGAGAGATGACAAATATAAATGTAGTTCTGATCTCATACATATGCATGGTAGAGATGAATATTAAATTATTTTAGGGTTGAACTAATAAACTTCTCCCCAGCCTGGTCGTTTAAAAGACCCCCATCTGGTTCTTGCAACACGCCCTGCAAAGACTCCCCCACAGATCCAGATGTGGTCGGGGAGTTGACAGTTCTCCATGAACTCTGAGAACAAAGAACAAAGAGAGACAGCAGGTGTCTGTTAGCCTGTTCTTCTGCACCCAGGAGACAAAGCAAAGACACATCGCTGTGATCCACATGGACTGACACTGACATGTTATTTTACTCATTAATGTGTTGTGTGTATATATATGTACCAATATGCATATATGTAGGCATACATACAGTATGTGCATTTGTTTGTGGAGTCAGAGTTTGATTGCAATTTATGTTTTTTGTAAATATTTGTTTTTTGGGTTTTTTTTGTGCAATTAAATTTTTTGTGTGTGTTTATGGGACACTGTATGTAAACCTGCTTTTGTGGCGCACTTGGCTGTCCTCAACACAGCCAACGTTTCCTCTACGGCCTCAAATTGACTTTTTTTTAATAAAAAGGTAGCAGTTTCTCTGTTTTGCTTTGCGTCTGGTAAACCCAATTTGAAGTGTGAATAGGATTTTCCTACCAACAGTCGAATTAAAAACAATATGCGCACCCAGGTTTACGTAATCTGAGTTAGGGGCCACATGGATTATTTCCAGGATATTTGGTAATTTAAGTCAATTTCCAGGTGTTTCCATGACTAGAAAACTAGAGTCTAAATTGCCAGGTTTTCCAGATTTCCCAGGATGCGTGGGAACCCTACTCTCTGTCTTTTTAGTTCTCATTTGGGACACTTTCATATGTGGTCCAGGTCTGATTTACGGTCTAGATCTACGTTAGTAACACAGGTCACTTTAGGACTGTTACCCGTTCACACTGGAATCTGATATGAGCCACATTTAACATTTAATCTGACAGTCAGATCTGAGTAATAAATCAGAGTTGAGACTAAGGCTTGCGGTGTGAACGTTAGATGCCCTCAATGTTAAAAGTATCAGAACTAAAGTCATTAATCTGTCACAAATGTGATTCCATGATATCTTCATTTGAGCATTTAAAGTGGAACTACAGCCTGTTAATGCACTTAGATCAGTCATCAGTAACGGGAAGGCTTTTCTAAGCATCAGAGCAGCAGTTTAACTTGAGGCATCTTAAACAGCATCTAATCTCTGTCTGTCTTTTTATTACACTGATTGACAGAATTCAATTTGCAGAGAAGAATAACTGAGTTTGTTACTTAACATTTTAATTCAGTTTTGCTGTAGAGGATTTTGTGTATTTTATTTGTTTCATTATTTCTTCCTGACCAAATGAACAGCATCCTCCTCTGCCTCACTCTTTCCCTCATTACCTAATTTCTCTTTAAGATAGAGAGAACCAGGAACCAGGAGGGGAGGGGGTTGTTCGTTGTCAGCTGCCCAGCCTGAAGGCCTTGCAGCTGGGGGACACGTCTGCATGGCCCAGGGCCAATCCTGGAGCCCTCGAAATGACCCAGTCTGTGTGCTGTGTGTATTGCAGGAAATATCAGCCTGCACATCCATCCTCCCTTCTATCTATCTATCTATCTATCTATCTATCTATCTATCGTTATATCTATTGTTATATCAATCGATCGATGTATCTATCTAAAGTACTAAAAACACCAACAGTTTGATGTCCAATACTTTGGTTTATGACCAAAACTAATGACGTTCCCATTAGCCTCAGCTGTACTTTGTGTTAGGCTCTAATTAGCAAGTGTTAGCATGCTAACATGCTAAACAAATATTAATTTAAATGTCCCGGTTATCAACATTTTCATCCAAATTGTCCTGGTCCACGATATGGTAAAAACATCCTATTGTGAATACTTTGACAGATATTGTGATAGGATTGGTGTTGATTAGTTCAGGAATGAAAAAACTATGTGACCTTTTTTTTTTGGGATCTTTAAGAATCAAATATGTTTTCTTAGATTTTTCTCTGCAAAACTACATTACTTCATTTTAATGCCGTAGTTTCTGCGATTGGATATTGCACTTGGTCATATTGAGATTAGATTTCACCACAGTTAAGATAATAATTATATAATGATACTTGTTTTCAGTGCTAACGTGGACATTTCTAATGTTCTGTCCCACTCATTGCTACCTAACCCAATATAAAGCTATAGGCAAGCAGCTCTTGCTAACCCCCAGAGGCTGGTGGTCTGTTCGGCTTTTAAATTGGTATTACAATGAGGACATAACGTGAACTTAACGTAATGTTCCTTTTTATAATTGTATGTGTTATTGACAAATGTTACTCATTTAATACTATAAAAAGTACGATATCTGGATGTACTGGATACTTGTTTCAGCCGAGTACTCGCTCAACTGGAGTTCTTCTGCACTGATTTATCATTTTTTAATGAGTCTGACAGTGTTACAGAAGATTTAAACATCAAAAGCACATTTTCACTCGTGATCCAAATTTTAAACACTAAATGAATCATTAAGGAAGATTTCTTTTTTACAGTGCTCTGACTCACATTCAGCCTCTCTCTCTCTCTTTTCTGTCCGTCCAAGTTATCCATCTGTTCGCTCTCTCTCTCTCTTCATCCCTAACCTCCCCTCTTCCTCCTCCTCTGACGCTTTGTCACAGACACACAAACGTACACTGAGCGTGCTCAGCGGGGAGCGTTAGTCATGAGATCATCTCATTAATATCTGAGAGAAATGGTTAATGAGGGTTAATAAGACACCCAGCAGGACTGACAGGCGTGTGTGTGTGTGTGTACGCGTGTGTGTTCGGGGTTTAATCAGCGGGGGTTTCAGAGTTTAATCTACTCCTCATCACCAAGAGATGAGTGAATGAAGAAAGGAGGAAATGAATGGTATTGATTACACAGACGACAGTTTCAGCCGACTGATCTGGATGATCGGACGCGAGCGGTCGTGTTCAGCGTGAGTAAGCAGCTCGTTGTCACAGTTCACAGTCAGGTGCTCTTCGTTAGTTGCCATGACAACCCTGGAGGCATTTAGAAAGCTCATTAGAGATGTTTTTTGTTTTCTCCTCTGTGTGTACACTGCAACGGACGAGACAATTAGATTAGGTTTATTGTGAGTGGATTGCACGAGATTATATCGGACAAGGGTTTCAGATGAGACGGTGAGATTAAATGTCGGATTGTGGATTAATTAAAATGAGATTTAAGAGAAAGTGAGGAAAGTTTGATCATATTAGATGAAAACAAAAACAAGGTTTGATTTGGTTACATTAAGTTAGATAAAGTGAGACAATGATACATTATATTAGATGAAACGAGTAGGTAAATTCAGATTACTGAATGAGACAAGCAGCAACTAGATTAGACAAAATTAGAATTAAATTATATTAGACGACGAGATAACGAGACTCCAGAAAGTCACTGCGTCCAACCAAAACGTTCTGAACTCGTCAAATCCTGCAGCAGTCAGTGGGACGCCGCTGTAAGTATCCTCTATAGCTACTGTACCAGCTAACTTAATCAATGCAGAGTTGCATTAAATCATCACAGACCAGTTATATTAGTACAAAATGTCTCAGTTTGACACTACTAGAAAATGAAGGTTCCTCCCAACCCCCCTTCCTTATTTTAAAAAAAGTAACCTCCAATAGAAAGTAATGAGAAAAGTAGAACATTTTACACTTCCTAGGACAGCTTGCACTCAAACACGCACATATCGTAGGGAGACGCCGCCGCAGTGATGCCAATACTTCCTGTACTTACCCAGATTTGTTTGTAAGTTAAGTAACATATTAGTCGTTTTTTCATATGTTTTCTATGTGTGACATGAAGGAAGCTACAGTTGCATTTCATTGTGCAATTCTGTATTGTATAATAACAATAAAGGTAAACTTTGTTCCGCAGATGTTTTGCTTTAAACCAAAGTATTGTACAAATTGAACATCATGCTGTGTGGAAGAAGACTGAAACTAGAGACTGCAACCATAAACTCATCAGGAAACTGTTTACTGAGCTCATAAACCAAGAGATAGGTCGGCTCATTTCTCCATAAGACTGTATGGTATCTGTGTGTTTTTGCAACCAATGGAGCTGCTCCCTGCTGGCCATTACATAGAATGCAGGTTTAAGACACTTCACAGACCTGGAAGCTTTGTCCGTTATATAAACTGACTTAATCTACCCGCACAAATCATTTTAGTTTGAAGGGAACAAACCATTAAGAGTTCATCATCTGGGGAATGTGAATGAACGTAGAAAATGTTTTTACAATCCACCCAGTGTCTTTCAGTCTGGACCAAAGTGGCCTGGCAGATTTTGTTTGGGCGAAAATCACACAAAATCAGTGTTTGTCCTTAAAAAACAACATGGCTGCAGCTCTGTGGAAGGAACAAAGACGCAGGAAGGCTGCAGACCTTCTGCTCTGCTGAGCCTGGAAATCTGATCATCACACACACACACACACACACACACACACACACAGAGCGGCGTACTCATATGTTTTCTCTGTTTCTCTGCCCATTTACTATCCGGCTGTCTCTCCTCTCTTCTATTTGGCTAACTCATTCTCTCGCCTTTGTTGTTTTCTCTCTTTTATTCTTGCTCTTCCCTTTACTTCTCTTCTCTCTCTGTTTTCCTCTTTTCCAGTGGCAGAACAAAAATAACTACATTTACTCAAGTACAAATTAGAAATAGTAAATAAGTATTATTACTTCCATTTTATGCTTTATTAAACTTCTGTTCCACTTTAGAGTTTGGAGGGAAATATTGTACCTACACTGCAAAACACGGCAAAAACAGCCCTTATTCTTCAATATAATTAAATATTCTTTTACACTGTAAAACTTACAAAACTTAAAACTTGTCCAGAATTATTAAAACTAGCATTAAAATATAAAAGACTGTAATGGGCCTTAAAATGAAACAAAAAAGATTTGAACAAGTTGTGTTTATTACAAGCAATTAAAACTCAGTTATTTAAGATAGAGTTTCTTAAAATAAATGTTTTGGTCACTGAATTGAATTTAAGAAAAAAATCTTACAATAAGACAGAATTTCTTCAAACAGCACAATAAAAATGAGTGACTTTGTCTTAAACGAAAGCACCAGAAACATTCTTATTTTCATCTTTTTTATTAAAACAATGAAAAACTAAACAGCTGCTTCATTTCCAACACTAGGACCAGACGACTTCCTCTTAAACTGAGAAGTTGTGTGAGTGAAAATAAGTAGAATAATCTTGTTCCTCTGCTGGGATATTATACAAACCATTGTTGGAACTGGTTCAATCAAGCTCAATATTAGCTGTAAGATCTTACAGAGACAGATATATTTTCTTAAAACAAGATAACTTTTCTAATGCAAAACATGCTCGACAAGATTATTTTAAGACTCATTTCCCAGAAACAAGGCTTTTTTTTATTGACTTGAGTTGTCTGTTTTGCAGTTTACTTTTTACTCAACTACATTTATCTGAAAGCATTTGTTACCTTGTAGATTCAGATTAATAATAACCTACAAAGTATAATCAACTCATAAATGATGATGTATTATAGTTCAACCTTTACCAGCTGCAGCATTAAAGTGATGAACACGTTAACGCATCAAGAATTATAATAATAACAGTAATATATATTATTCTGCATAATAAGAACTATTACTTTCCAGCACTGCTCTTTTCTCTCCCTCATTTATCTTGTTTCTCTCTTTATTTACTACCCTGTTCCTCCTGCTTATCTCTCTCCACGCTGCTCTCAAACACTGCTCCCCGAGCTCCCATGATGCCTCTCTGCACAGTCACACCTGTCCAGAGGCCATTTCACATTCAACTCTCTGCTGTTTACAATTGTTCACACACACATAAAAACACACATTAGTCAGTGTGTGTTAGGAGGTGTGTGTTCTCTCAGTTTGGGTTCAGCTGACAGCACATTCATATGAAAAAGGTGTGTGTGTGTGTGTGTGTGTGTGTGTGTGTGTGTGTGTGTGTGTGTGTGTGAGCGAGCCAAGTGGAGCTCTGGATCAGCAGTGTCAGCATCCCTCTAAGCAGTTCACCTGCAGAAACACACACCTGTCAGGAAATGCCTTTACACACACACACACACACACACACACACACACACACACACATAGCAGCTGTGTGACAGACACATACTCGTCATGCTAACACCTTTGAGTTACAGTACAGGATTCGCATTAGTAATGAATGCAGCATTCATAAGTATGAAAGTGTTCCAGATGATTTCGAACAGGCGTTGCCAATCTGGACACCAGCCTGACCGACGTGCACCCAGATACTCTCAGAGCGAGGCGTATATAGTGTTTCTGGGTCTGTGACTCACTATTCAACAATTTGATTTGGGGAGTTTCTGTTCTTTAGAGAGAGGTTTCCAAACCATGACACCAAGGTTGTTACTATCAGCCAATATCTTGTTGGTAGGCGGGTTATTTTATTGTCACTGTTTATGTGTGCCACCAATATTATTTTCAGCTGATGTGGAGACTGTGGTAGCGCTTTCTAGGATTTATTGATATTGATTATCATTGTTTTTTTCACACTGATCCACATACAACAACTAGTTTTTGTTTTGTTTGCTACTTTTCATCATAGCTACGTTGTTAGCTAGCTTTGTAGGACAATGACAATCCCCGCCTCAATCCCGCCCATTAACCTCTGATTGGTCAACTGTTTTGCTAACCGGAAAGGCTGCATGAGCAAATTTGAGTTGTTAAAGGATGTAGTTTAATTTTAAGTTTTTTTCATATAGCATTTTTATTATTGTTGCTCATAGCACACTGTGTAAGGTATTTACACTGATCAGCCATAACATTATGAGCATCGACAGGTGAAATGAATAACACTGGTTATCTGGTTATCATGGCTCCTGTCAGGCAGCAAGTGAACATTTTGTCCTCATTGTTGTCAATGAAAGTTGACTTTGACCCGGCTGGGTCAGAGCAACTCCAAACCTGCAGCTCTTGTGGGGGGGGGTTCCCGGTCTGCAGAGGTCAGTGCCTATCAAAAGTGGTCCAAGGAAGGAAAAGAACAGGAGACAGGGTCATGGGGGGGGGGCGAGGCTCATTGATGCACTTGGGGAGTGAAGGCTGGCCCGTGTGGTCCGATCCAACAGACGAGCTACTGTAGCTCAAACTGCTGAAACAGTTAATGCTGGTTCTGATAGAAAGGGGTCAGAACACACAGTGCAGAGCAGTCTGTTGGTCTGGGGCTGCAGAACATTATGACCACCAGGGTGCCCAGGTGGTCATAATGTTATGGCTGATCGGTGTATATACTGTAATAAAATGCAGAGCACAATGGTGAACTTCATCAAGTTCCTTTAAGGTGGAATGAGCAATACGAGAGTACAGGATGTCTTCATAGTCCAGCACAGACAGGATGGTCAATGTCACGGCCACGGTTGTGCTTCCTGTTGTGTTTGTGGGCGTGGCTTCCCTCCTGGCTCTGCTCACCTGCCAATCATCAGTTCATCAGCCTTGCAGTGTTTGGAACCCCGGCTCTTCATATTCCTCGTATTCCTTCCATCTCCTGTTTGCCTGTTAATCTTTGAGTCATTCCAACCTGCCCACGCCATTCACCATCACTCCTCTCCTCCTGGCTATCTTCTTTTAATAAACCCTTCTTAAACCTCAGCTTATCTCCATATGCATACATATTCTGGAAACCTATTCTTATCTTCAGAGCCACTGAAAGCTTCCATTACATGATAGCATGCAATCAAATTTCTCAAAATGTTTAATAATTGACCAATTTGACTCATAAAACCATCTTCCAAAACTTCACTCTGTAATTTAATTTTCTGTTGGGTGACAGTGGGAACGGTCCAGATGAGATAATAGTTGTGGTGTAGCAGGCAGCGCTGTATGTTGACACATTCAGGGGATTATCCTTCTGTTAACATTAATGATTTAATCTTAATCCAATTAGACCAACAGGGTGTAAACTCACCTCATCACACATCTCCTTCCTTTTCTCTGCTCTTTTCTTTTATTGTAATTTTTCCTGCTGCCTCCTGTCACTTCATATCCTCATCTCCTCTTCTTCTTCTTTCCTCTCCTCTTCTTCCTCCTCCTCCTGCTCCCGTAGAAGTGACAGTGAAACAGCAGCTATATTAAGCACCGTTCAGGAGCGCTGACTGTTGCGTTATTGTTCACCGGGTAATAACAGCTGTCATCTGTGAGGACACAGCAGTGGAAACCCGTTCAAAATCCTTCCACGGCTGTCAACTTCACTGTTAACCTACATTGGTGAGGGAGAAATAAATGAAGAAAAAAAAAAGCAAAGAGAAAGAAATGGAAAGGTAGAGGATCAAGAAGAAGGGCTTTACAGTATTAAGCTAAACAGTTATTTACAGACAACGCATGAGCTCAAACAGCCTGTTCCATACATACAGCCTGACAGTGAAGGTCCACTGATAAAGCTGCACTTTAATAATCTGATTACTCTTCAGTTTGACCTTCACTAACCTGATTTCAGAGGTGTTCATATGAGCGTGGAATCAGCTTTCATTTTTAGATTAAGTGACTAAAAATAACCTTGTTAACAAAGCTAGATTACTGCTGGAGAAACCTAATTACCTAAACCCTTAAATGTTTTTTTTTTTATTTGCATGACACATTCCTAGGACATGCAGGGAATGTGCCAGTAAAGTAGGACCTGTATCTAAATGCTTCATTAGACGGTCCCTCCTGAATTTTGTGGACTTTTTTAGGGGGTTGGGGGGGTTGTTCCGGTCCAAAATGCCTGATTTTACAACAACTTTTTAAAAATATTGGGATGCATGTTGTAAAAGTGAAAATTGCAAAAATAATTTGTTTTTTAATAATTAATTAAAACCAAAGGCAACCTATTGCAGTGGGAATAAAATCATTAGTAGTTTGGTGACGTATGATTCAGCGTTTTCTGTGGTGGACTGCTATGATTGGTGACAGGTTGGTCAAATTTGTGGAAAAGTTGCAGTGATTTGATAAAATTGCAAGGTTGTGCTGGATTCACAAGGATTTGGTTAAATTTGCCTTAATTGTTGCAATCACAACTTCCTGGAGGGATTGATTACTGATTACTTTCGTTTCAGCAAGATCCTACATAATATAACATAGTTAAAATCATCCATGTGCAGGCTAAAATAATGTACATGATGTTGGGTAATCATGTAGAAAATAAGACTATATTTATTCTTCTGATGTGTTTATTCGGGATACCCATTAGTTGTTAGCAAGGTAGCAACTCTTCTTCCTGGGGTCCACACTAAATCACACATACCAAAACTCATACCCCCCTCATACTCCCATCCCCAGCCCCTGGTGCCACATGTCGAAGTATCCTTGAGCAAGATACTGAATCCCAAATTGCTCCCTGATGCCGTGTATCGGTGTGTGAATGTGTATGAATGTTAGTTTCTGTTCGATGGACTTTGCCATCACTGAGTGAATGTGTGTGAAAGGGTGAAGGTGACACGTAGTGTAAAAGCGCTTTGAGTGGTTGGAAGACTAGGAAGGCGCTATACAAGTACAGGTCCATTTACCATTTACCATACTGTGATGGCCCCTGCCTACTATGCTGAAGTGCGGATGTGGTGGACAAGTTATTGTTTTCCCTGTGTGTCCTTGAAGGTACCATCAGCAGCCAATCAGATTTGGAGCACCTGGGTCAGGAGGTCTTGTAGGATATCAGACTTTATATTTATGGTTCTAATATTAAACTAATGTTCTCATCTTAACCTCATACAAGTTATTTTCTATGTGAGAGCTGCTCCAGCTTCAAGGCCCTGATAGCTTGGCTGGTTAAAAAGCAGGTTTGGTAAAGGAAGTAAAATATTGTATCAACCATTAAATATACAATTAACCTTTTTCCTCATGAAATTACATTAAAATTTCTGGTGTGGCATGACCCACGGTTTGCACCATAATTAAGGTGTTAGCAGTGCACAAGTGCTAATGAAGCATCCATTTGTTATATCTGCATTGACCACAATCTCTGGTCTGAACATCGACGTTCACAGCACAGCTTACGAGAAGCTGAAAAAATAGCAGCCGAACAAACTGTCTTTACTCGGCTGACTGATCACAGAAATTCAATGGACAAAAATAGTTGGTTAGTCATTTATTTTATTTCCCCTGCCTTCTGTAGCTCTATACCCCCATAGTTTCACATAATGAAACTGGGGGTAATAAATGTTCAGATGTTCTGTTTATAGACAGTAGGAGATAGGTGGGATTTTAAAGGCTGCGTGGGTGATTACGCTTCTATTTGTTGCTTTGGATTCTGTCCTGACAAGCCAGCTGACATGATGACAGCGTACCATCACCTTGTTATGCATTAATAATTAATTTGGTCAGAGGAGGATTAAAGCGGCACATTTGTAGAAACACGAGTGACGCCTGTCTAGAACTCATGAAAAAATACTAGCGGTGTGGATTGGTCTGTCAGTCATCAATAAAAAGACTTTCTTCAGACATCGGAACTTAAATACTTGTAGTATATTCAACAACAGTATGTTATATATATATATATATATATATATATATATATATATATATTATATCCAGCTGACATTCTCTTAATTAAATGAATTTTATCAAAATAATAATCGTATACAGAACATTTGCAAAGATGTAGGTGTATAGGCAATGACATGGAACTCACATTACATTTCTGGTATAGCAGACTTTTTATAAGAAAACATATAACTTAGCTTTGGAAATAACCGCACAGAACTCACATTTGTAGGTATGTGGGCGTTTCTAACATCGTCAACCCCCGTCACCTAGAAATTGTTCAATATTACTAAATTGTTTTTTAGGGTTCACTTTTGCAACAAAAGCACTTTAGTTAAGGTTGGGGAAAGATTTTAGTTAAACGTTAATAAAACAAATCTTATGTCTCAAGTCACTGCTGACTTTTGAACAATGCTGTAGTCACTAGAAAACAAATCAAATATTCTGTCAGTAAACATTTTACTGATGCATTCATAACAATATTTCTTTATTATGTTAATAGAAAATGTATGTATATGTATGTAGAAAATGTATTCAGTCGGCATTGTGTTTCCTTCAAAACATATTTGCTGTTGCAAATGAGTATTTAAAACATAATTTCTAAGAGACAAGTGTTTCCATCCTGGCCACAAAGATGCTGCAACTGAGAGGACTGTGGTTTGTAAGCATCGAGTGTTGGAGGGCTTTATAACCCATTCCCACTTAACTGGTAAGGAATGAATTCCCTCCACACGGGTGTAGGGGCCGGATTGGGACTGGGCCATAGTCTCTGAGTGCGGAGGCAACCTGCTGTATATATCTCCCTGATCACAGGAAGTGGGCCATCAATGTCACATTGATGCATTGGTGAAATCAGACGAGGATAATTTTATCGAGGACATATCGGAGGAACAAACACCTTGCGTTCCATTTGTCAAAACTTTTACATGAAGTTAACTTGAACTAAGTTTCTGACATGTCTCCAATCACAGCTACACTTGAAAATTTGACGCCCACCTTCCCCGAATTCAAAATTTTCTACGCCTGTCCTTCTTCAAATGAGAGGAGGCGAGGGTGAAATTTGGCCGCCAGAGGACATTTGGTGGCTCCCCACTCTTCTCCCTTCCTTGTTCCCTCTTCCTCTTATATTGTTGAATTCCCTTTCTTTCTTTGCCTTTCTTTCCCTTTCTTAGTAGTTTGCAGACGTCCAGTTTTTTGTCTTTCCCTGAAGCAAGCTTTAATAAGGCAGCGATGATGCAGACATATTTTGGCTGAGGTCATCTTCGCTTACTTGGCCTCATTATTGCAAAGCCTTCATCCTCCTCCTCTTTGTCCTATTTCTCCTCTCCCTCATCTTCTGCCTTCATTGGCAGTCCCATCTACACTAAAGGGATCTTTTCCCTGCCACTAATGAAGCAGTTGAAAGTTATGACTATTTCTCGACCAAGAATCTGCTCTGAGGTAAACTTTTACATTCAAAGAGAAGGAATTAACGCTCATACGGTCTAATAGCTCTGAGTGGATCGGCTTAATTACGGCCAAATCCAGTGCGTTCACCCTGAGGGAGTTCCCCAACACAGCCAAACAGACGAACCCCTTCCTCAACACAGCCTGAACTTAACTCATCATTCATATTTCCCCCTTAAGTAGCTTTAAATGAGATCTAAAACTATTTGCTCCATAGGGCTAGTTCATGCATATGCAATAGATTTCATTGGTCTAGTTCAGTGTCATTGTATTTAATGCAAACCTCTTCAAATTCTATTTTTTTTTTAAGATTTAAGATTAGTTTTCAAACATACCCAAGGACAAGAAAACTGTTCTTCACGGTGATTTTTTAATAAATGGAGTTAAATTTAGAAAATGGTTGATTGAATAAATTTGATCTTTCCTGAAGGTGATCATAGTCCTAATCCTGGACTCAACTGGCCAGTGGCTCCTCCAATTCAAATTAGGTAAACATCTGTGAGGAGACTTCTCTTCCAAAAGCTGCTAGCTGGACTGGTTGGGAGGATTAAAAGATACACAAAGTCCTTTATACTACCTTAAAATATGCAAGGACTTGGCAACGGCTGCGCATGCGGATGCTGCGTTCGATATGATAGCTACATTTTTGTTTTACATTCGTTATTTTTTCTGCTTCGTTGTTAAAACATGTATTACCTATCCCAAAAAAGGTCTAATCAAGTCATCTGACAAGGAAGCGTGGGGTTTGGATTTAAGAACAGTCGACTTTGAGATGATTCACAAAGCCAGATCGGCCAGTTCCCCAAGAGGAGAGGAAAGATCCGAGTAGGAGCCATGTTGGCCCAGTTTGGACTTAAGGCTGCTCCTGGCTAATGTTCGGTTTGGACAAATTGGGACTCAGGCTGGCTGGCCCACATCTTTACAGAGACCTGCTCCTTAAACATCCTGTTTGTATTGATGATGCTTGGCCCTCAAATGCAGTCAAAGGACTCAGATCTGTTTTTCATGACTGTGTGAACAGCACAAACCACATATAAGCTGATCTTTTCAATTATGATTTCGGGCCACTTTCATATGTGGTCCAAGTCAGATATGGGTCTGATTTGTTGCAGTGCGACCTCAGTGTGAACAGTCATATAAGAACATTTGTAACCTGTTCACATAATTATTAGATGTGTGCCATATCAGATTCCATTGTGAACAGCCAAAAAAAAAAAAATCTGATCTGAACAATCAATCAAAATTGAGTGCTAAGGCTTGCAGTGTGACCGTAGCCAAAGTGGACGGACAATGTTAATGTCGTGTGTGTGTGTGTGTGTGTGTGTGTGTGTATAACCGGATATATTGTGTTACTTTTTTATTTCAAAAGCTTCAAGACTTAAACTGACTTGTCTTAAATGACCTCAGATTTGATTTGGATGTGTTGAGACTAATGCCTTGAGACATGACTTCTACCAGTCTCGAACGATTTCAAACTTGACTTCTCTTGAGGCTCTTCTCGATCGACCTCCGACATAGATTGGCTCAAATGACTTGAGATCTGATTTGGACGTGTCTCAAATGCCCTCAGACTTGAATTGGTAACATTCTCAAAGGACATGGGACTTTACTTTAAAATGTCTGAAATTACTTGATACTTCACTTGGACTTTAATCAAATTATTTGAGACTTGACTTGCCCCAAAATACTTAAACAGCTCTGCTAGTAACCTTGTTATTGATGTTAAAGAGAAGACTCATCATAACTGAACATTGAGCTGCACAATGGAAAAAAAGACCTGAAAACCGGACATTAGTTATTCTAGCACTGCTCAAGGTCTTAGAATTAGATAATTCAATTGAACATTTGCTTTAAAACTGAGTATGTTTCACTGAGATTAATGTTACATTATCTGAACACTTACTGAGGCCTTTGAAGGACTGCGAATGGTGCTTCAGGCTTTCATATTCTAATTTATTTTCTTCATAACTTTCAAAGTGAATTAAGTCTAATAAGTAGGTTAAAACATTATTATTTCCAGGCTTGCTTCATCATTGTGACATGATATACTGTATATGGTTTCTGTGAGAGGGGGAGGAAATTGCCAATAAACCGGTTAGAGAGGAGAGGGAGCATCAGGCACCACTCTATGGTCAAAACAGCAGCAAGCTTTTATAAATGTTACAGGATTTCACAATAAAAGTCAATATTTCCAGTTTCACTCCAGTTCCATGGGAATATGATGACTCAAACAAAGTCCACAATACTTGTTTTATAATACAAGTGCTGCTGGCAAAATGCATCAAAATGATATCCTGCCGGTGTCCCTTTGAAAAAGCTGCTGTAAAAATCACATTTTATTTTTCTTTATCACAACAGCCTGATGCTGCGCTGTTAAAGTTTGACTGCAACCATCCAGGGTTAACGTTTGGTTAGGTTAAAGCACATCAGTGACTTTGTTAACGTTAAAACATGGTTATGCATGGTGAGAAGAAACCAACATTAACCATGGGGTTACACCAAAAACTACACCAAAAGCCCACAAAAACTGAGCTGGGCTTTTGGTTTAGTGGCCATACAGGGTACTGCAAGGTCCACATCCATCAAGTGATGCACACTGGCCCTCCAAATCAAATTCAGTCTTATAACATTTGGAAAATGTTGTGTGCGGGGAGCCAACAAGAAGTTTGTCACCTCGGCCAGAGGAACCCACATTGGAACAAAATCCGTCTGGCCCAGTGATGGCCCCCATACGATTAGGTAAGCCCAATCAGCAAACAAGCCAACAGCCAATAGTAAGATAGTGTGCCGTGACAATATAGCCATATCTCAATTGTAAATTGGCACTATTCTGGCCCTATGTTGGACCAGTTTCCGCACTGGTTCCAGATGTCAGCTGTGACTAAACCTTTGACTTTTCACTTGTAAGCCATTGTCAAAAATAGAGCCAGAGTAGAGCCTGCTATCATACAGTCATACAGTTGGCTGGAATATGGTTATATTGTCACTGCATGTGGACGTCTCGCAGGAGCAGCTCTCACCCAGCTTTCAACGTATATTGAAGGACTCTACTGAGCAGACTCTACTGAGGAGACTACTGAGCAGACTCTACTGAGCATGCTCTATGGGCCTAAAAACAAGGAAGTGTGGAAAAGCTTGTAGAGGCTTTTTTCGATGCATGCAACAAGTGAGCAGCTCTCATGAGACTGAAGAGGGCACCATCTTTGAATCGTTGACTAATCTTTGATCCAGTTTCTCTTAGCACATCCTGGTCGGCTGTAGCTCAGCAGGTAGAGCAGGTTGTCCATTAATCAGAAGGTTGGAGGTTTGATCCCCAGTTCCCCTTGCTGCATCTTGAAGTGTCCTTGAGGAAGAACTGAATAATTGTGCATCAGAGTTTCTGTTTGTGAGGGCCTTTGCCATGCACTGTGTGAATGTGGCTTGTAGTGTAAAAGTGCTTTAAGTTTTAAGAGGAATAGTGAGTTTACTGAGTGTTAACGCCACTGAATATTAGCAGAAGTAAAATTGTAGCATTCCTTCATTCGAGAAGTGCCATTCTTCAACCAAAAATCAGTCAATAAATTCTGTTTCTGTAGACAAACAACCTTCAGTTTACAGGAGTGCTCTGCCATCTGTGTAATTAGATATATTTACTCAAATTCTCAAATTCAGGGATTTTAAATAAGCAATTTCAACTGTATTGGCTGAAATGAGAACAAACTAAATGAAAGGAAAGGGGAGCAGAGAAATGAGAAACTGTAGCAAAAGAGAAGGAGGAAACAAGGAGAGTGTAAAGGAGGCATTTTAATCCTGATGTCAGCAACAAATTGCACAGTGATGGGCCCGTACACACCTTCCCCATTTCTTTCTTTTGAAAAACAATCTGCAAACAGCAGCAAAACACACAACAATAGCCTATTAAATAACATGGTTTTTCCATCCATCCTCCCTTTAGCTCTCATGCCTTCTATCGATCTACCTTAGCAATATATTTGCAGGAAAACGAATGTTTTCCTCCCCGTCTGTCACCACAATAATCAATCAGTAATTCATAGAACCTATAGAGCCAGAATCCATTCAATGTAAATGAAGTCATTGTGTGTGCTGAAGCAGGGATCCACAGCTTTTGTCCAGCAGTGAATAGTGTCCTGGGGAACTATATTTGTCATCCAATAAACCTCCAAAACTCACAAACAGGAAGACCCCACCCCCCACCCCCCTTCCTCCTCTTCAGGCAGCTCATACAATACACTGCTCTCCTACACACCTCTTTGTGTGTAATTAGATTAGGCTGCACATACTCCATGTGGCCCACATAATGTCTCCAGCGGCTCAGTTTTAATTTTCATTCCTCAGCAGCTTTCTGCAGCTCATTAAAGTGGCAATCGTCATGGTTTTGTTTTCACTTTGGTTTGCAGTGGGGTGGGGGGGGGGGAGTAGCTACGTGCATTCACTCAAGTACTGTACTTAAAGATTATATATGTGAAATTCACTGCCACTAGATGTCACACCAGAGCAGCAGCATCTCAGAACAAAACAAACACTCCAATGACAAAACCTGTCATTTTACTTTGCAGATAATTTAAAAACACAACTCAAAATGGACAGAAACAATATAAATCAAAAGAAAACCATCCTCAGTCACCACTCTGGTTGGGTTGAAGTAAATCCTTCATTCACAGTTAGATGTGAAAATAGTCGCAAAGCGGACTGTCATGGCATCCATGGGGACAAATACGCTAGTCCATTAAAAGTTATTGTCTCTGCCACTGACAGACTCAGGTTGTTATTGTCAGTGTCTGACAGCATTATGGAAAGGATCCCTACAGAGATAGACCTTTAGTTTAACCACAAACAGCTGTAATATCAGTATCACTCTCCACCAGACTCCACAGACAAAAGCACTAATTTTTACCTCACAGATCATCGTAACATTGTAACTTCATTCAAAATGGGCAGAAACAACAACAAAAACTGTAATTTTATAATTCATGTTTACACCGGTTGAACAAACAACAGCTGCTGTAGTTTTTCTGGTGGCAACAATCTGTTTCCTGCAGTGCAAGCAGGACAATCCACCATACTACTGGACACTGTTATTCAGCCACATACACAGAGAGTAAGAGAGTGGTTGCAGCAGACTCACAGCCCTTCTTGGTTTCCCAATGGCAGGTTTCTATTTAAAGTCCTGGATGTCGGACCTTCCCACCGGCACATGAATGCAGCATAACGGTCGCAGTATTTTGAGAGAGGAATCTGTGCTGTGAAACTGTTTTCATGGAGGAACATTTGCAAACCTGACTAAAAGTCTTGTTACCGTCCCCCTAGAGGCTAAAATTTTAATTCCGCCTCACAATAGAAACACCAGGGAGCATCCTCTGGTGAGCACGAACCTTCACAACTAATTCCAATCTGATCAGTTGTTGAGATATTTAGTTACGGACCACTGACAGTATATAATTAATGAACAGGGCTTTTGTGTCTGTGAAGTGAGCCAGAAGTGTCTTAAACCTGCATTATTTCTAATGGCCAGCAGGGGGCAGCTCCATTGGCTGCAAAAAATAAGTCAGATAGTATTGAGTCTTGAGGAGCGATTACTTGACTTCTTACTTGATTTATTAGCTCAGTAAACAGTTCATACAGTACAGACCATGATTTTATGGTCTCAGACTCTAGCGTCAAGTCTTCTTTTGAGTCAAAACTCTTCAAAATGGTAATCCACGGCATCTCGATAGGTTCACACTTGCACCATACTCAGGACAAATTTATATTTTTAGATCCACTACAGATAGAGCTCTAAATCATTAGTGTGTTGTTGGACTTTTTTTTTTTGCTGATTTTCTTCCAATTTGCTTCTTACTGTTGGATCAGCTTGAGGTTTCTGCCTCTTAAAAGAAAGTTTTTCCTTGCTGCTGTCGCCAAGTGCTTGCTCATGGTTGTAACTGTTTCTCTCTTCTTTCTCTGTAAATAAGTTTATAAGGAGTATGGTCTAGACCTGCTCTAATTTAAAAGTGTCCTGTTATGATTTGGTGCTATAGAAACAAAACTGAATTTAATTGAACTGAATTACAATGAATGATTGAGTGTGAACACAACAGATTAGAGTTTTTGGCTGTTAATACACTGTTTTTATATCATGCATAAAGATGTTTTTTTTTCCGTATTTTTCATGTTATATGTTCTGTTAAACAGAAATTTAAGAATTTAAGAATTTAAACCCTATTTTCTGGATCTTTACAATGTCCTTTTATCATTTCCATTGCCCACATTACCAGCTAAAACATTTGAATCCCCTTATCTGCACAAATTCAAGAGAACATGCAGAATGTGTTTTTGTTCACTGGCGGTCGGCGTGACGCCTTCACACACCTGCAGGCTGTGAATGGACGTGTGATTAGAGATAGACGGGGGCTATAAATCAGTGCCTCAGGTAACTTTAGTCCGGCAGCGAAAGCGCTGAAACAAAAAGGTTGAAGAGCACTTTATGCAAGTACTAGAAAATGCCACAAAATAGATGTACCAGTTCGAATTTAGACAAAAATATCCAACCAGTTGTTCTTTATGGTAGTGAACCAGGACTACACTATGGGATAAGGGCAGAATTAGGTCGTTACTCTAATTTAATTTTAAAAATGACCTCTTAGTATGTTGCAGCTGCCAAAAAGAAAAATAATAATAATTGCCAGCATTTCAATAGGGCTTTGCAGCAGTCGCTGTTCGGGCCGTAATAAAGAGCCGGCAGGACGCGACACACATTGAATGAGAGAGAGCGGTGAATGTCAGCTTTGCCGACGTTGAGGAGGTACTGAAGTACTCGGCCGGTTGCATTAATTTAAGGTTTCCTTGAGATTATTCACTCAAGTAAAGGTTTTCTGCTGTTGGTCTCATACTTAATTGCATAGTTATCTGTTATCACTTCATTCCTGTTTTCTGTCAATTTCTCTACTGTTATATTTTAAGTTAATCAGTTGATATGTATCGTACAGTATTTTTGAGGAAGACTAGAGGCACATAGATGTGCTTTTAATGGGGATCTTTAATAAAAAATAAACAATAAACAGAGCAGACGACAGTGAAAGTAACAGATTCTATTAGAAGAGGAACATGCAGCACAATATGTGTCTGCATGTCACAAACTGAGAGACACTTAATTAAAACAACATGAATGTGACAAATAATTGTCTTGACATGGCCTATTACACGCTCACACACACACACACACACACACACACACACTCATATAAGAAACATGTGTTGTTTTCTGTCATTGTCTTTTTCTTTTATTTATTTATTTTGCTCAATGAATTGTCTTTTTTTTCCTCATCTCATTATTGAACTTTATTATCCTTGACAAGAGCGAGCGATAGAGAGAGGTTACAATAACTCTCTCTCTCTGTGTCTCTGTCTCGCTCTGTCACTTTCTCTCTCTCTCTCTCTCTCTCTCTCTCTCTCTCTCTCTCTCTCTCTCTCTCTCTCTTTCTCCCCCTGCAGGTCACAGAAAGTGTTGTGCTGTGAGTAAGAACATTTTTTTGGGGGATATCTTTACACCAATGAGAGCTGTAACCATGGCAACAAGCATCAAAGATGACTATGGTCGAGTCGTTATGCAGGCGTTCACAAACACACACACACACACACACACACACACACACACACACACACACACACACACACACACACACACACAGTCATGTACTGTATACAGTTGAACTGCAGAGCTAAAGGACACCAGGGCCGCGTCCTAACACTACACACTGCACTGTATTTACTTTTCCCTCTCTACAGGCTGGCAGGAGGGTTTCTTCACATTATGCTGCGTTCACAAGGATTCAGGGTTATCAATAAGTCATGTTCTCAACCTGAAAGACCACACTCTTGAATAAAGAGAGGAATAGTATTCCCTTTAAGTTATACTGCTATGTATTTTTGTCCTGCAATTATATTTATTCTACATCTTGCCAGCAGGTTACTGCAGGCTGTAACCTGTGCAATCTGTATATAGCGTACATATTTATAACTAATTATTCTCATTTCTATTATATCTTGGATTTTTCTATTCTATTTTTATTTACTGTGTATTTTCTAATCTGTTGTGTATCTGGAGCTGCTGTAGTGAGTGAATTTTCCTCAGTGTGAGATCAATAAAGTCTATTTTAACAAACACTGTCCTTTAAAATCACATCAACATTCATAGTAAAAATATATAAATCTTTTATAATCCAGCCTTGAAACACAGAAGTAGAGAAGTATTTTCTCAACAGGATGTTTTCTGTTTATGTTGAGAAAAGAAATGATTTAATATGTCTGTTCAGGGAGTCTGTTTTAAAGATCCAGTGTGTAGGATTTAGTGGCATCTAGTGGTGTAGTTGCAGATAGCAACTCCCTTGATTCACCATTTACTTGTGTGTGTAAGTGTGTGGGAGGAACTATGGTTGCTGGAAACACACAAAAGTGCAAACACCCCTATCTAGATCTAGTTTTTGGTAGAAACATGGCGGACTCCGCCAGAAGTGGATCTGCTCCGTCTGTAGATAAAAACGTCTCATTCTAAGGAGACACAATGACACGAATGAAAACATAGCTATGAATATTATATTACAACTCTCCGATATGTGTGTGTGTCAGTGAGGGATCAAGGTAAAGATCGCAGTCTGGTGCTTCTACAGCATCTGAAGCCCGAACCACTGCGCCACAATGTCAAAATACTGAGTAGAGGGTTAGCAACAGCTAGCATAACCTCCTGTGAATGATGCGTCTCCATCAGTTTACATTTGAAAATGAAAGACGCCCACTCAGAGGCTGATTCGAAGGCTTTAACACTATTTTACGTACAAGCTGATTTAAAACATTAAAGGGCGTATTGAAACATTTTGAACCCACAAAATTTCATAATAATGTCAATTGTGATGAGTTTCATCACAGTAGTCATACAATTTATTTTACAGCTCAAAAACACACGTTTTAGGGGGCAGTACCTCTTTTAGTAAAGGATCTGAGTACTTCTATGGTCTGTACAGAAGCTGGTGGAGCACAGGTTAGACAGGAAGTGATGTCAGGACTTCAGCTCTCTTTAATCTAAACATGAAAATGATCTTAAATCGCTGACGATGCTGAAACGTTGTCCGAGCAGTGAGTGGTCGAATATTCTCTAACGAACAGACTCTTGTTTGACGACGGAGGGGAGGCTTCTTTTTCTATCCAGAGAGAAAACTACACATTATGCAGTTTTTATCCCCTCGATTACCATACATCAGCCTCTGTGTGTGTGTGTGTGTGTGTGTGTGTGTGTGTGTGTGTGTGTGTGTGTGTGTGTGTGTGTGCAGCCAGGTGTCCAAATGTCCCTGTCAGCCAGCTGCCATACAGGAGCAAAAACCGACTGAACACTCACCAATAATTACAGGAGTAGAAGAAGAGGAGGAGGAAGACAGGAACTGTGTGTGTGTATGCGTGTGCATGTGTGTGTGTGTGTGTGTGTGTGTGTGTGTGTGTGTGTGTGTGTGTGTGTGTGTGTGTGTGTTGCAGGCTGTGTATAATTAGCTGTAGTTGTGAATTGTCTATAGTTATCCAGTCTACTGTCTCCAGCTGTCTGCAGAAACTCCCTTGCTTTCTCACACTCACACACACACACACACACACACACACTCACACTCACACACACAGAGTCAGTTTCTTGGCAGGAAACTTATTTCTTCAGCCGGTTTCTTCGTAACAACCAGGGAGAGACACAGACCATCATCAGATCATTGCAAACACCTGCAGCCACGCCAGCATTTAAAACTGTGGATTTTTGTGCTGAAATCACATCGTAGTTCAAACAGTATACCTTTTTCACAGCAGCCATGAACTAGTAGGGTAAACACAAGTGTTACCAATGACACTAATTAAGGTTCCATTCAGGTCAAACAGGGTGCTGCTGTTGTGTATGTCGGCTCACTGGAAAGACTGTTTCACTGATCACAGACCTGTGTTTAGCAGTCAGTAGAACAATGACCAAGCGTCAGTATTCTGATCAATATCATCCATACAGATACAGTGTATACTGATCAATATCATCCATACAGATACAGTGTATACTGATCAATATCATCCATACAGATACAGTGTATACTGATCAATATCATCCTTAAAGATACAGTGTATACTGATCAATATCATCCATACAGATACAGTGTATACTGATCAATATCATCCTTAAAGATACAGTGTATTCTGTAACTTTGCTGATTTGGGCGCATTGGTCGGCGTTCTCCCGAAACACTTTGCGTGTTCAATCCGGGCTACAGCCATGTAGTGTGAACTCATGGTGCAGTGCTGGTGACTCTGCTGTTATCACTCTGTGTGTAATGATGCAGCTGAAAAACAAAACAGGGATTCGACTGACGAAATGAGATTCATCGACACTCACAGGGCAGCCCGATTACTGCGCCTCCTCAAAAGAAGGAAAGAAAGAAAGTGAGACAAGGAGTTAATTGAGATCTTGTTATTGTTGTTTTCTTCCTTCCGGCTCTTCAGTGTAATCAGATCCTCACAGCTGTCAATACATCACTGCTGACAGTAAACACACACACACACACACACACACTGAGTGACGGCAGTGTCCTCGGGCTGATCCCTCACTTTCATTTCCATTTGAAAGAGTGATGCACCACTCTCTCTCTCTCTGTGTCTCTCTCTCTCTGTAATCGCCCCCCTGAAGTGTCACATAAAACACGATGCCTAAAACTGTCATTAGGACTTCCTGCATCGTTACCATGACGTGAAGAGCGTCCCGTTTGTTCTGCAGTGCTGTGAGGTGCGTTCACTGACCTGCTGGTAAACTCTTCTCCTCGTCTGTTCAGAGGTGTAACAACACAGAGGCAGAAATCCACAATGACTGATGCGAGTCTGGAGCTGATCTAGTCAGAGAGTCCTGGATTTACAGGGTTCACGAAGGCTAATCCAGGCTGAGGATTAGAACATTCACTGTTTCCAGGATGAGGTTGTTTATTTTGTGTTCAGATTGTATATATCTAAGATAATAATTTAAACTTTAAAAACAACAATTTGATTCAGCGTTCTTCACAGAAATGAATAAAATGCTAAGATATACTCTAGGCCTACTGTGTGTAGTTAAAAAGTTTTCCTGCATCCCTTAAAATCAAGATGGCCTTGCGACCCCCCTTGTGAAGCTTTGGTGAGCCCTAGTGGGGGTCCCGGCCCCCAGGTTGGGAACCACATTAAAGGTGAGCGGTGGAGGTTTGTGTGTTTCTCAGGAAACTTGTTTTATTGCTTTATGAAGTTAATTTAGTTCAAGATTTGGAACATTTCTGAGTGTTAAATAACTGAATTATTCATTACCCTTTTAATATGATATGCTGTTATATATATTCTTGATAAACACATTATAAAAGTAACAATATCACACCAGAGTACTATCATGATGTGCCGTATTAATATGCAGGTGAATAGATAAACTTCTGTGATTGCAATCAATGTAATATTTGTGAAATGGTGAGAGGGGGAGGCAGGTAGAGAGAAAGAGAGAGAGAGAGAGAGAGAGAGAGAGAGAGAGAGAGAGGTACCCTGTACCCTCTTTCTCCTCCTTTATTTTCTGTCTTTATTAAAATATGTATGATTTATTTATTTGTATGCTTATACGACCTTGTGGAGGTGCCAGGATAAGCTAATGAAAAGTTGGTCACACAAAAGAAAGTAACCAGAATAATTTAAATAATAATAATAATCATAATAATAACAGTCCCAATGTTAATAATAACTGTACTTCTTTGCAGTCTAATAAATATTATGCAAATACAAACAAAGAATGTAAAGTAAGTATGAAAACATACATTGATTTCTTCTGTTTTTTATTGAAGATACATGATCAACATTAAGACGTGAAACATAACAAGGCAACAACAACAACAACAACAACAACAAAACTAAATAATAATAATAATTAAGTAACTGTAAAAAGAAACAAAATGAAATAAGAAAAAGTTTTTATAAAAAAATAAATACCGGTAACTAGAAGTACAGATATGGTAAATATGGTTTTTGATTGCAGGGACTGAACAGCTAAAGGATCAGGATCAATCAATGAAGTCTGGTCTGGAGAAAAGGAAACTTATGTGCTGTTGCTTTCATGAAAAAGAGTCACGGCTAACTGGAAAATCCACTGTCTAGTTTTTTGTGAAACAGCCCTCGGGTTTAGTTTTTAGCAGGTCAAAACGCCGTCAGTCTAAAAACAACCACGACTGTCTGGAACAAAGTGGTGGCCCAACCGACAGACTGCCATCCGGCCCCTAATGTGGACTTCCTGTGTGAAGACAGTTCAAGACCAGGAAGCTGAGAACAGTCTCACCACAGGAGGTCCAGAACTCAAAACTATGCAAAAAAAAAGTGACAGATTCCCATTAGCAGGAATCATTTTTGCTCCATTTCCAGCTTTGGGAAATCATAAGAGAAAACTAATTCATTCATAATTGATTCAGTAAGAGAGAATGTTCCCTGCCACTACAGCCAGACAGCTGCAGGAGAAACGCACGACGGAGCACTTAAAACACGGGTAAATACAAGAGGAAGACCTTTAAAGCAAGTGGTTTTCTGAGTGTGTGAACCACAGAGCCTCCGCCATCAGACCAGACTCACAAACTGCTCTGCAACCACCGCGAAGGAACTCTTCCTCAAACTCATACAGTGTGCGGTTTACAAGGAAATCCACTTCCTGCTGAACTCGTGTCGGTGCAGTGACAGCGTGTCTCTGGCTCTTCGTGCCAACGAACGCCAGAGAAACCTCTCCTCTCTGCCCGAGGAGCGCCACTTAGACCATATGACGGTGAAATCCTCCAGAGCTTTGAGTCTCGTGTTGCCTGAGGGATTGTTTCAGTGAGACAGCAGAGATCATGTTAGCATCCCAACATGCAACAGGCTCCGTCTGTGTGACTCACCGCCATTAGCCGAGGAGGAAGTCAGTAAATCACCACGGAGGTTTTGCATTAAGTCGTAGCGTTGATTTTAAAAGTGATTTTGTTTTGGTCAGGTCTGTTTATTTGAACTGATTTAATTGACATTAAATTCATTAAACTGGCATCATTTTTTACATTTTAGTCACGTTTTATGTTTTATGTTAAATCATTTAACCCAGTAACCTAGATTTGTCTTCCCCGCAACTCTCACCAAACTCTGTTCTAAAATCTTGCAGTTTAGAGTTTCCATACCAGAAACAAAGAGTGCACATCTGATGAAAGATGTCGATAACTAATTTTGTATGTTGTGTTTTTGTCTTCTGGTAAATTCGGCGCTAAAAGTAACACATAAAGACTTTGTTACTTCCATAGAAATCAAAATTTGGATTAATGCTTTTCAGTGACTTCATCGTGTCATATTTCATTGTTGCCTACTTTGGTTATCACTCAGTGGATTGATTTTGTGTAAAATGTACCCCAAAAATTCCCGATAGAGCTCATTATGAGTGTTTAAGGTTTAGTTTTGTGTGTATAAGCATGAATGTTTTCAGGTCTGTGTGTACATTCGAGGTCTGTTTGCCATCTTTCAGGTGCTTATGAGTGTGTGAGCATGTGTGTGTGTGTTAAACGTCTTTTCCGCTGCTCCTTAATGTTTGATAGGTGGGGAGTGGCGGGCGCTGCCTCATGTATTTTTAAAGGAAAAGTTACCCAGGCGTTCTGTGTGCTTTGTTCTGCCTTTTAGTTGGCCTACTTTAAACTTTGCTACAAACGCAGCAGCAGAGAGTCAGACGTCGACTCCAGCGACTGTCAGAAACAACATCTTCACACCTTTGAAGCACAAAGAGCAGCTCCCTCCATCACAGCAAACAATATATGTACAATTACTCCATTTATAAACGGGAGAAAAGTCTGTGGAGTCAGTCGCGTCCCAGTGAAGCTGTAACGTTTATCACACTCAAGTGACCATATTTTTAAACCTCCTAACAAGGACCTTTAAGTGGTCCTCGAATGCAGCATTTTCATTCCTAAGAGCTGCCCTTGAGCTTTAACTCTAACTGCTCTCCACTAGAGCTCAGTGCTCAGTGGCAGCTTCCAGCTCTTTAGACAAGACCGACAAAGTCATTTGCTGCTTTGATCACTTTTGTTTCTCTTCGCTTAAGGTGAACAACCAACGAGAGCAGTTTCTCTCACCCGTCGCAGATGAGGGGGAAAAAACTGAGGCCACAGACGCCATGAGCAGCTGCTGCCAGACTCTCCTCTCTAGTGGCTCTGTGAGACTGTACAGTGGTCCTTTGAGCTAAATGCTAACATCAGCTTGGTCATTTCTCACATTCACAGTGCTTACATGCTGATATTTGGTGGGCTGATGGAAACGTCATTAATTCTGCAGGTTTTACAGCCACACAGAGCGAGAACTCTTTGACTTATTTATGATTTAACCCTAGCATCAAATGGAAATTGTATTTTTTTGTCTCGTAGAATTTAAAATTTTAAAAAGTTACGTGTGACTGAACGGTGCTTAGACAGGACTGGAGATAAAAATCACACCCTTAAAGTCTAAACACCCATTACATGTGTGTAGGAGCGTTTCTTGAGCAGCGACGTTGGGGTTGTGAACATGTTTCCTTGTGGACTCGGGGGGCGTCGACATACAACCTAACACTCCTCATGTAAAGCTGCGTGTCAGGCTGCCGAGCGATTGAGGAGGAAACCAGGGAATCAGCAGGAGTCTGAGCGCTGAGGTTCAGATATGATACGAGCACCGAGTCATAACGCAGAAAAAACACACGCAGCAGCTTAAATACACACAAAACAAACAAAACATCACAACCACCGCTGGGAGTGTGTGTGCGTGTAGCATCAAGGTGTGTATTTCCACCTGTGTACATATAATTAGTGTGTATTTGCGCCTCTATGCACACGTCGGTACAGTATGTGAGATTTATTCATGAGTGTTTTTCTAACGTGTGTTCACTTTTTCGCGATTAAAATGGATATAAATCATTTAACTGTACATATGTATGTGCATTAATATTTGTGAGTGTGTGTGAGTGTGTGTGTGTGTGTGTGTGTGTGTGGGTGTGTGTGTGTGCATCTGAATGTGTGTGTAATTTCACTGTTAATAACCTTGTGCCAGTTTTTACCCTGAGTATAAATTATTCAAACACACACATCCATGCTATTGTGTGATGCTGTACAAATGCTCATGGGTGTGTGTGTGTGTGTGTGTGTGTGTGTGTGTGTGTGTGTGTGTGTGTGTGTGGGTGTGTGAGTGTGTGTGTGGCCAGCCGCTCGTCTATCACTCCTGATTTCCCGGCTCTACTGTGAATAAACGGCTGGTTTGATCCATATAAAACTGTTATGGTTTATTGATCAGGGATGTGAATTATGAACGTTGTGTTTAAAGATTCAAGGAGCCGCTGGGACTTCCTCTGATGATAAAATATTAACCTGAAATACACAATAATTATTATTTTTTTTTTAAAAATTAAAGATGAAGATTTTTTCAAATCCATTGTGGAAACACACCCGTACTCATGGACCAATTGTTTTGGTGCTTGAATTAGGTTTATCAAAGTCTTCTATCAAAGTCAGGGTCACAAAAATAGTGAAATATATTAATAAAATAGTGTATAAATGTATAGTAAATTTGTTAAGTTAAGTTAGTTTCACACAAAATGTAGGCGGACCCACCAATGAGACATGCTGAAAGGCAGACGACTCGCTTCTCTTCCTCTTAGTGTGAATCATCTACAGTCTTGCGAGAATATAGACTTGGAAACTGAGAGTCTACAGATTAAGACTGTATCAGAACCATATTTCTGTGCCGTATTATCGCAGACATATCAAAAGAAACACACTGCTGCATTTGGCGACCCCAAGTGGGTTAAACTGAGGTAAAACAAATGCTATGTATCTTCAGTTTCATCATCCAATCATCTATTTTCTGCTGCTGATCCGGGGCTTAGCAAGGTAGTCCAGACGTCTCTCTCTTCAGCAACGTTTTCCAGCTCTGTTCCCACGCCAGATGAGATGCCTCCAATGGAAAGCACCCAGGAGGGGTTAACCACCTCAACCCACATAGCAAAACTGGTCCAGTAACAGTCCACACAGCCCACTGACACTCAGCCCAGATACAGCAATGAATTATGATCCACATGTGGTAAAATGTGTGCTTCTGAAGCCATTCAGTAATCCCTAAAAACCCAGGTAAAGATAGAGACCATCCAGTTGCTCTGCACTATCCAGTCAAGCTGTGCCAGCCAGAGGAAACTGCATGTTATCCAACTGTACAGCTGCACTAATGAATCAGGGTGTGGTACCAATTCAGATGCTATCCAGGTCGGGGATGAAGTCGACATCGCTCACTTCCCAGCCAGATATATTGGACAGAACTTTACCAACCTAGTTCACAGCTGGTTAGGCGAGAGAGAGAATGGCACATTTGCAAATTTCTCACCTGTAAAATTACAAACTTGTAACTTCCACCTCTCTGGAAACTACCACAACAGCTCCATAAACCAGAATAAATTATAAAATCCGGCAAATATTCAATCAAACTCGGAGGCAAGGCTTTTAATTCCCAAGAAATCCTCAGCTGGTGTTATCAACGTAAGACGGAGGTCACACATTGTTTAAAAAGTACTAATAAATTAAACTCCACCTGAAACAGAAATCTGAGAGCTGTGTGTTGAAATCAGTTAGTTCATGCTGACTTAAGCAAGCATCACATTTTGTTTTACAGGAAAGACACAAAGATTGGATTTTGATATAAAAATACAAATACATTTTGTGACCTTAAATAAGGGAAACAATATAATTGTCCATAACATTACAGTTAAAAATTTTAAATTTTAAATATATAAGGCCTGTTGTTGTTTTCCATGAATTATAAAGTTATGTCCGATGGGCTGGATAGGTGACACCTATCTTGGTCTGGTTTTTGAGCTGTTTCCATACATCAGCTCCCCCGAGGCTGAACAGATCAGACAGCACATATGGACACAGGAAGTACATAATGAAGCTCAACACATTTTAAAAGGTTTTTAATAGCTTGAAAGACATTGATCTGTGTGCTAATAAAACAGCCCGCTCCTATTGCTCCTACGAGCCCAATATTCAGCTGTAATAATAAAAACCTGTTTCACAGGGACGGAGGGAGATCTTATTTCTAATGCAGCCCTGCTTTAGATCATACCAGCTGGACTGCTTACGATACATATGTGTCTCATTGATTTACTGGTTTAATTATGCACTCGATAACACTGCTCTGACATCATTTGTGGTACCCAACAACTCTCCACAAACTTCACAACTAAATAGGTCATCTGTCATGACCTTTAAAAGATTGATCGTATGAGCGTTTTCTTAAAGTTTAATCAAAGTTTTGGACTAAAACCACGTGGGTTTAAGGTTTGGGAACAATTGTTCTCATTTTCAAAAAAAAATCAATGAATAAATGGGATGCAGACGTTTGGAAGACATGCATTCGCCAAACCATATTCAGTCTTCATCAACAAGGCCTTAACTCAACCCATCAATGAGCGTTTCTTTGTTGAAATCTCGAATTCACGTGAGATCCCATGTGCCGTTTATGCAACACATGCTCTGACACATGTGAGAGTGAGCTGCTTCAACCGTTTGAACAAACAACAAACACCGTCATGTCAGGAGGAGAAGAGCGAAAACAACTGCTTCCACTTTCAAGAGTTGAAACGTATGTTTTTAGAAGATATTGATAGATATTGTGAGGACGATGAAAACATGAATAAATTGTTCTCCCAGCTCACTCTAATGTTGAATAACCTCCCACGTACAAACAATATCTTAAAAAATGCTTTTGATGAGATTTTTAACATCCTCCCATGACAGGTTCGTTCTTCTTGCATGTTTGACTCAGATCTCTTCCTCCCACTGCATTTGATGGCGGCGTTAAAAATTTAACAAAAGCTGAAACACTTATTTGCAGATTGCCGTCTGCACTCGCCCTTAGACCACAATCGAGCCCCGTGGCGATGGAGCCGGGGCCCGACAGACCAATCAGGAGCGTCTGTTAGCAGCTCACATGTCAGCTGTGTTTGGCTGAAACCTCACATCTCCGAGACCGAAAACCTTCATCTGAAGATCTGCTGTGTTCTTTGTGTTATATGTCTCCAGCTGTTTTTTTCTGTGTTTGAAGTTTGTATTCATGTTGTAGAAATGCTCATTATTTACAATTTGTTCAATGCCGTTATTGTCATGGGTTTGCTACAGCGATAAGAAGGTGTTTTATCAAGTTAAAAGACAATAGAGAGACACACAAAGAAACCAGTGTCTCTGACATTACCCACAGATTTAAAACATAAAACATGCTTCTTTTTCCCCTCTAATATCCGTTTCATCCAACCCTGTTTAAGAAAATCACCATAAAAACACATCAAATTGAACATTAAATGGATTTTAATACAGTCTGAGGTTCTAAATCTCCCTTAAAAGCAGCTTTTGAGTTCTGTTAAACTTAAAGATTTTTAGTTATGACTACCCCTGAATTCTGATCTGCCTGTATTTCAGCAGCTCTAACAGGCTTTGTTTTAAAGCTAGAGTGAAGATACTGGTATCATATGAAACTAGATGACCTATCGCATCCATTAGTACCAACCATGAGGCTGCTACATAATGCTCCAAAGTTAGGCCCATGGCCATTTTTTAAATCGATTCCTTGATTCCTCAAGATATCTGAATGAAAATGGGTTCTCTGGGTACCCATGAGTCTCTCAGCCATGCCCACTTGAAGAAAAACATGCAATTTTTTGCATGTGGTATAAATGTGTTATTTTAGTGTATTTGAATATTTCTGCCTACTGGGGTCCATAAACATTGTTGGAATTGCATAAACTGGGAATGACTGGAGACACATTCTTAATGCCAACTCTGCATAAGTCAGTCTACAACTTGTGTCTCCCCCCCACAGTCCAAAAACACGCCCCTGGACGTGCTTAAAACAGCACCTGTCAAGCCTGTCATAACAATGAAAAAAAAAATACAGAAAACAGGAAAATTGAGGACGTTTTCTTTTTAATTTTGCAGTTTCCATTAAACTTTTCTAATGCAGTACTTTAAAATGTGCATAAAAATACAAAACGTTATTATTATATATGACAAACCACCTAATGTAATTTGACTCAGGCCTAAATGGTGCGTGTGTGTTCGGAGTTTTAATCCAGCTCCGAAGAGTCAGCTGACTGCTTAAACAGGCTCATCCCATCATCATGACAGTTTTGTTTACCTGTCACCTGTGTGTGTGTGTGTGTGTGTGTGTGTGTGTGTGTGTGAGTCTCAGCAGGTGAAGCAAACCAATTACAGCTGCCCGGTGCTTGCCTGCGTCTGTCTCAGCTGTTACGGAGGGAATGTGCAGTGAAAGCAGCAGTAAATGGGAGCAAAACTCTTCTGAAGCAAAATGTTTTCGCTGATTTCAGCATCTCAGCTCTAAGCACAACAAATTGTGTATTCCCCCTCCTCCAGCTGGTTTCCCTGACACACACTCTTTCTGACTTTACCTCTATATAAGTGTGTGTGTGTGTGTGTGTGTGTGTGGGTGGGGGGTACAGTACTGCTGTATACAAAATGTATGATCTCTTCTATTCGACTATATGTTCTCTTCTCACTCACACTGCTCAAGATCTGCACGTACAAGTAAAAATCAGCAGCAGCTTTGCCCTTTTTTTTATATTCTGTTGATACAATAACAACAGCGATTCTCAGATATTCTTGTCCTGAAAGGTTTAACACTTGCTGGTGAGAGTTGGTACGCTATAGAAGGAGTCTCACAGGACTGCTGTGATGCCGTACGGAGGTCGTCAAGCTGCGTTTATAACTGGCCTATCTATGGTAACATAAAAGACTTCACTAAAAACATGGAGGTCTAGTAAGAGATATACAGTATGTAAAGATTTTGGAGCGTAGTGTCTTTTATTTGGCATTTCAAAAATCCAAAAATGAAAGTGTAATGAATGGATACAAAAGTGTTATGGTTTTAGGCCACAGATTTTACCATGGCTAACCTAATGTAAGCATATTAGTTAGCTTTACTACATTATTACAAAACAAAAACGGAACATTTATGGATGCTACTATTTTGGAGTTCAGGCTAACATTAAACATTAAGGAACCTATCGGTTTGTGGAGTCCTGTTTTGAAGCCTCAAGTTTGTCATTTTGGACGTCGCCATGATAGTTTGTTGGAGCCAGTGGAGGTGACGTACTGCGAGTTGAACTGCTCTTATTGGCTGCTCAGTTTTAACTCATCTGTATCAGGAAACAATGGCGGCTCGCCTGCTCACACAGGATCTGGTATTCCAGATAAACAATAAAATATGTTTGTGAACAGATTTGAGGAGAGAAACAGTCAACAACAGAATCTGGATCCATATCTGATCAGCACTGTTTGACAGTTTGATCTGAGTTTGGTGCGTTGAGCTGGACGGACTCACTGAGAATGAGCTGTCAATCACAAGGTAGCCCCGCCCTAAAGCATACCCTGCTTTATGGTCTGTTTTACTCTCAATGGGACCATCAGTTACTAAATGAACATCATGCTGTATGGAAGAAGACTGAAACTAGAGACTGAGACCAGAAACTCATCAGGAAACTGTTATTATATATACTGTCCAAGGATGTAACACTGTGTTCTGCTATTTATTGTTTTTTCAGGAAATGTAGCCTGCCTCCAGCAAGCCAAACTCGTTCATCAAGAAAGCTTTGCTCTATTGACTATTATAATACCAACTGTAATCTGCAACTCAAGAATAATGCTGTTTCATCATGTCAGTGTCTTTTATGCCAAGTTCACACTACATGATTTTAGCCCACAAAAGCTAGAGATCACTTTAAAATCCCCAGATTGGCAGGTCCCAACTACTGTATATACTCCAACTTCTGTTTTACAGTAGACAGTCATAGTCATCAGTAAATGATTCTTTTATTATTCGCATGCAGGCAGAAGGCTCTCACACTCTTTTCTCTGCATTTGCAGTTCAATCAGACTGTAGCAAGACCTTTTAGTTTGGTTTTACATTGCAATTGCACACCCTTATTCAATTATTCTCCTTAACATTCATTAGTTTCTTTCTTTCACAGTACATTGATCTTTATTGTGTACTTACTGTATATATTGTGATGTTTTAACTCTGTTTAACTGTTTTGTTTTGTTTTGGTATCTGTATGTATGTTGTACCTGTATTGAGTTGCCTCCAGTTGCTGCCTCTTGGCCAGGTCTTTATTGTAAATGAGAATTGGTTCTCTATTGACTTGGTTAATTTAAGGAAAATAATACTTCAGTGGACTTAAGACACAAGTGAATGGTTAATGATCTGGACTAAGAGCCTGAAAATATACTGTATGTTCTATTTATTGAATAAAGAATTAATTCTGAATCAAATCATGATACCAAGAATGAGAATCTCATGATCTGAGGTGACAAATAAGAGTAAGTGGTGTAACAGAGCTTATTTATATGACTCAGCTACTGCGCAACAAGATCAGTTAATCTAGAAAACATGTGAAGTAAAAGAAAATGAGTTTGTCAACCAGACATCCTCTGATGACACCGATGTAGTCTGCAGAAAACTCTCCTCTCTGTCTCTTTCCCTTCTTCTGCATCTTAATCTTGTTTTCTATCCAGTTCTCTCCTTCTTCCTCACACCCTCCCTGCCTCGAAGAGATGGTTAAGAGGTAAAAACAGAAAGGCAGAGGGGGAGGAAAGAGAGGGAAAAGAGGAAGAGAGGGGGCGGGAGGCTGAGAAGCCATTTTATAACTGAGTGACCTGGAAATGTCAGAGATGAGGAGCGAGAATTTCTAAAAGACACACACACTCTCTAACTCACACTAATATAAATGTATACTCTCTCACACACTTTCTTTCAGACACATTCATGAACACACACATTTTTCAGGGTGAGACAGCCCTGCAGGTGGTTCTCCTTCTCTCTTGTTAAAAGATTTTTTGCCTTTGAAGTAAGTGAAGTAAAATCAAAAGGAGGCTATGCAGGAAAGTTGTATTACATCAACTGTGAGAAACGTTCGCACACTGGCGGCCCCACATGGTGGCGGGAGGTAACTGCTGCAGGATTTAAATCACTCAGACATGACATCACCAAACTAAAGCAGCCTGGTGATTGACAGCTCATTCTCAGTGAGTCCGTCCAGCTCAATGCACCAAACTCAGATCAAACTGTCAAACAGGGCTGATCAGATATGGATCCAGATTCTGTTGTTGACTATTTCTCTCCTCAAATCTCACAAACATATTTTACTGTTTATCTGGAATACCAGATCCTGTGTGAGCAGGCGAGCCGCCACTGCGCAGCCAATTAGAGCAGCTCAACTTGCAATACGTCACCACCGCTGGCTCCGACAAATCGGCATGCCTTGTTCAAAACAGTAGTCCACAAACCAATTCAATTCAATTCAATTCAATTTTATTTGTATAGTGCCAAATTATCTCAGGACACTTTTCAAAATAGAGAAGGTCTAGACCGTACTCCGTATAACATTATTTACAGAGATCCAACAGATCCTACCATGAGCAAAACCTTGGCGACGGCAGCAAGGAAAAACATCCTTTTAAGAGGCAGAAACCTCGGACAGACCCTGACTCTAGGTGGATGGGGGAGAGAGAGAGAGAGAGAGAGAGAGAGAGAGAGAGAGAGAGAGAGAGAGAGAGAGAGAGAGAGAGAGAGAGAGAGAGAGAATGGGGTAAAGCCAGAAGGACAGAGACAGAAACAAACTAATGGGTGACGTCATTATAGGTTCACACTTGTTCTATCTCGTGGTCCCCTACCAGTTGGATATGCCTGGAAAACCTCCAAAGGAAGGCACCCAAGAGGCATCCAACCAGAAACCACCTCAAATTGCTCCTTTCGACGCAGGAGATATTTCCAATATCAAAAAATCTTGTGAAATAATCAAATTCATGTTCAGTAGAGTAAATTAGCTTATCAGATCTGAGTTCCATATACGGTGAGATCCTTCTCTGTGTGAGAGCTGCTGTAGCTCAGAGGACTCAGTCAGCCCAGTAGCTCTAATACTTAACAAGCTGGTAACAACAGGGTTGTTGGTTCAAATCCTATCTGAGTAACTGAAACTGTTATTTTGTCACACGTAAAAAAACAAGAACATTATAGTAAAAATAAGGACCAAGAAGTGCACAACCACATTTATATCCAGAATAATTATGAACACTCAGTGTCAAAGGCTTAGTGTTATGGTAATGCTGCTGGCTTGTTGGCTTAATGTGTTAAAGCCAGGAAAAATAAACCCCATCACGCTGTACTGGCAAAGAAGAACAGAGAGTTTGCCAGCAGAACCTCACAAACAGAATGAACGATGAATCATTATAAAGCTTTGGCCTGAAAAATAACCACAACTGAACCAACATTTCCCTGCCTCAGTCTGCACAAAGCAGTCTGTTTTGAATTGCTCAAAGCTTTTTGTGACAGCAGGGCTGCTATTCAGAAACCACTTCCACGACCTGATGTGAGGAACACAAAGACTAGCACTACTAACTAACAGGAAAGGTAATTTTGGTCTGATGAGTTGTTTTTCATAGACCTTTGTGAAAGCAGGGGAAGGAGGACTGAAGCTGCTCTAAATGTGTGCCATGCATATTTTTTACATCACAAAGAAAGAGACAGAGCTTCAGAGCAGGCTGTACTAGTGTCATAGGGTGTGGAGTGTGATTTTGTAGAAGAATCCAATAATTTCTAAAGGTTGTACTGACCCAAAACAACATAAACAGACAGAAATTTAGGTTAAAAACAACTTAATTTATAAGCTAAAACACAAGTTTTGATACAGATTTAACAGATAAGTTAAAAGTATAATTCTGTTAGAAGAAATAAAAGATGTCAGTGTTCAGTCCAACCAAGGGGTCTTCAACTGGTGAATAAAGTCTATCTCAGTTTCCTACTGATTGAGCAACTGGAACAGCTGTTTTTATCACCTAATTTCATGAATTAAGGATTTATTATCACCAAACCAGAATTGGGGATTGTTGGAACAGTAAAAAAACTAACAAAGATGGTTTTGTTGAGTTTAAGTTTGTTTCTGTCCTGTGTGTTATCTATAAGATACAATTGCTGACTTTGTCAATGGGGTCTGGTTGGCCCTAGTTTCCCTAGTGTGACATCTAGAAGCAGTGAATTTTCTTACATTTAACTTTTATCTAATAGGAATTAGTCAAAAAATATGTTGACTTATGACACCCCAACCAAACCAATATCCATGCAAATAAATAATAATAAAAAGCAAAAGGAAATAAACACAAAGGAAGGGCTCTTTTCCTGTTCAGGAAGTTTCTGTCAATTTCTCAAATACCTTTGTAGTTACTGTTTACTACCTCTTCACAATCAACAGTTCAAAAGCAGTTACTGTTAGACGCACATTCACTGCTCTGCTTTCTCACAATGGGTCTCCCTCATTCCTGGATTTCCCAGGATAAGTAAAAAATTTTGACCTGCTGTTGTAGCAACAGGAAATTCCTCAGGATTCATCCTCTGGGCACAATGGATACTGGTAGCAAAGTTCATGGCAGTCCACGCAATACTTTACGTTTTACATTAAGATATTTCAGTAAAACAAAAATAGTGTCAACCTTCTTTGAGGGAGTATAAAGTCTGAAGGCGTCGACCATTCAAACACCATTAAACAAATACATGACATAGAGCTCATTTATATACACATAAATATACTCTGCCTCTATAAATGGGTTCAAAACTGACCACACCACATTAATTCAAAAGGAAAGACATGAATAAATGCAGTGAGGCCTTTAATCAACAGAATTTATTTCTTTTGGCCTCTGTTTAAAAAATAATATCTAAGGCAGATTAAAATCACCCTGAAGGCAGAATGAATAATCATAACAACGCTCACGTTTTCTTTTTGAATAAACACCCTCTCTCACACATGCTTGTGACAGTACGCCCACTGAAGTTACATCCCTTTACATTTTATTTACTCATTCATGTTTTCCCACATTTCTCTTCCTAATCGAGTCTGGAAATAATTTGAGTTTTACTTGGGGTGAAATATTTTTGGAAAGCCCTCAGGGTTTTTTTTCCCTTAATGCAAGAAGGTTACGCCTCGGTGTGAGTTTCACCCATCCATCCAACCTTTTATCAATCTATCCTTCAGCCACCCACAAAGACTTTAATTCGCCCATTCATTCATTCATCAGCTATTCTGTCTACCCAACTTATTCATTTTCATCCATTTATCCATCCAGCTTTATATCCATCATCTGTCCACCCAACAGGTCTTACATCCATCCTTTAATTCATCCACATCCACCAAGCCTGTCCTCCATTCATCTAGATTTTTATTCATCTTCATCCACCCATCCATATACCATCTATTCATCATTTATCATCCATCCAACTTTTCATCCATCCATCCAGCCAACCTTACATCAATCCATCTACTACCCACCCACCCGTCCACTAAGCCCTTCATCAATTCAGCCTTTCATCCATGCACCCACTAATAGTGTTTTTCCACCACTTTATCTTTGATTCGTGAACCAGTTCTGTTAAAGGGAATCTTGGTGCTATTGTGTGAACAATGGTAATAAAGGATGCCAACAGAGGGCGCTGCACAATGACCTGTAGAATATGACACGCCCACTTTGGTTCCCAAGGACAATCTGCTATGTTGGGGTTCCTGTTGAGAGCTCAACTTTCCGAGTTTAAAACCAATTTAGTTTTGGTCAAAATGCTCCGAAAGGCTAAAAACTACGTGCGCGAACTGGAACGGAGATGGTTTCCTGCTGGTGGAAAATGCCTCTGAACCCTTTATCCATCCATCTGTCCATCTACCAAGAGTGTAATCCATTCATCCATCCAGTCTCCTCTATATCCATTTATCCATCACTCCATCACTCCATCTATCTATCTATTTATCTCTCTATACATCTGTTCATCCCCCCATTCATTCAGCTTTATCAATTTATTCATTCATGAATCTGTCCATCCCGCACTCTCTCGACCATTCATTCAGTCAAGTGTCCGTCCATCCATACACTCTGATATAAACCCCACATCCTCTGTTTTTCCATTAATTCATCCATTCATCCATACTTTCTTAGATGACCACCCCCGATTAAAAGGGGAACAGATAGAGACAGAGAATCAGTTTTTAAAAAATGCTCTCAGACGTTGCATCAAATCACATCATCACGCCAAATTACCCACGAGTCTCTGCTCATTTGTCTCCCGTTGTGTCCAATCTGTCCGTCTGGCTCCAACGCTCCACTGGGCAGCACTGTTAGGCCTGACCGGCTTTTGGATCCTCCTCTGATAATTGAGCCGAAAAATAAAAAAGGAAATGGATCTGCAGGGGACAGGAAGGAGGTGACACACTGAAAACTTTAATCCCTGTTTGAATTTGTGGCAGTTTACAAACATGGACGAGAAGTGCTAAGTATAGCTTGAAGGAGGAAAGACAAAGTATGAAGAAATGGGCCGAATAAAAGCTGAATTTAAACACCTAACTAGGTCATTTGGTTGGATGTCCTGCATTTCTGTTTTATTAAACCAACAGGAGTTTTTAACTGGTTATGAAACAATTTAATACTGATGCCTTTATACTTGCATAAACAAACAAGACCATCAGTGAGAAAAGATTGGGTATTTCTATACTGTAGGTTTTTTCGGGCTAAAAAAAAAAAGAGGGGGGGGAAACCCCCTTTTTTTGGGTATTGTTCTGCTTTAACAGTAACAGTTCTTATCTTAAACCTTCATTAGTTAAATGTTGGGGACAGCACAAGAAGATATAAACACAACAGTGATATATTAACAACATATATGTTGAACTTATTATTTATTTCAGTATGTCACTCTTTCCAAGCTTGTAGGAGAAATTGCCCTCTCTGGAGCCAGTATTTAGTTTGTCTGTTCTTAGCTACTGTAGAAATATAGGAGAGGACCTTCTCCCTTCTGTAGAGCAAAACATCTCATTCTAAGGTAACAAAAACACAACCATTCTAATATTCATGTGATTATATTATGAAAACATACCTATGACTATTATATTTCATTTCTGACAATAAACCCTCTTCGCTATTGGAGCTTTAACTTCAAATTGGTCATTTCCTGTTAGTTTCCTGGTTTAGACAGATACGAGAATTCGATTTTAGCAAATAGACTGCAGCATCTCAGTGGAAATACAATGTGAGGAAAATCAAGTTTGTACAAGCACGCACACATTACAGATGATTCCTAGAACAAAATGAACCACAATAACCAACCCACACACACACACACACACACACACACACACACACACACACACTCTGCTGTGTCTCTCCGTGGCCTCAGGTTGTGCGTTTAGATCATCTGGATTAATGAAGCGAATACAGCTGGACTCCCACTCTGCACTTTTCTTCTTGCTTTCTCTTATTTCTCTTCTATCTCCTGTTTTCCCGCCTTCGTCTCTCCTCCTTGTCTTTCATCCTCTCCTCCTCCATTGATCTATTTTATTTAATCCGATTTTCTTCTCTTCCCTGAGGCCACATGTGTTCCGCAGTTATTCCAGCCATCACTTTCTGTTTTATGAAGCTCCACATCTTCATCCTCCTCATCTTCCTCAACGCCTGCAGGCTATACATCTGTGAATTAGGAAGCGCAATGACCTCCGACCTCCAGTCACTGATCATTATGAGGCAAGCAACCATTAAACATAAAAAACAACCATATTTCCAAGAAAAATAAATTGTTTCAGTCTGAAGTACCATCTAATATGTGACATGTCTGAAAAAAAGCTCAAATTAACATATTTAAAATGCGTTTTATCTGACCAAGAGTCTAAGACCAAAAGATATTTAGTTTGCTATCATATAAGACAAAGAAAACTGCAAATATTTTATTAAATAATAAAAAAAAATTTAAATCAATTATAAATAATATATTTTATTAGCTGGAACAAGCCAATATTTGGCTTAAAAATTACCCAAAACAACAATAACAGTTTGATTTTGGATAATTTTACAGAATTCAATTGTTTAAAGCTGAATTAATTCATTGTTTGTCCACCAGGGGGCAACAAAACAACCTGTAAACACAACACTGTCTGCTGGATGCGTAAATAGGCAATGCTTTGTCGATTAGTGATAATTATGTCACAGAGCATCTATCTATCTATCAATCTATGTATCTATATATCTATGTATCTATTAGGGGTGTAAAGATTTACCGCCTGAGTCGGAAATCAGTTTTAATGGTCGAAGTTATCTGTCGACTGAAGCTTTGCTGCTAACGTTAGCACAGCGTGGCTCGCCAACAACGGCAACTCGATTTACAGTTCACTATCAAATATAAAATCTAAAGTTTGGATTCTATAAGAATCTATAAGATCTGTAAGATCTTTCAGACAGCAGTCCGGTGGTAGCACACCAGACTCACCTGGTGACACAGCAATGAGGAGTCTGTGGATGTTAATACAGCTAGCACAAGCAACAACACGCAAGATGTTAAACACTTGCCATCCACAACTGAGCTCCAACTGGTCGAGGCCTGAGGTAATCACTGCAAGAGGTGAGGAAAAGACTTTTATATCTATTTTATAAAATATATAAAGGTGAGAATTTGTAAAAGCACAGAAGGATTTTCATTATGACTGATTAATGTCAAACAATAGTTTATGGTTGTTAAGATGCATTATTTATTTGTATTAATGAAGAAAACTCAAGTTTATTCTTGATAAAGTGTGATTTTTGTGTGTTGAAAACAGTGACAATTTTATATTTATTTATATATCTATATGTTAACAAGGTGTCTAAAATAACTTTGCCTCCCTTTCTCTCTCTGTCTCTCTCTGTCAGTATTCAGATGAGCAGTGTACTCTCTCTCTCTCTCTCTCTCTCTCTCTCTCTCTCTCTCTCTCTCTCTTCCCGGCAGTCAGTTTAAATTTACTGATTAGCCTTCAGCCAACCTGTGGACGACAGGATCCACCGGCTCACGTCTGTCTGGATTAGAGTCGCCTGTTAATTCACCCTGTTGCTTTTGGCAAAACTGAGTTAAAAAAAAAAACGAGACAGAAAACTGCATCTGCACGACAAACGACTTTCATGGATGAAGCCAGAGTCTGTCTAGTTTTTTTCTGTCTCCTCGTGAACTTTATTGATCATCATCTCTTCAGTCGTGTGTGACAGTGAGGTTAATGTGTGAAATGTGGTGTCACAGCAGTTAAATCTGACTCTGTGATATTTTAGTCTGAGATAGAATTAACTTTATTGATTCACACTGGGCTGTTCTCTTCCTTCATCTCCTTCATTTTTCTATCTTTTCTTTTACTTTTATTATTTCCTTCCCATATTTCTTCTTTCCTTTCCCTCCTCTTTTCATTTCCTGTCCTTTCCCATCCTCTCCTGTCTTTCTTCCTTTCTTTTTCTTTCCTTCCTCTTTCCTTTAAACCCACTGATTTCTTTTTCCCTCCTTTCATTATTTCCTTCCTGTCTTTACCTTCCCTTCCTTCCCCTTTCTTACCTTGTCTTTTCTCGTTTTCCTTTCCTATCTATTCTTTTCCCCTCTTTTTATTATTTTCTTTCTTACTTTT